>NC_142476.1:46749682-47052712 GCF_049115385.1 Moschus berezovskii | reverse complement strand
GAGGACACCATGATAGAAATGTTTTGTTCTATAGACGTCCCAGCAGGATTCAGAACATCATATGACTCCAACAAACCATCCATCCACCAATCCATCCATCCATTTATCCATCCTCTCTTCCATCCGTTCATCTATCCAACAATCCATCCATGCATCCATCCTTTGATCTACTTGCCCACCTACCTTCCTATCTTACCATTTGGCTGAGTACTGAATACCAAGACGCTGAATTTATAGAGATAAAAGAAAGACATAGTTCTTGCCCTCAAGCTAGGTGAAAGAGTGGAGGAAAGACATTCTAAGCAGTGGGGACCATCCATGAAAAGGAGCTCTGGGCACCAGCTGGGCACATTGGTGGTCTGATGGTGAAACCCATCAAGAAGGGATTATCTAATCAGCAAGATCTTGTAGGAGGTGGATTTTACATCAAGGTGACAGGGAATGACATAACCAGTCTGCTCTCATTTCTAGAAAAGGCTTATCTCATGACCTTAAAAAATATCCCATGCTCTCTTCTACAGTAAGAGCAGAGGTACCCAAGAACTATGTAGACAAGTAATACTTCATTAAAAACATAATCCACTTAGGAAGATTAAGTCAAGATTTTTTAAAAAAATTTAAACTAAGCATCTTGTTTTTGTTCCTTACAGGTCTCACTCAGGCCCTTAAACAGTAAATACTCCAGAAAAACTGGCTGGTCTTGCCTTAAAAAACCCAGGTGCTTGTTAGCTATCCCTGGAGCTTCATTCATTAAGATGACAGAAATATGATACTGATGAGCCTACTTGCAGGGCAGCACTGGAGACGTAGACAGAGAACAGACTTAGGGACACGGGCAGTGCAGGAGGAAGGAGAGGGTGGTATGAATGGAGAGAGTAATATGGAAGCTTATACGTAAAATCGATTGCCAATGGAAATTTGCCGCATGACTCAGGGAACTCAAACTAGGGCTCTGTAACAACCTTGTTGTTCAGTCACTCAGTCGTGTCCGACTCTTTGCGACCCCAAGGACTGCAGCGTGCCAGGCTTCCCTGTCCTTCCCCATCTCTATAACAACCTAGAGATGGGAAAGGGTAGGGAGTGGAAGGGAGGTTTAAGAGGGAGGAGACATATGTATACCTATGGCTCATTCATGTTGATGTATGGCAGAAATCAAACCAATATTGTAAAGCAATGATCTTACAATTAAAAATAAACAAATTTTAAAATATCACAGAAATAGAGGAGCTGCTGGAACACTGAAGACTGTCTCCTGAGAAGTCAGAGGAAGACCTTAGCCCAGGTGTGTTAAAGACTTTAACTGACTCCGCTATCTGGTCACAGCCTTATACCTGCCTCACTGGCTAACTCCTTCTCTGCCTCTCTCCCTGCCCCTGCAGGCGCACGACACCTCTCTTACCTGTTGGTATCTTACTCCCATAAAGTGAACTTCAGTGAAAATATATTAGAAACTCTTTCATTTTAGAATGAAGGACCATGAGCCCAGTGTTGAAGAGTTTCAGCCTTCCATGAATAGGGTAGAAGCATATTTTTGAAAAGGGGAAACTTTGGAACCCACTTAAAATGGACAGGGGAGCCCGATGGGCTCCAGTCCGTGGAGTCACAAACAGTTGGTGTGACTGAGCACGCATGCTTAAAATGGGTTACCTAAATACCCGATGTCTCTACCGGTGTTGTGACAGCTTCACCACCACCTGCCCACCGCCTCCAGCTTTAAAACACAGCCTGCAGTCTGTCCTAGCAAAAGGGAGACCCCCACCCCTGCCCATCCTACACTCCTCCTCCCTCCTCTAAATCAGAATAATTAAACCTGAAATCGAAAAAAGCCTTCACTATGGATTCATTTTCAAGTTTCAGGTTTACCACTTTTATTTTAAAATACATATATTAAAAGTTGCCCGTGAAAGCTTATTCGAAAGTAAAATGAAGTGGCTCAGTCGTGTCTGACTCTTTGCGACCCCACGGACTGTAGCCTCCCAGGCTTCTCCGTCCATGGGATTTTCCAGGCAAGAGTACTGGAGAAGCTTGCCATTTCCTTCTCCAGGGGATTTTTCTGACTCAGGGATTGAACCTGGGTCTCTCACATTACAGGCAGACGCTTTACCCTCTGAGCCACCAGGGAAGCCCAAGCTTATTCTAAGGACTGTTTAAAACTCATTAAAAAAAAATTCATTTTTTAATGTTATTAAAAAATGAACGTAAAATGTAAACTAGTAAATGGAATTTTAATACACTAACAAATATTCATCAGACATCTTATTATATTACCATTACTCAGACCACCCCCAGATCTGCACATATTCTTGGACCCCCCACAGGTTGTATGCTGGGTCCACTGTCCTTCTAGAATACAGAGGATGTTTCAAAGAATAAATCCCTCAAGTTGATTGGGTAGCAAATGATTAATAAAGATAAACAATGTCCATGTAATTCGAATGCTTAAAATTACCCCACCCCTTCTACTATTTCTCCAAGTTAATATTTCAAAGAAATCTTCCCAGATCAGTGAAGGACTCTGTGGACTTCAGTGAAGTCGCTCAGTCGTGTCTGATTCTTTGCCCGCCAGGCTCCTCCATCCATGGGATTTTCCAGGCAAGGATACTGTAGTGGATTGCCATTTCTTTCTCCAGGGGATCCTCCTGACTCAGGAATTGAACCTGGGTCTCTTACACTGCAGGCAGACTCTTTACTGTCTCAGCCACCATCTGAGAAAGGTGGACTTCAGCGGATGTATTTAGTGAGCTAGTTACTGAATCCTAGTCCACTTCTCATTTTTGATCGGTGGCAATCTGGCAGACCATTGATCCCCAAAGCCCTGGTGAGGAACACACTGAACTTGAGTTTCATCAGCACCCGGTCCTACCTCCCTACAAAAGCTGAGAAAACACAAACATTATGGTAAGCCCAGCAATAACTTATGAAGTTATTTCTTGTCGAGGGCAGGATGAATGGATTGCCATCACCCTTTCATTTCAACCTCAGCATGTTGCCCTTGACAAGAAAGCAGAAATCCTTGGTGCTCATCATAAACTTAACCCTGGGGTGCTGAGAGAGGTTACACCAGGGCCCCAGCCATTCAGAGCTTTCAGTCGCTGGTGGGAGGTGGACTGGAAACTGATGACACCTGCCCAGGTGACCTGGGAACAGGCCTCAGGCATCAATAAGCGCCGCGTAAGCCTGGGGGCAAATCCCAGTGTTTGATCTCTTTCCTTGCAACTGTGAAATAAATCTCACCCAACTGCTACCCACCCTTCTCAGGGCTGGAGAGCTCTGCACTCAGGTGGGGAGATGGGGGCTTGGGGAGGGGGGCTCCACTGATAGTTCATTTAATTAAACAAGAGGAACAAAGGTCTCCGTGCCAACCTCCAGCCCCAATCCTGGCACACTGATTACCCTGGGGCCTAAGCCGCGGCGCTCCCAGCACAAAGCCGGGAAACTGCGGAGGGCACAGGAGGAAATGGAGGTACCTGTGGTTCCAGCCAGGAGGCATCCCTTTCCGAGGAGGACGGGCTCCTGCCTGCCACGCGCTGCGCTTGGGTCCCGGCCCGGCCGCCCCCGGCCCGCCGCTGCTCCTGCAGCATCACCCCGCGGGGCGGGGCCGTGACGTCACGGCTGCATCCTCGCCGCCCGAGGCCGGTACCCGCAGAGCATCCTTAAAGCGGCACCGCCCAGCCAGCCGGCCGCCGCGGAGGCGCTGGACCTCGCGCAGGGCCCCCCAGCTCAGCCAGCTGCGCATCTTCCCAAGTTTAAAGGCCGGCAGGGTCTGCAAGGAAAGCGCCAGAAACAGGTTTGCTATGACTTCTGAGCTGAAGCATTCTAGCCTTGGTAGGTGTCTTCCTCCATGAAGAAAAATATTAAAATTTTATTTTACGGCTGTGTTGGTTTAAAGATGGGTATATTAATGCTACATATTAAAACATTTCCCCTGCCCTAAGAATTCTTCCCCCTCCCTTCTGATTTTAAAAGCAATGAACCCATTTTTGAGGAGCCTTCGAAGCCCTGTGTGCTCTGGACCCTGCCCACTGTACAGATGGGATAAGTTGGTCCTGCCCAGAAGTAGTATACTGCATTCACTTATTCCCTTAACACGTCTCAGGTGCTACTCTCTGCCGGCTCTACCCCAGGGACTGCGGATAAGACAGTGAACAAACTGGCCAAAGTTCCTGGCCCTGTAGCATGACATTGTCATGAGAGATACATTGAACAAGACAAAGGGCAGAATAGTCATCCCCAGAGAAGGGGCTTAGGGAGAGTGGCAGTGGGTTGTGGTGGGGGCACTGCAGTTTATTTATTTTGGCTGCACTGGGTCTTCCCTGCTGCGCGAGGGCTTTCTCTAGTTGTAGGGAGTGGAGGCTGCTCTTGGTTGTACTGCACAGGCTTATTGTGGTGGCTTCTTTTGTTGCAGAGCACGGGCTCTAGGCTCATGGGCTTCAGTATCTGTGATTCTTGGACTCTGATGCCTCGGCCCATTAGTTGCCGTGCAGGGGCTTCATTGATCCTTGGTATGTGGAATCTTCCCAGACTAGGGATCAAACCCATGTTGCCTGGGTGGTGCTATCCACTGCACCCCCAGGGAAGTCCTTTGGTTTACACAGGGTTGTTGAGGGGTCCCCACTCAGATGGTGACATTTGAAGAAGACTCTGATGAGGTGAAGGGGTTAGCTGTGCTGGCGTCTGGGGTAAGGTCATGCCAGGCTGAGCAAATGCAAAGGTCCTGGGGTAGGAACTGGACTGAATCAATGACAAAGCAAATAATTATTCAGCCTGCAGTGAAATCACAACACAGAAAGAGCTCCTAGGGGCAGACATGTGGCTCTAGGAAAGCTTATAATAGGGGGATGTGACCTCGATGGGAGGGCTGGCTGTCCTTGAGGGATTGACACTGGACAGGTCTGTTACCGCTGGGCGGAGGGGTCAGTGTGTGCAGAGCTCTTGCGACAGGAGGGCACAGGGTGAGCTGTTGAGCCTGGGATGCAGCAGTGAGTAGGGATGGGCAGAAGAGGCAGCTTGGGTTCAGCCCACAGACCTGTGGTCTCCTGTCATTTTTCCAGAATAAGAAAAAGCTTAGGTCCTATGCAGCAGGCTTCCCAGGTGGCACTAGTGGTAAAGAACCTGTCTGCCAATGCAGGAGACGCAACAGACACAGGTTCGATCCCTGGGTCGGGAAACTCCACTGGAGGAGGGCATGGCAACCCACTCCAGTTTTCTTCCCTGGAGAATCTCATGGACAGAGGAGCCTGGCGGGCTACAGTCTGTGGGATCACAAAGAGTCAGACTTGACTGAAGCGACTCAGCCTGCATGCATGTGATTCAGAGTGGGTGACATAAATCGTGTTCACGTGTGGCAAAGATCCTGAGCTCAGAGTGGAAAGTGGGTTGGATCAGTACCCAGGTGGGGCACCAAGGAGGAGCTTACAGAGCTGTCCAGGTGGGAGAGGGTGAAGGTGATGGTGGAGGGATAGGGGTGGTGGCTGCCCAGGCGCTTGCAGGTAAAACCAAGAGGACTTGGTGACAGGGGGAGGCAGGCAGGGTATGGGGAGGAGGGAGGGAGGGGTCAAGAAGTTTCCAGCTTCAGCGCCTGGGCAGAGGAGAGGAGGCTGGTTGCAGGCGAGTCGCAGGTTGCCTTTGAGGCGGGAGGAGTTCCAGGGCCTTTGAGGTGCACAGGCCACTAGAGGTGTGGGTCTGGGGATCAGAGCCAGTCTTCGGAGAATCACTGGCACACGGAAGCTGAACTATGGACAGTGACATCACCAGGGAGGGGTGTGGCACAGAGCAAAGAAGACTCATTGGTCCCTGGCCAGGAAGAGTGGAATGAGAGAACAGAGTCCATCTTACCGTGTCTCCAAACAGGAGTAACAGTTGGAAAAAAATACCGAAATGTTATTCTATTTTGCATTTACACACAAATGACCTGCTATTTTGTTAGCTCAGTGCTCACAGCTGTAACTTATAAACCTCAACATTCCAATAGCTTAACACAACAGATGCTTATTTTTGGCTCCTGTGAAGTCCAAGACTTCCCTGGTGGCTCAGATGGTAAAGAGTTCGCCTGCAATGCAGGAGGCCAGGGTTTGATTCCTGGGTGGGGAGGATCCCCTTGGAGGAGACAATGGTAATCTACTCCAGTATTCTTGCCTGGAGAATCCCGTGGGCAGAGGAGACTGTCCGTGGAGTTGCATAGAGTTGGACATGACTGAGCAACTGGTGAAGTCCAAGGCGGTGTTTCCTAAGGACGGGGGACTTCCACGTGGTCATTCAGAGACCTTGGTCTTGCAAGAGGCCCACATCCCACTCACTCCATTGGCCAGGACTCAGTGACTAAAGGGAGGCTGGGATCCCATGGCCCCTGCCCAGGATCTGGAGGAAGTGTGTGTGTGGGTTGGGGGGGCGGTGAGGGGAGCTGACATCTGCTGATTCTTAAGCTTTTGTCATCTTGGAGGAGGGGAAGGGAGTTGGGGACAGTTGGAGATGCTAAGAAAACAAAAGCTACTATCTCGTTTTTGATATTCAAAGGAAGGTTCTGCAGCCAGAGAAAAGGATTGAAATCTGGGCACTGTCAAAAAAGAAAGGACTTTAAAATTCCATTGACTTTTTTTTTTTTTAATTTTACAAGGTTAGAAGCTTCCTTTCTTAACTCTCCAAGGCCAGACCAGAGCTTGGTGCTACTCCCTCTTTGTGGACAAGGTTTTCCATCTCATCATTGGGTCTAGACAGGAGCCCAAAGTGGGAGGAGGCAGACAGGGCAGGGAGAAAACAGGAGTGAAGCCCATCCCCTGTCCCTGGGCACTGCGGGGGAAGGGAGAGGCAGGAGACTGGGAGACGGTCAAGCTAATGGGGACCCATGAGGAGAGGACCCTTAGGGTAAAGGCTCAGCCCACGCCTTACCTTGGGAGGTGTTTATAAGGGGCTGAGTTGCCTGGCTGGAAGGATAAGGAGGGCGGGTTGAGTTGCTCTACTCTGGGCTGAAAGCTGCAATGGCCCTTTGGGAGGGATGACCTGAAGGGGGTGACCCTCCACCTCGGGGTGAAAGGGCAGTCAGGATGGCAGTCAGGTGGATGCTGGCAGAGAGATGCAGACAGGGTCCCGTGGCTCAAATGGTAAAGAATCCACCTGCAATGCGGGAGACCCGGGTTAAATCCCTGGGTCGGGAAAAACCCCTGGAGAAGGGCAAGGCTACCCACTCCAGTGTTCTTGCCTGGAGAATCCCATGGACAGAGGAGCCTGGTGGGCTACAGTCCATGGGGCTGCAAAAGAGTCGGACCTGACTTAGTGACTAACTTCACAGCAGAACCCTGGGAATCAGGGGTCTACCAAATCCCACTGGCCCCTGCAGTGAGCACTGGTGAACCAGACCTCCAGCCAGGAGGTCATACAAACCCCACCCTGCCCCCAGATTCCCCTAGAGAGGAACAGGAGGACAAAGCCATTATCCTAAAGAGCCTGGTGCGAGGGCGCATACTCAGTTGTGTCTGACTCTTCGAGACCCCATGCACTGTAGCCGACTAGTAAGAACTACCTGGGAAGCCTGCCAAGATACTGAGTCAGACTCAAAAGGACAGTTCAAAGAGTCCCATTGAACTCAAGTTTGTATCAGGTTTGATCAAAGTCAGTGCCTCCCCATCACACCCTCCAAGCCCACAGCTGGTGATGGTTCATGAGAAAGCTCAGTTCAGCCTCAAATAAATAACTGGATGCCAGTCCTTTGGACCCTGAAAATGGTGCGAACAGCTCAGCCCATGGGCTAGGGTTTCAGCGCTAAGAGAGGGAAGAAGGGGGAGGGTGGGAGACGACCTCAGGTTGGTCCCCACGGCGTTCTCACCTGCCTGTCGTCCCAAGTCATCCACCAGGTGGTGGAAGAGCCCCACCTTTCAGACTTGCAAGGAGCCTGAGCACAGGGAGGGCCGGTTGGGGGAGCCAGTGGTGTTTCTAGTGTTTCTCTGGCACAAAAAGGAAGAGATGATGCTTTTAAAGCCTTTTCCAACCTTGCAAGGATTCATGGTGCTAAGGCTCATTTTTTTTGACTTTGTAAACAGACTTTTTCTGCAAAACACACAACTGCATTTTTTAAAAAATGAATAACATTATTTTAAATAACAGATCTCTTGCCAGGCCTTGTGTTAGTACTTTTACAGATTTGAAACCTCATTTAATCATCCTCCCTTTAGGAAGTGGGCATTACCCGCACCATGTTTTTTGGATCCGGAAGGAAGCCTGAAGCTTGGTGAGCAGAAGCCACGTGGAAGTCAGGGTTGGAGCTGGACTCAGACTAGGACTTGAACCCAGAACTGAGTGACTCTGGGGCCCACACCTCCTGCAGCATGTGAGGACCTTGGCTGCAGGGTTTGCTGTCTGGCTTGGGTATTTATTGAGCACCGGCTTTCCACTGGTCGGTCTAGGAGATGGAGGGAGGCAGCTTCATCAATACTGGCCCAGGGACTCCCCTGTGGTCCAGCAGTTGAGACTCCGGGTTCCCAGTGCAGGGACCTGGGTTTGATCCCTGGTCAGGGAACTAGGTCCAGCATGCTGCAATTAAATATCCTGAATGCTGCAACAAGGGCTTCCCACGTGGCTCAGGGTAAGGAATCTGCCTGCCAAGCAGGAGACGTGGGTTTAATCCTTGGGTCGGGAAGATCTCTTGGAGAAGGAAATGGCAACCCACTCCAGTATTCTTGCCTGGAGAATCCCATGGACAGAGGAGCCCGGCGAGCTACAGTCTATGGGGTCACACAGAGTCAGACACAGCTGAGCGGCTAAGGAGCAGCAGCATGCTGCAACAAACATCGGAAGATCCTGCCTGCTGCAACTAAGATCTGGTGCAGCCAAATAAATATGTATATATAAAAACAAACCATCCGGAGACCTTCACCACCTGCGCTCCACCCTCCTTTCTCAGCCTCCCCTATGACTGCGGTCCCGTCAGTGGTTGGCCCCAGGAGCTGCCTTTTGGCTCCCAGTTCAGAAGGACTGACAGAGCTGCAGGTGTGTGTCTGTGTATGAAACATGTGCTTCCACACGTGTTGTAGAGAAAGGTGCCTTCTCTGCTCTAATACACAGTTAACAGATTGCTGGTGTCCTTCAGTCAACACTGCGTTTTGTTTTTCTGGGCAACTTCTGTGGATCTGATGTGCCCTCCAACATACGCGCCCGTGTGCACACACATGCACAGAGTTTGCATCGCAGAGCCCAGGGGGACAGGATAATCTGACTCCTTTTGTGTCCTCCTGCACAACCTGGCAGGCAGAGGGCCAAACACAGGGTGGACACTTTAAACACATTTATTTAATCTACACAGAACGGGATCAGCTGAAGTTGTGTGGTTATCCCTGTGTCTACACAGGTAGATTATGGGTTAAAACAAATTGTTGTGGGCATCCTGGGAACTTCATCAGATAATTTTCAAGCATATGTCCTTCTTGTAAGGAGCCTATGACACCAAACCCTGGACTCTGGGCTGTCCAAAGGCTGGACAAAGTGGGGTGGGAGAGGGTGCGGCGTGTCTGGAATCTAAGCTCAGCCAGAGCGAGAACCCAGATCTGGATGTCAGGAGTGCTGGAGCAGAAGGGTGTTTATACTCAGGTTTTAGAATTGAGGCACCCAGGAGGGCTGTGGACTCCATCTGTGGGCTGAGAAACAGCCTCACAGGGACATAGGGTCGTTTGAGAAAATGCAGAATGCCCAGTTAAATTAAAATTTCAGATAAACAGCAAATAATTCTCATGTGTGGGTGAGTTCCAGGCAATACTTGATATCCAATATTTTGATATACCCCACCCAGGAGCCCTGCTGGGTCAGCTCCCGGACCCTGGTGGAGGAAACCACCCTGGGGAGCCCAAGACCTTCTTTCTTGAAACTGCTAGGCAATCAGGACCCCCAGACTTGGGCTTCTGACCAGTGCTAGCCAAGTTCAATTTGATTTACTGTCCCCCCATACTGGTGGCTCAAATGGTAAAGAGTCTACCTGCAATGCAGGAGACCCGGATTCAATCCCTGGGTTGGGAAGAGTCCCTGGAGAAGGAAATGGCAACCTACTCCTGTATTCTTGCCTGGGAAATCCCATGGACCCAGGAGCCTGGTGGGTGACAGTCCATGGGGTTGCAAAGAGTCAACGTGACTAAGTGGCTAACACTTTCACATTTTTTTACTTTGAGAGAGCAGTCAGCAGCCAACATTCATGAGAAGTGCCAGCCAATCTTTGGGTGGGTCTTGGGAGTGGAAACTCCTGGATTGTACTTACTGGGATCTTGAAAGTTTCTGGTGCTTTTGTGCTTTATCTGTTCAATATATTAAAAATCTGAATCTACTAAACGAAACCTTCTAACACTTAACCACAGTTTATACAACTAAGACATTTAAGACCTATTAAGTTTTCAGATGATTTTAATCTTTTATCTTCATGCCCATATTTTGTGTTATGAAATATGACACAGAACAGTGCACAAAACAATGATTTATCACACATGTGGAACCACAGCCAGGTCTAGATAGAATATTTGCCAGTTCCCTAGAAATTCATCTTCTGCTGTCTCCATCACGAATCTCTTCTGTTCTCAATCCCTGCCAAGAGGTAATCACTTTTCTGACTTTTATGTTCATTGCTTTCAGGCTTTTCAAAAAATAAGTGCAACAGATATGCCCATGTCTTAGTTTGCTCCCCCTTCCACTCCTGCGCAAGCTGGTAGGAGGTGATTCCAGGAAGCCAGAGTAAGGAGAGTAGGGTGGGGAAGGGAGAGAAGCTAATGACAAATGCATGCATGAGTAGGTCACCAATGTGGGCAGCAGGGGCTCAGTCGTGTTGGGGTGCCCAAGAAGCCAAATGGAACTCATTTATCATTGTTCTGCTGCAGGATGGAGCATGGAGACATTTATTTACCAACTTGCAGTCTCTTCTGAAGCTGGAAAGAGGAGGAACTAAAGCAAAGATGAACTAAAGAGCCTCTTGATGAGGGTGAAAGAAAAGAGTGAAAAATCTGGCTTAAAACCCAACGTTCAAAAAACTAAGATCATGGCATCTGGCCCCATCACTTCATGGTAAATAGAAAGGGAGAATGTGGCAGCAGGCACAGATTTTCTTTTCTTGGGCTCCAGAATCACTGTGGACAGTGACTGCAGCCATGAAATTAAAAGACGTTTGCTACTTGGAAGGAAAGCTATGACAAACCTAGGCAGCATGTTAAAAAGCAAAGGCATCATTTTGCTTACAAAGGTCCATATAGTCAAATCTACGGTTTTTTCAGTAGTCATGTACAGATGTGAGAGTCAGATCATAAAGAAGGCTGAGCACTGAGGAATTGATGCTTTTGAACTGTGGTTCTGGAGAAGGCTCCTGAGAGTTCCCTGGATAGCAAGGAGATCAAAACAGTCAATCCTGGAGAAAGTCAACCCTGAATATTCACTGGAAGGACTGATGTCGAAGCTGAAGCTCCAATACTTTGGCCACCTGATTCTTTGGAAAAGACCCTGATGATGGGAAAGATTGAGAGCAAGAGGAGAAGGGGGTGACAGAGGATGAGATGGTTGGATGGCATCACTGACTCAGTGGACATGAATTTGAACAAACTCTGGGAGATAGTGAAGGACAGGGGAGCCTGGCATGCTGCACTCCATGGGGTTACAAGGAGGTGGACGCAACTTCAGTTCAGTTCAGTTCAGTCTCTCAGTCGTGTCCGACTCTTTGCGATCCCATGAATCACAGCACGCCAGGCCTCCCTGTCTATCACCAACTCCTGGAGTTCACTCAAACTCATGTCCATTGAGTCGGTGATGCCATCCAGCCATCTCATTCTCTGTCGTCCCCTTTTCCTCCCGCCCCCAATCCCTCCTAGCATCAGACTCTTTTCCAGTAACTTAGCGACTGAACAAAAAGTCTGTTCTGGTGGAGGGGTGCCCTAGGGACCTTAACTGTTGGCACTGTAGCTATAGATTTTGGAGGAGGGATGGGCTCTCAGGGTGCTGGAGAAATCTCAGCAGCTTGAGAAGGGAAACTCAGCTTGCTGGGAACTATTTACTGCAGCAGCAAGTGAACTCAGATGAGCCTGGGATATCACAGTGATGCTAGTCAGATTACCAGTCTGCTGCAAGATGCAGGGCTTGTACCCGGATTTAAATCAGTGCACTGCTTCCTTGGACTTTCCCAGTGGCTCAGTGGTAAAGAGTCCACCTGCCAAAGTAGGAGCCATGCGTTTGGTCCTTGGGATGGGAAGATCCCCTGGAGGAGGAAATGGCTACCCTCTCCAGCATTCTTGCCTGGGAAATCCCTCAGACAGAAAGGCTGGCGGGTTACAATCCATGGGGTCGCAAAGACATGCTTAGCAACTAAACATCACCACACTGCTTCTTTCATCTGTAAAGTCTTACTGCAAAAGAGGGAAAAAAGTCAGCTGAACTAAGTAAAGAGTTTATTGACACTCTGGTGCAAACTCCTTCTTTACTGATGGACAAGAAACTGTTTGCAGACTGGCTACCCTGAATCAGTCTGTACAGCTGCATGAAGCCTTAAAATCCAGGGTTTAATTTAGCATTTCCTTTTTTTTCCCTGCATTTACTTTCTTTTTGTTTGCTTGTTTTTATTTATTTGGCTGTGCCTCACAGCTTGTGGGATATTCGATCCTCAACTAGGGATTGAACCTGGGGTCCTGGCAGTGAGAGCACTGAGTCCTAACCACTGGACCACCAGGAAATTCCCTAGTTCAGCCTTTTAAAAAAAACTTTGTGTAAATAGAATCAGAAGTATGCATTCTCTTGTGTCTAAATTTTTATTGTTGTGGTTCATCATTTTGATTTTGCAAGTTGTCCATGTAACTCTAGTTCATTTTCAGAACTGTAATGTGTTCATGAGATATTTATCCATCCTTCCTTTAACAAACACGTGGGCTGTTTCTATTTTAAGGTTACTATAATAATGCTACTGTGGACACCGTAATACACGCTTTGGGGATACATATGTAGGTGTTTCTTTAGGGTGAAAGCGAAAAGTGTTAGTCGCATAGTCATTTCCGACTCTGGGCCCCATGGACTGTAGCCCTTGAGGCTCCTCTGTCCCTGAGATTCTCCAGGCAAAAATACTAGAGAGGATAGTCATTCCCTTCTCCAGGGGATCTTCCTGACCCAGGAATCAAACCCAGGTCTCCTGCGTTGCAGGCAGATTCTTTACCGTCTAAGCCACCAGGGAAGCCCTTTCTTTAGGGTATATACACATCCAGAAATGGCATTTCAGGGTAAATATATTGAGCTGTAGTAGATAACTCAGTTTTCCAAAAGGTTGTACAAATGTACAACCATAACGACTCTGTGTATTGCTCTCATACTTAGCACAAGTTGGTATTGTTTGTCTTTTAGCCATCTGGTGGATGTATACTGGTGTATGATGGTGGTTATAATCTACATTTCCCTGTGACTAATGAGGCTGAGCATTTCTTCACATGTTCACTAGTCACCTCTGTATCTCCTCTTTAAGATACCCGATCAAATCTTTTCCCTATATTTCTATTGGGTTAGAAGTTGATCTATAAGCATTTGTTTTGTATTTAAATTTAAACCTTTTGTAAATTCTCAATTTTATTTATTTATTTTCTTTTTTTAATATAAATTTATTTATTTTAATTGGAGGCTAATTACAATGTTGTATTGGTTTTGCCATACATTGACATGAATCCGCCTCGGGTGTACCTGTGTTCCCAAGTTCTCAATTTTAATGTAGTTAAAATAATCCATTGGTGTCTTCTTACTGATTTTTGTTTGTTTCTTTTAAAATATAGGTATCTATATGTTCTAGATGGCTTCTTAATTTTTTTAACTTCAAAAAAATTGGAGTATAATTGATTTACAATGTTGTGTTATTTTCTGCTGTACAATGAAGCAAACCAGCCATATGTATATACATCTCCTTCCCCTTAAGCCTCCCTGCCCAACAGCCCACCCCTCTAGGTCATCACAGAGTGCCAAGCTGAGCCCTGTGCTATACAGCAGCTTCCCACTAGCTGTTTTACACATGGTTGGAAGGAAAGTTATGACCAACCTTGATAGTATATTAAAAAGCAGAGACATTACTTTGCCAACCAAGGTCCGTCTAGTCAAGGCAATGGTTTTTCCCGTGGTCATGTATGGATGTGAGAGTTGGACTGTGAAGAAAGCTGATCGCCGAAGAATCGATGCTTTTGAACTGTGGTGTTGGAGAAGACTCTTGAGAGTCCCTTATACTGCAAGGAGATCCAACCAGTCCATTCTAAAGGAGATCAATCCTGGATGTTCATTGGAGGGACTGACGCTAAAGCTGAAACTGCAATACTTTGGCCACCTCATGCGACGAGTTGACTCACTGGAAAAGACTCTGATGCTGGGAAAGGTTGGGGGCGGGAGGAGAAGGGGACGACCGAGAATGAGATGGCTGGATGGCATCACCGACTCTGTGGACATGAGTTTGAGTGAACTCCGGGAGTTGGTGATGGACAGGGAGGCCTGGCGTGCTGTGATTCATGGGGTCGCGGAGAGTCGGACACGACTGAGCGACTGAACTGAACTGAACTGAGTGGATACATGTCAATGCTACTCTCCCAGTTCATTTCACCGTCCTCCTCTCCTGCTCTGTGTCCACATGTCCGTTCCCTATGTCTTTCTCTACTCTTGTCCTGCAAATAGGTACATCTGTACCATTCTGAGTTTGTGTCTGTGTGTGTCCTACTTAAGAAATCTTTCCTTACCTGAGGTTGTTAATATATTCCCTTATGTTATTTTCTAGAACTTTGATTTCTGATCCTCTGTGTATAAGCTTATAATTTATCAAGAATTGGTGTTCATTTTTAGTTTAAGGTAAGTATCAAGCTTAATTTTTTTCACATGAATATCTGCTTGGCTGAACACCATTGATTGAAGAGTGTACTTTCCTCATTATTCTAAGGTGTCATCTCTGTCACAAGTCAAGTACCCACATATGGGGTCTGTTTCTGGACTCTATTCTGTCCAGTTGGTTCATTAGCCTGTATGCGTACATAGCTTTATGGTAAGTCTCCGTCTGGCAGAGTAAGTTCTCCAACTTTGTGTATCTTCAAAATGTTTTTGACTGTTCTTAACCCTTTACTCTGAGTATTTAAGACTCAGTCTTTTAATATCCATAACATATATTTATTTTAAAAACTTTGGGATTTTTAAACTTGGAATTTTAGAATGATAGACTGATCTGGAAAGATTGAAATATTTGCAATACTCAGTCTATGAAGGGAATGACAACCCACTCCCGTATTCTTTCCTGGACAATTCCATGGACAGAGGAGCCTGGTGGGCTACAGTCCATGGGTCGCAAAGAGTCAGACACGACTGAGCGACTAACACACAATCTATGAACATTATATATGTGTGTATATATGTGTGTGGGTGGAGAGAGAGAGAGAGAATGAGAGAGAGAGCAGTAGCTCCATTTAGTCAGCCCTTTTAAAATTTCTCTCGTTAGTGAGAAATTTATCTGTTCCTAGGTACTGCTACTTTTTAATGCTATTGTAAATAGTGTCATTTCCAAGTTGTTTCTAGTATCTAGAAGTATAATTTTTATATATTTACCATATATCTAGCAATAGTGTTAAATACATTAATTTGCTTAGCTCTTTTTAGCTTTTCTATATTAACGGACATGTTGCCTGTGAATAATGGGAATTTCTCTTTCTTTCCAATCTTAATGTCTTTTTTTCTTGCCATATGCATTGTCTAGAGCCTCCAAAACAACGTTAAATAGAACTGGAGTTAGCAGACATCCTCCTCCAATCCTAATCTCAAAGGGAAAGCTTTTAACATTTCACCTTAAGCATGATGCATGCTGTAGGGTTTTTGTAGACATTCTTATCATATTAAGGAAGTTCCCATCTATTTCTAGTTGTTAAGAATTTTTCCCATGAAAGACTATTGCATTTAATCAAAGGTTTTTTAAAAAATCCATTGATAGGTTCACAATTTTTCTTTTTTCTGTTAACATTAATTTTCAAATATGATATAAAATTACTTTCTGGGAAAACCCCCACAATTTTGTTGCGATATATTGTTCTGTTTATGTACTGATTGATTTGCCTTGCTAATATTTTGCTTAAGAAAGAGATTAATCTGTAAATTTCCTTTTAAAAAATGTCTTATTGGGTTTTGGTTTCAAGGTCATGCTGGCCTCATAAGACAGATTAAAGAGTGTTTCTCTCTCCTCTTTTTTCCTCTGCTTTCAGGAAGAATTTGGTTAATATTAGCATTATATCTTTGTTAAACGTTTAGATGAACTCACCAGTGAGCCAGCTTGGCTTGGAGTTTTCTTTGTTGGAAAATTTTAAATTGTGAATTCAATTTCTTAATAGTTATAGGCTATTCAGATTTTCTATTTCTTTTTATGATTCAAAATATGTGTTTTCCCAGGAAATTGTCCACTTCATCGTAATTTTAAAACTCTTTTTGGCACACATTTGTTTATAACATCCTCTTGTGACCTTTCTGATGTCTATAAGTGCTGTAGTAATGTCATTATGAGCTGAATTCTGTCTCCCCCTCCCTCTCCAAATTCATATGTTAAAGTCTAACTCCCAATACCTCAGAATGTGGTTTGGAGATAGGGCCTTTTAAAGGGATAATCAAAGTAACAAGGCACTTCCCTGGTGGCTCAGACAGTAAAGAATCTGGCTGCAATGAAAGAGACCTAGGTTTGATCCTTCGGTCAGGAAGTTCCCCTGGAGAAGGGAATGGCAACCCACTTCAGTATTCTTGCCTGGGAAATCTCATGGACGGAGGAGCTTGGCAGGCTACACCCCATGGGGTTGCAAAGAGTCAGACATGACTGAGCGACTTTCACATTCACATTCAAAGTAACATGAGGTCATGTGGGTGGTCCCTAATTCAATATGACTGGTGTCCTTATAAGAAGAAACATTAAGACACAGACATTCGCAGAAGGAAGATGGTGTCAAGACTCAGGGAGCGCAAAGCCACCTACATGCCAAGGACAGAGACCTGGAACAGAAACCTTCCCTGAAACCAGCTGTGCTGACCCCTTGATCTTGGACTTCTAGCCTCCATGACAGAAAATACATATCTGTTGTTTAAACAATCTAGTCAGTGGTTCTACGTTATGGCTGCCTCATCAGTCTAGTGCAGTCCCATTTTTTATTCCTGATATAAATTATTTAGTCTTTCTTCTTAATAAGTCTTGCCAGAATTTTATCAGTCTCTTCAAAGAACTCACCTTATTGATCCTATCTTTTTTATATTATTTAGTTCATTAATTTTTGTTTTAATCTGTATTTCCTCCCTTCAACTTTCTTGGATTTAATTTGCTGTTTGTTTACTAACTACTTGAGATGAGTAATTAGATTGTTGATGTTTTGACTGTTCCTCTTCTAATATAAGCCTTTCTCTAAGCATCACTTAAGATGCATCCCATAAATTTTGACATGTCATATTTTCATTATCATTGAGTTAGACATTTTGTTAAGACAGCCAAGTGAAAAAATATGGCTTAGAGTTAGAGACATGGATGTGGGGCTTAGCCATATTGAGATTTAGATTCTGGTATTTGGAGATTTTTAAAAATATATATAATTGTATTTATTTATTTACTTTTGGCTGTGTCTTTGTTGCTGTGCTGGCTTTCCTCTAGTGGTGGCGAGCAGGGGCTACTCTCTAGTTGTGGTGCGAGGACTTCTCACTGTGGTGTCTTCTCTTGTGGAGCATGGGCTGAGCTCGCGGGCTTCAGTAGTTGTGGCGTGAGGGCTCAGTAGTTGAGGTTCCCGGGCTCTAGAGCACAGGCCTATAGCTGTGGTGCATGGACTTGGTTGCTTTGCTGCATGTGGAATCTTCCTGGACCAGGGATTGAACCCATGTTGCCTGCCCTGGCAGGTGGATTCTTTACCACTGAGCCACCAAGAAAGCCTTGGAGATGAGTTTTGAACAATGAAACAGTTATGATTTCAGGTACCATTCTGCTGCTAACCAGTGGAAATGGAGCAGGGCAAACTGAGAGGGTCCTTTGATACACCAATTGCCACTTAAATACTGTCTCCACACCATCTCTTTATTCGTTTGGCTGTGCCAGGTCTTCACTGCAGCATGTAGGATCTTTTAGTTGTGGCACATGGGATCTATTTCCCGACGAGGGATGGAATCCAGGCCCCCTGCACTGGGAATATGGAGTCTGTCACTGGACCACCAAGGAAGTCCCTCTCTAGACTTTTAAATTCAGCTGCCCACTGAAGTTTCCACTTAGATATCCAATAGGCACCTCAAACTTACCAAGCCCTAAAACAAAACCTTTGATTTCTTCTCCTAGCTCTTCTCCTTGCTCAGTGAATCACCAGAGAAAACTTAGGTTGCTCTTAAGAGCCCATAGAGATTTGGGAGATAGATGAAAATTAGTTGCATCTCCAGGGGGAGTCCCTTAGTGCGAAATGGACTAACATTTTCTAAATATTGAGTTGGCCAAAAACGTTGTTCGGGCTTTTCCATATGATGTTGTGGAAAAACCCAGATGAAGTTTTTGGTCAACCCAATGTCTGCAGAAAGTATTTATGACCATTTCACACACATGAAACCCAGACTTTCTGCTTTATTTTCTGGGCCCTCCATTATCTTCACTCAGACTCATCATCCTCTTTAACTTGCACCATCTGCCCCATAACTCTGGACCCACACTCGTCTATGAATATACACTGTTCTTCCCTGGTTGACTGCCTTTCCCAAGGATGTATTCAAACCAAATTCAAAACCAATTTTAAAAGCTTTGTCTGACTTTTTCAAATGTCATCTGTCTCCTGTGAACTTGCTTGACTCAGTTCAGTTCAATCGCTCAGTTGTGTCTGACTCTTTGCAACCCCATGGACTGCAGCATGCCAGGCTTCCCTGTCCATCACCAACTCCCGGAACTTGCTCAAACTCATGTCCATCGAATCGGTGATGCCATCCAACCATCTCATCCTCTGTCGTCCTCTTCTCCTCCTGCCTTCAATCTTTCCCAACATCAGGGTCTTTCCCAAGGAGTCAATTTTTTGCATCAGGTGGCCAAAGTATTGAAGTTTCAGCTTCAGCATTAGTCCTTCCTTCCACTGAATATCCAGGACTGATTTCCTTTAGGATTGACTGGTTTGATCTCCTTGCTGTCCAAGGGACTCTCAAGAGAGTTTTCCAACACCACAGTTCAAAAGCATCCATTCTTCAGCGCTCAGCTTTCTTTATGCTTCAACTCTCACATGCATACATGACTATTGGAAAAACTGTAGCTTTGACTAGACAGACCTTTGTTGGCAAAGTAATGTCTCTGCTTTTTAATATGCTGTCTAGGTTGGTCATAGCTGCTTGCCTAAGCCACATAATTTAGATAAGTGTACAGTGGCTTACACTGTCCAATATTATTTCACCTATGTTTATCTTTTATCCCTGAATAAGTGTGCCACTCACCTCCTACGATACTTAACACAATTTCAGTTCTCAATATTCTCCACTTGTTAATGGATAGGGATTGATTTAGAACATCAAAAACTACTTATTCTAGCTTTAGAAATCCTCATCTTCTCTGCATAGAAGGCCTGGCCCTTGCATTTGATTTCTGCCTGCACAGTGACTGGACAAGACCATGAGTCTCCTTGGGTCCCCATTCCTATCTTTAGTACTTGATTTCTTTTTGCCACAGTGTGGCCTGAAATAAGTCCCAAGGAATAAACAGGGCTTCTTTCTTCTTATTTCTTCTGTTCTCTTGAACAACAGTTTTCACCCTTTGGTGTGATTCAAGTCCAATTGGGTGCTTTTAAAAATGCTTGCTACTGGGGCTTCCCTGGTGGCTCAGTGATAAAGAGTCTGCCTGCCAATGCAGGAGACACAGGTTTGATCGCTAGTTGTAGATGATCCCACATGCCATGCTCTATAGCCCAGAAGCTACAACTATGGAGCCCACCTGCAGCAGCTACTGAACTCTGAGTGCCCAGAACCTGTGCTCCACACCGAGAGAAGCCATCGCAGTGAGAAGCCCATACACCTCACCTAAAGAGTAGCCTCCGCTTGCTGCAATTAGAGGAAAAGCCTGCACAGCAATGAAGACCCCGCACAGCCAAAAATAAACAAGTAAAATTATATATTTAAAAAAGCTTGTTACTATTCCCCCAGAGATTCTAATTCAGTACAACCGGGGTGGCAAGTTTAACAAATGTCTTGGGTTGGCAGGGACTTCCCTGGTAGTCCAGTGGCTAGGACTCTATGCTCCCAATGCAGGGAGCTCAGGTTTGATTCCTGGTCAAGGAACTAGATCCCACACACTGCAACTAAGAGTTTGCACGCTGCAACTAAAGATCCCGCATGCCACAATGAAGATGGAAGCAACTAAGACTCAGCACTGCCAAATAAATAAAATTAATATTAAGCAAGCAAATATCTTGAGCAGATGGAACTGTGACCATACTTTGAGAAACCAAGCTCCTGTGAATTTTGAATGGTTGGGGTTAGGGTTAGTCCATTTGCGGTCATGAAATTAAAAGATGCTTCCTCCTTGGAAGAAAAGCTATGCCAAACCTAGATAGCGTATTAAAAAGCAGAGACATTACTTTGCCAACAAAGTTCTGCATAGTCAAAGCTATGGTTTTTCCAGGAGTCGTGTATGGATGTGAGAGCTGTACCAAAAAGAAAGTTGAGTACTGAAGAATTGATGCTTTGGAAATGTGGTGTTGGAGAAGACTTAAGAGTCCCTTGAATAGCAAGGAGATCAAACCAGTCAATCTTAAAGGAAATCAACCCTGAATATTCACTGGAAGGACTGATGCTGAAGCTGAAGCTCCAATACTTTGAGCACCTGATGCAAAAAGCCGACTCATTGGAAAAGACCCTAATCTTGGGAAAGGTTGAGGGCAGAAGGAGGAGGTGACAGAGGATGAGATGGTTGGATGGCATCACTGCCTCAATAGACATGAATTTGAACAAACTCTGAGAGATAGTGAAGGACAGGGAAGCCTGGCATGCTGCAGTCCAGGGGAATGCAAAGAGTTGGACATGACTTAAAGACTGAACAACAGCAATCCTACTATTAATAGTTTTAAGTGATACTGTTGTACTATATTTCCTTTCAGATTTCCCCCAAAGATCACCAAAACTTGAACAGTTTTAAAGCAACCACCTTTGGACCCCCTAGGTACTCTCTACAGAGGTGGGTTAAAACTTATAGTCCCAGATCTACGTGGGCTCCTGGGTATCATTTACAATTGCTTGAAGTGACTGATGAAGCTGTAAGATTCCAACAAGACTGGAGCTGTGGAACTGGGATCCTGGTTCTCTAAGCACGATCACCTCAACAACTGTGGGGTGAAAAGTTGAAAACGTGACTCTGACCCCGACACCTGACATTTAGCAGATGAGCTCCTGAGAGAAACCTTCTGGTTTAGATCATGGTTTGAACTAGCTGGTCAAATACAGCTCAAGAGAAAGGAATGCTTAAAGGTTGCTCTTAATTTTATAGCTGGAAGCTTAGAGGAAAAAGAGGTGCGCATTCACATACTTTGTATGTGCCAAGAATGGGTCTGGAATGGCCCACACTGAACTACAGTCGTGTTTTCTACCCCTGGGCAGTGGTGCTGTGATGGGACAGGTGACATTAACCTTTTAATTCAGACTCTCAGAGGGGTGGGGAGGGGGATTGTTTTACAATGAGCATGTGCTCCTTTTGTAATAAAAATAAGTTCCAGAGAAAAACCCCCAGGACAGTCTTAAAACAAAACATCCAACACAAGTACTCAGTGTTCTTTTTGTGTGATAAAGAAGAAGTGAAGCATGATGTTTTCTCCTTTGGATTACTGCATTTACACATTACCCGGTCGTTCGAGCTGTGATTTAGAACCGAGTCCCAAGATGTCTTGTGACTAAAGAAAGGTCTTTGAAGTAATTACAAGCTTGGAAGGGTACTATTAAATAGTTCTTGTCGTCCAAGAAGGAACTCCCTCAATAATTTATAGGGCAGCAGAACTGAGAGATTTCTGGATGATGACTCTGGGCTAGTCATTCTTTTTTTTTTTTTTGCATAATTTAAAGTATTGTCTCCTGACTTCTCATTTTCCCAACAACATCAGTCAGTTGCTTTTGCGCAACATCGGTCAGGTACCAAATAGAAGTTACAGCTCTCCAAACATCACTCACTGTATCATTGTATCCACAATTAGGGTTTGGAAGCAAAGGGCTTTGTCTTCATTTAAACTTGACAAACCAGGGTTCATGGGGACCCTCCCACCTCCACAAATCTCCTCTTGGCTCTCCCACCATGATGCTACCTCTGTTTGCGAGTCATTTGATATCAGTTAACTGCTTTCCCCTTCAATGAATCTGCCTCTTAAAGCGCATTCATCCTGCCTGTATTTACAGTTACACTTGGCTCAACATTTCAGCTGCCAACAGACAGACACCTCATTATTTACCCAACTTGAATTGGGACTCTTTCTGTTTCTTGGAAACCTCCCTCAGGAGCGCCATAATCCTTTCTCTGATGAAAACAGTTGCTCCTGCTGAGCGAAATTCCACTTACGTCTTCAACACAGCCCACGTTTCCTTGTTCTTAAAGAGATTTTTTTTTACTCCATTAAACTTGCTTTTTCGATGAGGCTCAATGGATCATCCTTACCCATTCAGGAAGCATCTGGTCAGAAGCAGTTGTCTCTTTCAAATAAAATTAGATTCTTTACTTGACGGCCCATGTTTTGAAAACAGCCAACTTGGTAACCTTGAGGTCTGCCTCTGGGCAGCTAGAGGAAGGTGATGACCCCGCTTAGCTTGGGATAGCTCAAGCCCCAAACAGGCCAAGACAGTATCTGCTGCTGGGCTTGATCTCTGGTGGCCTCAGCCTGCAGCGACTTGAAGCAGTACTTTAGTTTCCTGGTCAGAGACTGAAGTCAGGCTGGGACAGTGAGAACACTGAATCCTGGCCACTAGACCACCAGGGCCAGTGGCGAGTGACAAGGCCCTGGGCCCTTTGGTTTCATAGAAATGATTTTCTACAAAGATGGGAAGTAGTGAAACAAGTAAAGTGTTTATTAGGAAGAAAAAGAGTATGTGTGGATAGACACATGGGTGGACTCAAAGAATCGTGCGCTTGTGGTAGTTTGCATCCTTTTATGGGGCGTTTCTTCTGGGTTTCCTTTGACCAATCATTTTGCTTTGCCTGGTTCTGAGCGCATATTTGGTTTATCTCAGGATCCGCCCATGTGTGCACGCTCATCTCTTAGCCAAGATAGATTCTAGCAAAGAGGCCTATAGGTAGTTGACATCACTTACTATGAGGTGATACCCCCCTCCTTTTTGACCTCCAAGAAAGCTTCTGGTCCATGTATAGTCAGAAAGTTCTCTTGACCTTGATAATGAGAAGCACGTGATCTCTTTCTCTCTTATCTGGGCAGGGCTCAGCTTCACCTCCCTCTTGCTCTTGTCTTCACCTTGGAGTATCTGTCCACAGGGGCCCAACTCCAGCTGCTCAGCCTGCAGCCCATCCACTTCATATCTCAGTCTCTTCTGCTGAGACTGGGCCACCTTCTGCTGATTCCTCTAAAAATCAACACTGTAGAACTTTGTAAGGCAATTTGCTGACTTGTTTCCAGACACAGAAGATTCCAGAGGCTGGTGAGAGAAGCTTCTGAAGGTTGTAAGGACTTTTATTGAACACTCAGGAGTCTTTGAGCAAGTTCTGGGAGATAGTGAAGGACAGGGAAGCCTGGTGTGCAGCAGTCCTTGGGATTGCAAAGAGTCAGACATGACTGAGCTACTGAAAAACAGTAGGAGCTGGGATGGAGTCATCTTTTCAGAGTACAAGAGCAGAGAGGATTCTTCATTTTGGAAAAAAATGGAACTGGCATCCCCAGGGAATTCTAGAGATGCAATCAGTCTTCAGACACCTGACTGATTTGTTATAAGAACTCTTTCTTGGAAAATAGCATTCAAGGTGTTTGCTGAAAAACTGAAAATGTAAAGTTTCCAGTCACGTATTTCAAGAGGTCTACTATATCATATCTAACATTTTAAATTGCTTTAAAAAGTTATTTCCAGATCTATTTCTAATTGTATTTCAATCATGACCAAGGGCTTTGGGGCTTACAGACAGCTCTGCTCATGTATCACATAGTCCCAAGTGGGAAGGTTCTACAAGAGGATGTTTTAAATAATGCAACCTCAGCACTTCACAAATGAGGAATCTAGATCTGGAGAGAAGAAGTAACTTGCCCAAGGTCACTAGGCTTTTATTTTACTTTAATCATTAAAAATTTTTTTATTGGTATATAGTTGCTTTGCAGTGTTGTGTTGCTTTCTACTGTACAGCAAAGTGAATCAGCCAAATGAATACATATATCCTTTCTTTTTTGGATTTCCTTCCCCGTTAGGTCATGACAGAGCACTGAGTAGGGGTCCCTGTGCTATTCAGTAGGTTTTCATTAGTTATCTATTTTATTCATAATAATGAATGTATGTCAATCCCAATCTCCTGATTCATCCCACTCCCGCCTGCCCCCTTTAGTAACTGTCAATTTATTTTCTACATCTGTGACTCTATTTCTACTTTGCAAATAAGTTCATCTGTACCATTTTTCTAGACTCCACATATAAGCGATATTATACATTTGTCTTTCTCTTTCTGACTTACTTCATTCGTGTGGTCCTTGTCTCTAGGTCCATCCATGTCTCTGTAAATGACACAATTTCATTCCTTTCTATGACTGAGCAATATTCCATTGTATATGTGTACCACATCTTCTTTATCTATTCCTCTGTCCATGGACATTTAGGTTGCTTCCATCTTCTGGCTATTGAAAGTAGTGCTGCAAAGAACAGCAAAGCCAGCAAAAGCTCTCCAGATTATCTTCTCCGTCTAGAGCCCCTTGTTTATTCCTTGACACCAATGATTCTCAGATTCTCGACCCCAATAAACCCAATACCCCTTCATTCTCCTGATGACATTCACAGGTGTGTGTGTTAGCTGCTCAGTTATGTCCAACTCTTTGTGACCCATGAACTGTAGACCGCCAGGCTCCTCTGTCCATGGAATTCTCCAGGCACGAATAGTTAGTGAGTAGCCATTTCCTTCTCCAGGGGATCTTCTCTACCTAGGGATTGAACCCAGGTCTCCTGTATTGCAGGCAGATTCTTTACCATCTGAGCCACCAAGGAAGCCCATTCACAGGTAATGTAACTAATTTCAATCAGTGTAATGACCTAGTTATGACATCGAGGAGGAATAAAACAAGGCTATTTTCCTCCACCAGAAAGGTCCTTTGTTATAGCATCTCCTAGACATTTCCCTCGGAGAAGGCAATGGCACCCCACTCCAGTACTCTTGCCTGGAAAATCCCATGGATGGAGGAGCCTGGTAGGCTGCAGTCCATGGGGTCGCTAAGAGTCGGACACGACTGAGCGACTTCACTTTCACTTTTCACTTTCATGCATTGGAGAAGCAAATGGCACCCCACTCCAGTGTTCTTGCCTGGAGAATCCCAGGGATGGGGGAGCCTGGTGGGCTGCGAGTTGGTCATGACTGAAGCGATTTAGCAGCAGCAGCAGCAGACATTTCCCTACCCCATTCCCTGGGAATATCTGGACATCAGTGAGACAGGATCAGCCTCTTGGAGCCCCTCCCAGCACCCTCCCATGAGGCTCCCAGTTCTATCTTACCTGCCTTAAACTCATCTCTCCAGGGCACAGCCAGAGTTCAGAGGGTTCCATGTGCTTTGCTGCTTCTCTGCTTGAAAGTTTCCCTCCAGTTAACTGTGCAAATGTATACCATTTGGTGCCTGCAGTGATTGCCTCCTTTGTGTACCACTGTACTGAAGACTCTTGCAAGGGGCAGGGGCGTCCCCTGAGAGTGCCTTGGGGTACCATGCCTGCCATGTTCCTCTCCTGAGACTGGATGGGTCTCTTTATGCATAATTACAAGAATCAGATTTACCATTCCAATGAATTGACTTCTGTATTCAGAGCTCAGGATGACATCCACACATCTTGGTATGATTATGCCAAAGCTCCAACCTTCAGTTTCTTCTGGGTGAGTACCTGCAGTTCCTGGTTCTTTATGTTACAAAAAATATTTTGCTAAAAAATCATCTTTGTATTGATTTATGCAAATCTCTTGTTCTATTTGCCACTAGCTATTTCCTTCCATCAGCTGTGCTTGGAGATAAAATGATGGGTTCCTGATCTCATAAATGCAGTTTCCCTTTAACATGAGTGACATGATTCTGCAGATCAATGGAATTCAGCCATTGCTCACAATGAATGATTTTAAAAGAATATACACATCTTAGACTCAGGCCTTTCTTAAAGATCTGCATGGGCTCTGTTTTCCATGTCAACCCGGTTTCCATCATTTGTCCTCTTCAATGTCGTCTCCAGGCAGCACCAGGGCACAGAGAAGCAGACCACTTTCAGGGGATGGGTTTATGATTGCTTAATCAGCATAATCCCACCAACGAACAAATACTTCTGCAAAGAATTTTTTTTTTAAACTAAACATGGGTTTTTATTGCTGGGTATTTGTTTGGACATTTGAAATAATTGTTAAAAGTTAAAGAGCTTTAACTTTTTTGTATTATAAAGCTTTCAACTTTAATAAGGCAGTTAATTATTGCAAACATTCTGCTGCTTTCAGGTGTTGGAGAAGTCCTTGGAAACATGTATTCCTCATCCTTTAGCCACCAAGACCTTCACACATGCAAATGTGTAAATTATAGTGGACCCATTTACATCTGTGGTCATCTAAAACTGTCTTAAGTCATAAGATTCCATCTGTGCAGGACCAAACCTCTTACTTTGTGTCAGACTTGGAAACAAGCAATTGTATTAATATAAGCAGAGAACTGGCTAGAGGAAAATTTTCTTCCACAGAAGATCCAGGTTTCATCTTGAGCAAAGTTGTCTTGTGTAGTCAAAAGTGAGTTGATTTTACAAAGCTTTGTGTGTCTCCTGATAGCTCTTAGTACAATTAAACAACAAACACAACTGTTTTCTACAATTGTCTATAAATATGGGATCTAGAGAATGTTAGGAAATGTTCACCAAGCCATTACTTCTTACTGGGTACCCAGAAATGAGATCGTTCCAAGAATAGCTGTTCTCATTGGTTAGGGTGCAATTCTTTGAGGTTCAGAGATCTTGCAACTCAATCAGCAACTAGGTACTGAGTCCCCACTGTTAGCCGGCTCACAGTGTTCATTTCAGATCTGAGACGGCATCAAAGGGAAGAGTCAGAGTTCGCCACACTGCATGTCATGAAGACAATGAGGAGGACTTGCTTTCCACTAGTTGGTAGTTGTTGATCACCATGTGAAAAATTGGCCACTATTGGTTACACAGCTCCCCAAAGCTAGAGGGGCTCAGTTGAGCATGTCCATTCCTTCTCCAAATGTACTCATCAGAGAACTCACTTCTTGGCCTGCAGGATTGTCCTAACACCCACCCCCACACCCCCAACACCCACCCCCACCCCCCCATATACCATTCTCTGCTCTTGTTGGGGAAGCCTCAGGACTGCTTTAGAGTCCTAAGATCTTCTCCAGTAGATTTAGTGCCTGCAGCCTTTGAAATGAGTTTAAAAGAGTATTTATGAAGATAATGCCCAGAGCAGTTTGAATCCTTGACTGAGAAAACACATCATCTACTATGTCTCTATCCTAATTACTTCCTGCAGTGCTTTCCTTTTTAAAATTTTATTTTTCATTTTTTGGCTTCCCCATGCAGCACGTGGGATCTTAGTTCCCCAGCCAGGGATTGAACCTTTGCCTTCTGCATTGGAAATAGGGAGACTTAACAACTGGACTGCCAGGGAAGCCCCAGCAATATGTTCAATATAGCTGATGAGAGGCCTTGTCAGATTAAATGACAACATAAAAGGTCCAAGCCAGCAAAATAGAAAGGCTCCACATCTGAATACCAACACCTTTCCCAACTTCATGTTTCTGGGGAATCCCTGAAGTGCAGGGGTTAATTTCTTTTGCAAGCTAAAGTCCAAAGGAATCGGTGCTTGAAAAATCATATTGTCTTGCCCTATGAGGTAGAAAGTGTGAAGGAAATGAAGTACAAATGTGTCCTACCCTTTGTCTCCTGCTGACCCAGAGGTGGCCTCTGCTGGAGAGTGACTGTAGCATGACCCCACCCCACCCCATTCAGAAAGCAGACCCCTCCAGCTGTTGTTCAATTCCTTTTTTGCTGTTGTTTTTTGGCTGCACTGGTTCTTTGTTGTTGTGCTCAGGCTTCGCGTTACAGCACATGGACTTAGCTGTCCTGCATCATGTGGGATCTTAGTTTCCTGACCAAGGATGGAACCCATGTCCCCTGCATTTGAAAGTCGATTCTAAACTGCTGGACCACTGGGGAAATCCACAGGTGTTGTTATAAGGAAATTTCCAGAATCCAGACCATGCAGGGTGAATGCCCAAGGTATGTGAATGAAGGAGGCTGGGAGGAGTCCCTTCCTGCTTCCAGCTTGGCCAGAATGCCCATTAATCCCAGCACCCTGATAGCATCATGTCCTGTGAGCATCAGAGACTATGCCTGACTGTACTCAAGAGGACCCCTCACCTCTGAACTCTATCTCCCATTCAGAAAGTGGAATTAAAGATTTTCTTGCCTTTTTGTAAAGTATAGCTATTTCAAATGGTGGCAACACCCAACACAGTTTGAGAACCTCCCCTGCCAAGGTCACTACTGATGTCCCTAAGGCCTTTTTAGGCAACCCCTCTCCCCACCCTGGAGCCCATCCTCAGCTCAATTCAGCCTTCACTCTCAGAACCTCTTTTTTTGTCCCATCCTCCACACAGTTATTCAGCCCTGCAGAGCTGGTCTCCTATGCCCTGTTTGTCTTCCTGGGCTGGGAGCCCCTTGAACTTAAGAAGGGGACCACAGGAACCTCTGTGTCCCCAGATCCAGAGCTGTGCCTGACACAGAGTAAGCAAGTGACCTGGTCTTGAATTGGTTTAGCATTCCTATTCTACCCTGAGGTTTCACTTCCATTTTTGCCTTACTCTGGCCAACTTTTATGGTCCTCTTTCTCTATCTTCATTGTGTGTGACCTACATGAGTCAGATACATCTTACCTACTTTGTCAGCTGTCAGCAAGTTACAGAGTCCAAGCTTGCCTTGCTCTGCTTGCTGCATGACAGGCCAATAAATCGGAGACAAAGTGGTGAGGCAAAGAACGTGACTTTATTCAGAAAGCCCGCAGATTGAGAGGATGGCAGACTAATGTCTCAAAATAACCATCTTATTGAAGTCTGGATGCCAGGTTCTTTTATGCAACAGAGAGAGGGAGGAGGTGAGGGAGTAAAGTAAGAAGGTCATTAACCTTGCAAATAGCTCCAGGAATGGTCAGCCTAGGGGAAAAGGCTGCTAATGCTTATTGAAAGGGTTAGTCACTCAGTCATGTCTGACTCTTTGAGAACCCATGGGCTGTAGTCTCCCAGGCTCTTCTGTCCATGGAATTTGCCAGGCAACAGACTCTTTACCATCCAATCCACTAGGGAAGCCCTTGGGGAAGGATGTGTTAATTTCTTCATTCCTATCCACAGATGGATAGGTTTAGCAGGTTTCCCTGAACAAAGGCACTTTGGTTTAACATTCAGTCAAAGGGGAAGGGTTCCCCAAAGCAGGGCATTCCATATAGACAGTATCCTTTCAGTGAACAAAAGCAATGGGAAGCAAAGGTTAAAGTAAAAGGAACAGATCCAATATGGAGTCAGCTTTTGTTCTTTCCTGAAACTCCCACACTCCCTAGAAATACCATGATGTTCTAACACCAGATCTTTCTGGAAAGGATCACGCTAGAGACCGTTTGCTTTGGAGGTCAAAAGAGGAAAGAAAGGTAACCAATCGTGATGGGATTTAGGCCACCTGCCCCCGGAATGCTGGCTTGTCTCATGGAACTTCACGCCTTCCCAACTGAGTGCTGTTTCTTGCAGGAAAACCAGTGAGAACATTCTGTGATGAGATCTTATCTGATCAAAGGGTCAGAATCCCAACACAGAGCCAAGTAAACATAACACTGGCTCTGCTGTTTTTATAAACAAACTCGTAAATGTCCCTCACCTTCCAAAGGGTCATGTTGTGAGTCTGACAGACTTTCTGACTCACTCTTAAGCCACCTTGGCTGCCAATTTTCCAGTTTTAAAAAAGAGAAGCTTCATAAAAGGCTTCATTTCCATTTGCCCTGTGGAGGAGTATGGAATACATGGTGAGTCGGAAGCTATGAACAAAACAAGTTTATAAAAATTCCAAGTAAAGCGGCACTTCTGATGAAATTGGCCAGATGTAACATGGCCAAGATGCCAGCTCTGTGTGGGTGGATGTAATGGAGCCACATGGGGCCAGGTCTGGCGAGGATGGCAGGAGACATCTGGGGAGACACATGGACACTGGAGTGGACAGCTTGGAGGCACCACGACATAACAGATCTTCCCCAAAACTGAGCATCATAAGAGAAATGGGACGTTCCTCAGCACATCATCTCTCCCATCTCCTGCCTTCCTGAAACTCAGGACAAAAAGTAGATGTAAAATAACAATTTCTATTAAGTTTCATCTTATACATCACTAGTAAAGGAATTAAGTCCAGTACATGCCACCTCCAAATATACCACTTTGTTATCTTGATTATTTTAAGCTGAAATCATTTTAAAAAATAGCAAAAGCAGGCTTCTCTGAAGCCCGCTTATCTGTCTAAAGACAGGTGTCTAAAAGGAACAGAGATCAATTGTCTTAAATTCCCTTCTCCTTTCTGGGAGTTTCATGAACCAGGAAGATGGACTCTTTTCATGGGAGAGGAAGGTAGAAAGTGACACTATACTTGGACAAAGTTTCTCACCAACTGTCATTCTTCCAATCTGTTTTCTCACTCCTAGTTTTTTAAAATTGTCATTATTATTTTGTTATGTGTGTGTGTGCCCAATTGTGTCAGATCCTTTGTGACACCAAGGACTGCAGCCCACCAGGGTCACCTGTCCATGGAATTTTCCAGGTAAGTATACTAGAGTGGGTTGCCATTTATTACTCTAGGGGGTCTTCCCAACCTAGGAATTGAATCTGCATCTCTTACATCTCCTGCATTGGCAGGTGGATTCTTTACCACTGCGCCACTTGGGAAGATCATTCCAATCTGTTTCCTAAGAGTTCTTCATCTTTCCTGAAAGAGCAGTAACTCTATCCTGAGACATCCACTTCTCACTCCCCTTTCCCCTATGAAGATGGTGTGTAAGCTTTCAAATATCACCTCCATTTTGGGTATTATGGTTTAATTATCTATATTAAATTAGTATAAAATTAGTTGTTAATTAAAATAAATATATGTGTGTACCTAATCGTGTTAAACTCCAATAGTTTGGCCACCTCATGCGACGAGTTGACTCACTGGAAAAGAGTCTGATGCTGGGAGGGATTGGGGGTAGGAGGAGATGGGGATGACAGAGAATGAGATGGCTGGATGGCATCACTGACTCGATGGACATGAGTTTGAGTGAACTCCGGGTGTTGGTGATGGACAGGGAGGCCTGGCATGCTGTGGATCATGGGGTCGCAAAGAGTCAGTCATGACTGAGCGACTGAACTGAACTGAATCATGTTAAGTAATATTAAAAATTAATAAATGTATATAATTTTTCTCCTGTTTATTTCATAGACTCAACCATCGAGCCTAGGAAGGTAACGGGGACAGTCTTTCCCCTGGCACTATCTGAGAAGGGGTAAAGGTACCATTTATACTAGACTTTAATAAATAAAAGTTGCAGAATGTAATTGCTAGGATAACCAACAAAAGAATAGTAAAAGAATGTATAATCAAGTTCATCAAGAGAGGAAATGAAATAATAAACAATATCTAATCCAAAAGGATACAAAAGGGGGAAAGATTAAGCCCATTTATGTATTTAATAAGTACATGAAATGTAAAGACACTAATTCCAATTAAAAGACTGTCACTAGCTTAAAAATTATCAAACCAGATAAAAAAACTCAACTATATTCTGACAAGTGACCCAACTTACATAGAATGCTATAGAAAAGTTGAAAGCAAAATGGATGGATAAAGATACACCATGAAAAAAGAACCAAACAAAGCTGATACACCGATCATAGTAACAAGCAAAGTAGACTTCATGTCAAAGAGAATTGTTACAGATACAGTAGAACATTTCATAATGAAAAAGAGTCACTTCTGTCAGGAAGATAAAAGAATGCTAAATTTAACATACTTGATACTACAATCTCAAAAATAGGGGAAAAGTGGACAGAATTACAAGGAGAAAGAAACCTGCATTTACAGTGGGAGTGAAAATTTTTTAATACAATTCTCTCAATAACTAATAGGCAAGAAGATTAAGGCTTGTTGTTGTTAGTCAGTCTGTAAGTCGTGTCTGATTTTTTGTGACCCCATGGACTGAGGTATGCTAGACTTCCCTGACCTTCACAAGCTCCTGAAGTTTGCTCAAACTCATGTCTGTTGAGTCAGTGATGCAATCCAACCATCTCATCCTCTGTTGTCCCCTTCTCCTCCTGCCTTCAATCTTTCCCAGCATCAAGGTCTTTTCCAATGAGTCAGTTCTTCTCATCAGGTAGCCAAAGTATTGGAGTTTCAGCTTCAGCATCAGTCCTTCCAATGAGTATTCAGGACTGATTTCCTTTACAATCGACTGGTTTGAAATCCTTGCTGTTAAGGGACTCTCAAGAGTCTTCTCCAACACCACAGTTCAAAAGCATCAATTCTTTGGCACTCAGGCTTCTTTATGGTCCAGTTCTCACATTCATACATCACTATTGGAAAAACCATAGCTTTAACTCTTTGGACCTTGTTGGTAAAGTGATATCTCTGCTTTTTAATATGCTATCTAAGTTAGTCACAGCTTTCCTTCCAAGGAGTAAGCGTCTTTTAATTTCATGGCTGCAGTCATCATCTGCAGTGATTTTGGAGCCCAAGAAAATAAAGTCTGTCATTGTTTCCATTGTTTCCCCATCTATTTGCATGAAATGATGGGACTGGATGCCATGATCTTCGTTGTTTGGATATTGTAAATGGTATGTACAAAAAAACCTGTAGCAAATATTGTAGGCCCTAGCCAGATGAGTAAACTGAAAAAAAAAAAAAAATGAAAATTCAAGTGTAGGGTATAGACTATCATTATTCCCAGACCTCATGATTGCCTGGGTACCAAAAAATTTAAAATATACCAATAAACTATTAGAATTAATAAGTGGATTTAGCAAGGTCACTGCAAAATCAATGTGGAAAAAACTAAACTATTTTTTTATATTCTAGTAACAACTAGAACATTCCAATCCCAAAGAAAGGCAATGCCAAAGAATGCTCAAACTACCACACAATTGCACTCATCTCAGACGCTAGTAAAGTAATGCTCAAAATTCTCCAAGCCAGGCTTCAGCAATACGTGAACCGTGAACTTCCAGATGTTCAAGCTGGTTTTAGAAAAGGCAGAGGAACCAGAGATCAAATTGCCAACATCCACTGGATCATCGAAAAAGCAAGAGAGTTCCAGAAAAACATCTATTTCTGCTTTATTGACTATGCCAAAGCCTTTGACTGTGTGGATCACAATAAACTGTGAAAATTTCTGAAAGAGATGGGAATACCAGACCACCTGACCTGCCTCTTGAGAAATCTGTTTGCAGGTCAGGAAGCAACAGTTAAAATTGGACATGGAACAACAGACTGGTTCCAAATAGGAAAAGGAGTATGTCAAGGCTGTATATTGTCACCCTGCTTATTTAACTTATATGCAGGATACGTCATGTGAAATGCCAGGCTGGATGAAGCACAAGCTGGAATCAAGATTGCTGGGAGAAAAATCAATAACCTCAGATATGCAGATGACACCACCCTTATGGCAGAAAGTGAAGAACTAAAGAGCCTCTTGATGAAAGTGAAAGAGGAGAGTGAAAATGTTGGCTTAAAACTCAACATTCAGAAAACTAAGATCATGGCATCTGGTCCCATCAGTTCATAGCAAATAAATGGAGAAACAGTGGAAACAGTGACAGATTTATTTTTTGGGGCTCCAAAATCACTGCAGAGGGTGATTGTAGCCATGAAATTAAAAGACACTTACTCCTTGGAAGGAAAGTTATTACCAACCTAGATAGCATATTCAAAAGCAGAGACATTACTTTGCCAACAAAAGTCTGTCTAGTCAAGGCTATGGTTTTTCCCTTAGTCATTTATGGATGTGAGAGTTGGACCGTAAAGAAAGCTGAGTGCCGAATAATTGATGCTTTTGAACTGTGATGTTGGAGAAGACTCTTGAGAGTCCCTTGGATTGTGAGGAGATCCAACCAGTCCATCCTAAAGGAGATCAGTCCTGGGTGTTCACTGGAAGGTGTGATGTTGAAGCTGAAACTCCAATACTTTGGCCACCTGATGCGAAGAGCTGACTCATTGGAAAAGACCCTGATGCTGGGAGGGATTGGGGGCAGGAGGAGAAGGGGACGACAGAGAATGAGATGGCTGGATGGCATCACCGACTCGATGGACATGAGTTTGGGTAAACTCTGGGAGTTGGTGATGGACAGGGAGGCCTGGCGTGCTGTGATTCATGGGGTCACAAAGAGTTGGACACAACTGAGCAATTGAACTGAACAACTAGAAAGTGAAATTTAAAAATAAGACTCCATTTATGATTGTTCCCAAGAACACCAAAAGCACAGGAATCAGTTCAGTTCAGTCGCTCAGTCGTGTCCGACTCTCCGCGACCCCATGAATCACAGCACGCCAGGCCTCCCTGTCCATCACCAACTCCCGGAGTACACTCAAACTCATGTCCACAGAGTCAGTGATGCCATCCAGCCATCTCATTCTCCGTCGTCCCCTTCTCCTCCCGCCCCCAACCTTTCCCAGCATCAGAGTCTTTTCCAGTGAGTCAACTCGTCTCATGAGGTGGCCAAAGTATTGGAGTTTCAGCTTCAGCATCAGTCCCTCCAATGAACATCCAGGATTGATCTCCTTTAGAATGGACTGGTTGGATCTCCTTGCAGTATAAGGGACTCTCAAGAGTCTTCTCCAACACCACAGTTCAAAAGCATCGATTCTTTGGCGATCAGCTTTCTTCACAGTCCAACTCTCACATCCATACATGACCACGGGAAAAACCATTGCCTTGACTAGACGGACCTTGGTCGGCAAAGTAATGTCTCTGCTTTTTAATATACTATCAAGGTTGGTCATAACTTTCCTTCCAAGGAGCAAGCGTCTTTTAATTTCATGGCTGCAATCAGCATCTGCAGTGATTTTGGAGCCCAAAAAAACAAAGTCTGACACTGTTTCCACTGTTTTTCCATCCATTTCCCATGAAGTGATGGGACCAGATGCCATGATCTTTGTTTTCTGAATGTTGAGCTTCAAGCCAACCTTTTCACTCTCCTCTTTCACTTTCATCAAGAGGCTTTTGAGTTCCTCTTCACTTTCTGCCATAAGGGTAGTGTCATCTGCATATCTGAGGTTATTGATATTTCTCCCAGCAATCTTGATTCCAGCTTGTGCTTCTTCCAGCCCAGCGTTCCTCATGATGTACTCTGCATATAAGTTAAATAAGCAAGGTGACAATATACAACCTTGACGCACTCCTTTTCCTATTTGGAACCAGTCTGTTGTTCCATGACCGGTTCTAACTGTTGCTTCCTGACCTGCATACAGGTTTCTCAAGAGGCAGGTCAGGTGGTCTGGGATTCCCATCTCTTTCAGAATGTTCCACAGTTTATTGTGATCCACACAGTCAAAGGCTTTGGCATAGTCAATGAAGCAGAAATAGATGTTTTTCTGAAACTCTCTTGCTTTCTCCATGATCCAGCGGATGTTGGCAATTTGATCTCTGGTGCCTCTCCCTTTTCTAAAACCTGCTTGAACATCTGGGAGTTCACGGTTTACATACTGCTGAAGCCTGGCTTGGAGAATTTTGAGCATGACTTTACTAGCGTGTGAGATGAGTGCAATTGTGCGGTAGTTTGAGCATTCTTTGGCATTGCCTTTCTTTGGGATTGGAATGAAGACTGACCTCTTCCAGTCCTGTGGCCACCGCTGAGTTTTCCAAATCTGCTGGCATATTGAGTGCAGCACTTTCACAGCATCATCTTTCAAGACTTGAAATAGCTCAACTGGAATTCCATCACCACCACTAGCTTTGTTCGTAGTGATGCTTTCCAAGGCCCACTTGACTTCACATTCCAAGATGTCTGGCTCTAGGTCAGTGATCACATTATCGTGACTATCTTGGTCGTGAAGATCTTTTTTGTACAGTTCTTCTGTGTATTCCTGCCACCTCTTCTTAATATCTTCTGCTTCTGTTAGGTCCATACCATTTCTGTCCTTTATCGAGCCCATCTTTGCATGAAAAGTTCCCTTGGAATCTCTAATTTTCTTGAAGAGGTCTCTTGTTTTTCCTATTCTGTTGTTTTCCTCTATTTCTTTGCATTGATCACTGAGGAAGGCTTTCTTATCTCTCCTTGCTATTCTTTGGAACTCTGCATTCAGATGCTTATATCTTTCCTTTTCTCCTTTGCTTTTCGCCTCTCTTCTTTTTACAGCTATTTGTAAGGCCTCCTCAGACAGCCATTTTGCTCTTTTGCATTTCTTTTCCATGGGGATGGTCTTGGTCCCTGTCTCCTGTACAATGTCACGAACCTCCGTCCAGAGTTCATCAGGCACTCTATCAATCAGATCTAGTCCCTTAAATCTATTTCTCACTTCCACTGCATAATCATAAGGTATTTGATTGAGGTCATATCTGAATGGTCTAGTGGTTTTCCCTACTTTCTTCAATTTAAGTCTGAACTTCGCAATAAGGAGTTCATGATCTGAGCCACAGTCAGCTCCTGGTCTTGTTTTCGCTAACTGTATACAGCTTCTCCATCTTTGGTTGCAAAGAATATAATCAATCTGATTTCGGTGTTGACCATCTGGTGATGTCCATGTGTAGAGTCTTCTCTTGTGTTGTTGGAAGAGGGTGTTTGCGATGACCAGTGCATTCTCTTGACAAAACTCTATTAGCCTTTGCCCTGCTTCATTCCGTGCTCCAAGGCCAAATTTGCCAGTTACTCCAGGTGTTTCTTGACTTCCTACTTTTGCATTCCAGTCCCCTATAATGAAAAGGACATCTTTTTTGGGTGTTAATTCTAAAAGGTCTTGTAGGTCTTCATAGAACCGATTAACTTCGGCTTCTTCAGCATTACTGGTTGGGGCATAGGCCTGGATTACTGTAATATTGAATGGTTTGCCTTGGAAACGAACAGAAATCATCCTGTCATTTTTAAGATTGCATCCAAGTACTGCATTTCGGACTCTTTTGTTTACCATGATGGCTACTCCATTTCTTCTAAGGGATTCCTGCCCACAGTAGTAGATATAATGGTCATCCGAGTTAAATTCACCCATTCCAGTCCATTTTAGTTCACTGATTCCTAGAATGTCGACATTCACTCTTGCCATCTCCTGTTTGACCACTTCCAATTTGCCTTGATTCATGGACCTAACATTCCAGGTTCCTATGCAATATTGCTCTTTACAGCACCGGACCTTGTTTCTATCATTGGTCACATCCACAACTGGGTATTGGTTTTGCTTTTGCTCCATCCCTTTATTCCTTCTATAGTTATTTCTCCACTGAGCTCCAGTAGCATACTGGGCACCTACCGACCTGGGGAATTCCTCATTCAGTATCCTATCATTTTGCCCTTTGTTACTGTTCACGGGGTTCTCAAGGCAAGTATACTGAAGTGGTTTGCCATTCCCTTCTCCAGGGGACCACATTCGGCTGTGGTCCATGTGATTAGATCATCTAGTTTCCTGTGATTATGATTTCAGTTTGTCTGCCCTCTGGTGCCCCCTAGCAATACCTACCGTCTTATTTCGGTTTCTCTTACCTTGGTCGTGGAAAATCTCTTCACAGCCGCTCCAGCAAAGTGCAGCTGCTGTACCTTACCTTGGACGAGGGGTATCTCCTCAAGGCCCCCCCTCCTGACCTTGAACGCGGAGTAGCTCCTCTCGGCCCTCCTGCGCCCGCACAGCCACCGCCTGTTGGACGTTGGGTAGCTCCTCTCGGCCGCCGGCCCTGGCCTCAGGCGTGGGGTAGCTCCTCACGGCCGCACCTCTTTGCGTGGCTCGAATAAATCTAAAAAAAATGATGCTTATATTCTCTACACAGGAAAATACAACGCATTACTGGAATTAATTAAAGAAGATCTAACTAAATGTTCACGGACTAAGTACTCAGTTCTGTAAAGATGTCAATTCTGCCAAACTGATCTACAGATTCAATGTAATCCCAACACAGAGCTCAGCAGGACTTGTGTGTGTGTGTGTATGTGTGTGCATGTGTGTGCATGTGTGTGTGTGTGTGTATTGAAAAACAGATTCAGAAATGTATATAGAGGACTTCCCTGGTGGCACAATGAATAAGAATCTGCCTGACAACGGAGGGGATACAGGTTCAATCCCTGGTCCAGGAAGATTCCATATTCCTCGGAGCAATTAAGGCTCTGTGCCACAACTACAGAAGCCCACATGCCACAACTACTGAGCCTGTGGGCCTAGAGCTTATGCTCCAAGACAAGAGAAGCCATCACAATGAGGAGCCCACACACCTCAACTACAGGGTAGTCCCTGCTCGTCACAACTAGAAAAAGCACAGCAGCGAAGACCCAGAGCAGCCAAAACAACAAACAAAAATTTATGTAGAAACATAAAGATCCAATAGTGTTTAAGATAGTCCCAGAAAATAAAAGTTGGAGAAATTACTCTTTCAAATGTCAAGAGATTTGGGTTGTTTCCAGTCTTTTGCTATTACACACAGTGTTGCATTGAATTGCCTTTGCATATCTTTTGGGCATTTTTGCAATCTTTGGGATAGATTTTTATGAGTGTGCTTCTCATAGCTCAGTTGGTAAAGAATCCACCTGCAATGCAGGAGACCCTAGTTTGATTCCTGGGTCAGGAAGATCCCCTGAAGAAGGGATAGGCTACCCACTTCAGTATTCTTGGGCTTCCTCTGTTTCTCGGCTGGTAAAGAATCTGCCTGGAATGCGGGAGACCTGCGTTTGATCCCTGGGTTGGGAAGACCCCTGGAGAAGGGAAAGGCTACCCACTCCAGTATTCTGGCCCTGGAGAATGGGGTCGCAAAGTTGGACACGACTGAGCGACTTTCACTTTCAGCACCTTTTCATATAGCTAAAATCTGCCATTTTTGTTTATCAAATCATGTATTGATATCTCTAGTTCATTATTCTATGGATATACTGGTCATTTTTTAGAAATTTTCTATAAATTAGTTATTAAGTTGAACCACATGAAATTGCTATCTTGTTAGGTCTAAAATGGTCTAATATCAGCAATTTCAGATAATTCAACAGAATGCATTAATCCTCTTATTTGCAATAAAATTTGGAAATGTTTTCCCCACTTTGTTGTTTGTATTTTTACATACTTTATGGTATTTTTGGCTGTGCAATTTTATATTTTTATGTAAGCACATCAATCAATCCTTTTCCTTACTGCTTCTGGAATTTGTCATAGTCAGGAAAGTTTCTGGGTTATAACTCCTAGGTTTTATAAAAGTTTCCCCCTGTTTTCTTCAATTTGCATCTGAATCTGTGATCCTATTAGAATATATTCTGGTGCATGGTGTAAGAATGGGATCAATTTTGTATTTTTTCATATGCTTTCTCAATATCTCAATATCATGTATATCTCAGTATCATATATTTAAATTTTTAAACTGATTTGTGAAGTTACATTTATTTTTGTATATAAATTTCTATGCTCAGTTGGGTTTATTTCTCGATTTTCTGTTCTATTTGGTTTGTCTGTTTATATATGCAATGACACCACAATGTTTTAATTATAAAAGCTTTAGGACATATTTTCATATTTGCTTGTGCTAACTAACCCTTCATCATTGTACTTCTTTGGGAGTGGGATTTTCCTGGCTATTTGGCTTGTTTATTCTTCCAAATGGCCTTTATAATTAACACATCTTGTCCTAGGAAAAAAACATGATAATATTCTCATTGGGAGTGTGCTAACTTAGGGAAGACTGGGTTTTCCATTTCTTTTCCAATCAGTTCTGACAAGCTATATTTTTTTCTAGGAATTTGCAAGCTTTCCCGAGGGTTGTCAATAACTTTTGTCCTCTCTTATTTGCCTGTCTTCTATTTTGTGTTGGGTGTTTAATTCATTCATTTTCTTCTCTTTATTTTTACTTATACAGGTCTTAAATGTTATGATTTCTGCTCTCTATCTTAGGCATTTTATTGTGTTTTACCATTGTTATTTCAAGGTATTGTATAATTTCATTTTATATTTGTTCATTAACTTGACAGATCAGAAGTTTTAAAATTTCTAGGAAAGGTCTTTTCATGTTTCATTTGTCATTAACTTCTATTTTGATTGTAAGGTCATTTCATAAACGAGGCTCAGAGAGGTTAAGTGATCTTCCCAAGGTCACACATTTAGCAAGAGGTGGGGCTTGACTGGAAACTCAAAGTCCACATCCCTTCCACAGTCTCAACCTGCCCCTAAGGTCCATAGGTATCTACACTGTGTAATCATCACCAACACAATTCCAGCAGGTGTCACAGTGAGACAGTCAAGCTACATGGTTAAAACTGTCATGGAATATTAAAATTTAATTTCCGTGGGTAGGAGATTAAAATGTTGATGGAAGTAATAATTGAGTGGGGGATTTTTCTTAAAATAAACTCAGGTCGCTCTTGATCTGGGTTCTGAGAAAGGCTTGTGTAAGGGTAGTTTACCTGGGAGTGTACAAGCCTGGAAAACAGAAGTGAGGGTCACAGACACGAAAGGGGAGAAGCGAGTTCAGTGACGTATTATTGAGTCGGCCAGGTGGCTCCATTTCATGAGACTCTCTCTGTTTCTGTTCAGTTGCTCCAACTCTTTGCGACCCCGTGGACTGTAGCCTACCAGGCTTCTCCATCCATGGGATTCTCCAGGCAAGAATACTGGAGTGGGTTACAATTTCCTTCTCCAGGGGATCTTCCTGACCCAGGGATCGAACCCGGGTCTCCTGCATTGGAGGCAGATGAGTTAACCTCTGAGGAGGCTTATAAAACAAAACTACTCTCAGAAGTGTCCTCCCAGGGAGAAACGGGGAAGACTATATCCACCAGGTCCTGTCCACCATTGGTTAGGGGTAGACCCCAGACAGTATTCTTGCGAATTCCATGGACAGAAGAGCCTGGCGGGCTACAGTCCACGGGGTCACAAAGAGTCGGACATGACTGTGCAACTGTCATTCACTAGACTCTGTCTCCCCACACCTCTGAGCTGGGCGTGATCAAGAACAACTGGTCCCCCTGCATCACCTGTTGTCAGAGGCATTCCACCTGGGCTTGAGACAGGTGTGACTCCCTTCTGACTCCCAACCCCTGCTCTGGGGAAAGTGGGTAGAAGTCTGCGCAGAACTAATGAGAGAAAGAGGGGAGGTGGAGAGGATTTGGAGTGGAAGCCAGAGTGTCCAATGCAAGTAGGCACTTTAACAAACGTGTTTTGATGCAAATCTTCAAAATTGGGGATCTACTGAAAATTATGGATCCCTATTTTGATGGAAAAACAGTGGAAACAGTGTCAGACTTTATTTTTTGGGCTCCAAAATCACTGCAGATGCTGATTGCAGCCAGGAAATTAAAAGACGCTTGCTCCTTGAAAGGAAAGTTATGACCAACCTAGATAGCATATTAAAAAGCAGAGACATTACTTTGCCAACCAAGGTCCGTCTAGTCAAGGCAATGGTTTTTCCCGTGGTCATGTATGGATGTGAAAGTTGGACTATGAAGAAAGCTGATCGCAGAAGAATTGATGCTTTTGAACTGTCGTGTTGGAGAAGACTCTTGAGAGTCCCTTATACTGCAAGGAGATCCAACCAGTCCATTCTAAAGGAGATCAATCCTGGATGTTCATTGGAGGGACTGATGCTAAAGCTGAAACTCCAATACTTTGGCCACCTCATGCGACGAGTTGACTCACTGGAAAAGACTCTGATGCTGGGAAAGGTTGGGGGCGGGAGGAGAAGGGGACGACAGAGAATGAGATGGCTGGATGGCATCACCGACTCTGTGGACATGAGTTTGAGTGAACTCCAGGTGTTGGTGATGGACAGGGAGGCCTGGCGTGCTGTGATTCATGGGGTTGCGGAGAGTCGGACATGACTGAGCGACTGAACTGAACTGAACTGAACTGAATTTTGATAAGAATGGCCCATTATCATAATGGATTGGGTTCTGAGAATTTCATTATGAACTGAGAGTAAGGCATATTTTACTCAGTTTTCTTTATTCTTGTGGGTATTGACTTGTGTGTGTGTGTGTGTGTGTGTGTATCAGGGTGAAATGTCCAGGCTGCCAGCAAAGACCTGATTATAAATAAAGAAAGGATAAAATGAAAGGACGAGAATCTCCCTTGACAGAGAACTTTCCTTGAAACATGGGAACCATGCTGTTTTATTTAATTAAAAAAAATTTTTGGCTCCTCTGTATGGTATGTGGAATCTTAGTTCCTTGACCAAGGATAGAACACATGCACCCTTCAGGGGAAGCATGGAGTCTTAACCATTGGACCACCAGAGAAGCCCCCAGGAGGTATGTTTTAGTAAGCATGCTTTCTTCCTCCTAACTAGCTTATCCTTTTAAGAATAAATTACCCACCCAAACAAGGACTCAGTGACATGTATATACATTTAAAATAGAATCTCTCACCCTATAAGTTTATCCTCAACTCGTGGTTATTCTTACTCTCAGATTCTAGGTTAATGTTTAAAAATCTACACATATCTTGATAGTATTTATGACTCATTTGTACTAGTAATGCAGGCAATGAAATAATGTCCAGCAAACAGCTTACTCCACATTATATTAGAACATTTTCTGTTCTCTATTCAGAGACCTAGTGCAATCTGCCTAATTCTCCCCAGGAAATAAACAATAAAATGTGGAAGTTATTTTTTCCCCCTGATACAAATATCGCATGGTGCGACAGCCTCAAGTTGAAATTCGAAGTTACTTGATAAATGCAAGGTGCTCTTAGTATCAGCAAATGGCAAATCAGCAAAGACACTGCCTGTGTAAGTCCCTTGGGGGTCTTCCTAACAAGGGAGAGGATCATTTGCCCATGAGGCTTACCTTAAACCATTTGTGTTCTACCATGTTATCGAAAGATAATATTTTTTTGGCAGTTCTGAGCCTTTCAGGGAAAAGGTTATAAAATATAGGCTGAAATTCAAGAACATATGTGGACTCCAGAATCCATGTAAAAGCAAGAGAAAAGTTTTCTTTTGCCTTACTAGTCTCCCTGTGGAAAATTACAGAAGACCCAACTGTGGACATCCCTTAGAGGAAACCTGTCATTGCTGTTATGATTATTGTAATAATCACTTCTCAGGAACCTGGTTCCTCATGGAAACCAAACCAGTAATGATGCTCATAAAGTCTTTTGGCTGCATTTGCCTGTAGCTGATAAACTTGGTCAAATCTAAGAGGGGAAAATCCTATGGAAGACCCCTGCCCACCCCCATCCTACCACCAGTGATCCCAAAAGACTCATCCAGAAATGGTCGGCACAGAGCAAGACCAACCTCAAATCACCCCTGGAAGCGGTCGTCCCAGGACTGAAAGGATGACAGAGTCTTGTTAAGTCTCTGGGTGTCACTGAGCCCTTGACTCGTGTGTGTCATAGTTCATATGAATAAGACTTTCCTGGATTAACTCAGATATAACTAAATTGCCCAGCGAGGAGGAGCAATTTTCATTTACAGAAAACTATTACAGGCCATAAAACTCTTTACCCATGACGCTCACCAATTACTGGTGAGCCAAGACGCTGACTTCCTTCCTGTGCTATCCCACGCAGCAGGGCGGCCAGCCTTCCCCACCGCCCCCAGGCACAGGGGTGGGGGGCAGGGGTGGTCACTGCTCATGTCCCAGTCTTTCTCAGTGTTACAAAGAACATCTTGTCATGCATTTATGGATGATCCTGTTATTCAGGGGAAATGTATACATTTGTTTAAAAGGTCTAAGTACACAGAGAACATGCTTGTGACTGCCAGTGGGGAGGAGGGTGGAGGACGGAAGGATTGGGAGTTTGAATTAGCAGATGCAAACTAGTGTATATAGGATGGATAGACAACAAGGTCCTACTGTATAGCACAGGGAACTGTGCTCAATATCCTATGATAAACCATAATGAAAGAGAATATGAAAAAGAATATATATATATATGTATAACCAAGTCACTTTACTGTAGAGCAGAAATTAACATGACATTGTAACTCAAAAATAAATAAAAGTAATAAAAAATAAATAAGGAATTAAAAAACGAAGTTGGACTTAGTGGAAGTGATGATTAGCATCTGTACCTTTCCCCAGACCTATGTTTGCAAAAACAAAATAAAACTTAAAAAAAACCTTTTTTTTTTTTCTGTACTGGGAGACACATAGAAATGGCTATGTCATCATTCCAAGAGAAGCATCCTCATTTCTTTCCTCCGATGGACTTAGCCTGGAGGATCCCAGCTTCAAGTGTTCTCAGCACCTGTGTCTGGTCGCTTTGCACCCCTGGCTGAAATCTCTCAGCCACCAAGACCGGGGTTATGGTTGGTCATCAGCTTCATCTGCATTCTCAGTCCAGCCAAGTAATCCTGTCACCCTCACCTAATCAGAACTTCCAACAAGGACCATTTCCATCAAACACTAAGCTGCCCTCCTTCCCTCTCAATTTTTAGAAGGAGACTTGGGTTCCTATTTTATACAGAAAATGGCAACCAATAGTCACCCTGGCTGCCAGCTACCAAGCCTGCCAGCCTCCTTGAGTTTCGTCTCCTTTTTCATCCTTCCCTTCATCCTTTCCAAGGCCAAGCTCTCCATCTGTGCACTGGTCTACAGCCCCCTCCTCTCCAAGATCCCCCTCATTGTCTTTTTTCTTCTTGTGTCTTCAACATCTCTGTCTCCTGGCCCTGGGACCAGCACTCCTCCAGCCACTTCCCCATCTCCTTCCCTCACAAGTCAACCGAAGGGCACACTTTGTCTGTAGCAGTGACTGCTATTGGCTCCTTGTCATCCAGTCCCCTTCTTTCTTTTGGAAACAACTTCCCTTGGCTTTGGTTGGTTGCGAGCTTGTGACTATGTGGTCAGCCTCTCTTGCCCTCTTGCCAGCTGGGGACCCCAGGCCACTGAGCTCTGGCCTGGGGTCCACACGGGGCGGTGTGGGCTGCTCTGAAGTGTGTCTCAGAGGAGTGGCTTACCCTCACTTCCTCGTTCTCCTCCCTGAGGACTGGACCGTGGACCTGAGGTTGTGAGCTGCCCTTGACCAGATGGACACAGGCAACACCTGGGGAGGGTGGGGTGGGGGCAGAGCAGGCTGTAGAAGAAACCACTGGGTAACTTGGTGGAATGGAGCCGCCCACCTGACGTACCCCAGGCTTGGACAGGAGAGAGAAATAAACCCCGTGGCTTTTTTTATTTTTTAAATTTATTTAATTGGAGGCTAATTACTCTACAATATTGTAGTGGTTTTGCCATACATTGACATGAATCAGCCGTGGGTGTACATGTGTTCCCCATCCGGAATACTCCTCCCCCCTCCCTCACCGTATCATCCTTCTGGGTCATCCCAGTGCACCAGCCCTGAGCACCCCGTCTCACGCTTTGAACCTGGACTGGCAATCTGTTTCACATATGATAATATACATGTTTCAATGCTATTCTCTCAATTCATCGCACCCTCGCCTTGTCCCACAGAGTCCAAAAGACTATTCTATACATCTGTGTCTCTTTTGCTGTCTTGCATACAGGGTTATCGTAACCCTGTGTCTTGTCTGAGCGGCTGTCATGTATGTGAAAGCAGCCCAACCTCTGTCTTAACTAAGATACTGTCACCAAGATGTGGAAGCAACCTAAGTGTCCATCGACAGATGAATTGATAAAGAAGATGTGAGATACACATACACAATGGAATATTACTGAGATGTAAAAAAGAAAAAAATAATGCCATTTGCAGCAACGTGGATGGACCTGGAGATTATTATACTAAGTGAAATAAGCCAGACAAATATCATATAATATTACTTAGATGTGGAATCTAGAAAAAAATGATAGAGATGAATTTATTTAAGAAAGAGAAACAGACTCACAGACACAGAAAACAAACTCATGGTTATCCCTTAGGGGAGGAGGGTTAAATTAGGAGTTTGGAATTAACATAGACACACTCCTATATATAAAATAGATGGACAACAAGGACCTACTATATAGCACAGGGAACTACACTCAGTATTTCGTAATAAGCTATGAAGGAAGAGAATCTGAAAAAGGATACAGAAATGAAGATATAGATATGCTGGACTGGCCAAAAAGTTCATCTGAGTTTTTGTACCACTTTCTGGAAAAACCAAACAAATTTTTTTGCCAACCCAATATGTGTGTGGATGTATAACTGAAACACATTGCTGTATATCTGAAACTGACACAACACTGTAAATCAACTATACTTCAAAAAAAAATAAATAAATAAAAGAGGAATGTAATTTCCAAACCTAATTCTCAAGAAAAAAAAAATTGTCTGTGCTCACTGTCTACCCCTCTCTTCCATCACTCACTCCTAAACCCACTGCAACCAAGCTTCCCCACCACCAGGCTGAAAGTGCTCTCATCAAGGTCACAGAGAAACCACCAGCAAAACCCAATAGGCACTTGTCCATCCTTGGACACCCTGCAGTTTCTGACCACTCCTCCAGAGTCCCCCGCTGATCGTCATCTCTCCCTTGGCCTCTGTCTCATAGACTCTCCCACCTTCCTCCAGCTCTCTGTTCTCTTCTGTTCTCACCATGCCCCCCCCCACCCCAGAGTGATTCTCTGCTGCCACGCATTCAACCATCAGAGACAATGGCTCTGGCAAGTTTAAGCTAAAATGGAATTGAGGAGATGGAGTAGCTCAAAGGATCAAAGTAAAAGTAAAGAATCAGGGACTCCCCTCATGGTCCAGTGGTTAAGAATCTTTCTGCTGATGCAGGGGACCCAGGTTCAATTCTTGGTCCAGGAAGATCCACATGCCCCCGGGAAACTAAGCCAGTGTGCCACAACAACTGAAGCCTGAGTGCCTAGAGCCTGTGCTCTGCAACAAGAGAAGCCACTGCAATGAGAAACCCACACATCGCAACTACAGAGTAGACCCTGCTTGCTGCAACTAGGGAAAGCCTGCTCCTAGCAACAGAGACCAAGCACAGCTGAACATAAAAAAATAAATAATAAATTAAAAAATAAAAGTGAAGCACCTGGCTTGGAAAGAACAAGAACAGGGATCAGGGGAACAGGAACAAAGTGATAATTTCATCAGGTTGTCCCCTCTGGGATAACCCAGCTCTGGCCATTTGAAATATTTGCACAATTCTGCTAAGAATTTCAGTTTCAGAGAGAGAGAATACTTGATCAATCTAACTGGTGTCACAAACCCAGCCCTTGGCAAGGGAAGGAAGAGCCTTTTAATGGACAATTTTATCAAGATTGCATCCAACTAGAGAGGATTAGATTCCTGACCTGTATTGTCACACTGTGAAGTGAAGTGAAGTTGTATCTGACTCTTTGCGACCCCAAGGACTATACAGTCCATGGAGTACTCCAGGCCAGAATACTGGAATAGGCAGCCTTTCCCTTCTCCTGGGGATCTTCCCAAACCCAGGGATCAAACCTATGTCTTCTGCATTGCAGACAGATTCTTTACCAGGTAAGCCACAAGGGAAGCCCCAGAATATAGGAGTGGGTAGCCTATCCCTTCTCCAGTGGATCTTCCTGACCCAGGAATTGAACCGGGGTCTCCTGCATTGCAGGTGGATTCTTTACCAACTGAGCTACAAGGGAAGACCAGGAACCAGAAGGTTGAGTGCCAGCAAGTGAAAGTAACAAGACAGTCATTCCAAATCATCCCTCTCTGCCCAACAACCATGCATTCTGCTTCATATGCAAATAATTACAGAACAGCCTGAAATAAAACACAATTATTATATGTGCAAGTGAAAATGAGCCTCTTTATTATCCAACACCCAATAACTCATACACAAATGTATTCAGTTTCAAGTTCAGAATCTGGAGGAAGCCTGTTTTTCCTCTGATTCTATCACAATTCCATGTGGATATGCTGCAGACTGGGCTTCCCAGGTGGTGCTGGTTGTAAAGAACCTGCCTGTCAAGTCAGGAGATGTAAGAGATGTGAGTTTGATTCCTGGGTCAGGAAGATCCCCTGGAGGAAAGCATGTCAACCCACTTCAGTATTCTTGCCTGGAGAATTCCATGAATAGAGGAGCCTGATGGGTGCCAGTCTATGGAGTCACAAAGAGTTGGGCACGATTGAAGCAACTTGGCAGCAGCAGCATGCAGACTATGAGTTAAAAGGTAAATTTAGCACCACAAACATATTCTATATGAAACTGTGAAGTAAAGAAAGAAAAAGAAGGGGTGAATGCTCCTACCTCCACTCCTGGGTCCCCAGACATACACATTCCTGCCACAGGGAGAAGGGCACCAAGCATGAACCTCTGGATGGAAGCTGGATGTTCGACCTCCTTGACAGCACTTACTTTCACAAGCTCTGGACTCCCATCTGATTCAATAATTGAGCTCTCAGAAGACCATGTCAGCATCTGCATTAGTTGGTATTCTACTAAGGATCAGAGCCAATAGAATGTACACATTTATGTGCAGAGATTTATTATAAGGGATTGGCCCAGATGATTATGGAGGTTCATAAGCCCATAGATCTACAGTCAAGATGTTGGAGACCCCAAGTGAGCCAATGGTGTAGTTCCAGTTTGAATGCTAGCAGACTTGACACCCAGACAGAGCCAATGATTCCGTTTGAGTCCAAAATCAGGAGAAAGATCAAAGCAGTCAGGCAGGAGGAGTCCTCCCTTACTTGCCAGAGGGTTGACCCTTTTGTTCTATTCAGGCCTTCAACTGATTGGATGGGGCCTACCACATTGGGGAAAGCAATCTGCATTATTCAATCTACCGGTTCCAAAGTTAATCTCATTATGAAACACCCTCACAGACACACCCAGAATAATGTTTGACCAAACATCCAGGCACCTTGTGGCCCAGTTAAGTTGACACAAAACTAACCATCATAGCATCCTGTAAAGCCAGTGCTTTAGGGGCTTGTGCAAGTGTGGTAAGACAGGCAACTCTCAATGGGGTGAGGCTGGGCCATCGATATTGAGGGTCAGAGCCACCATATTACAGCCTGTCCAAACTGAAGTGCATTCTCTGGCTCTTCGGCCCTTTCCAAACTGGTGGCTTCTGGCAACTGGCAAGCTAAAGATGCCATATGTAGTCTCCAAAACCCAGCAAACCACCAAGCATGCACCTCATTCTCACTTGATGGCAGGGACTCAAGAGCAGTGACTGTCCTTTTGTAACAAGGAAGAACAAATCTGACTTTGTATCGGATCTGTTTCTTTTACTTTAACCATTTTCTTCTGTTGCTTTTGCTACAAGTTAATCACTAAATGGATATTACTTATAAGCTTAAATCATATAGAATGGCATCACCTTAATGGCAGAAAGCAAAGAGGAACTAAAGAGCCTCTTGATGAAGATGAAAGAGAAAAATCTGGCTTAAAACTTGACATTTTAAAAACCATGGCATCTTGTCCCATCATTTCATGGCAAATAAATGGGGAAAAAATGGAAACAGTGACAGACTTTATTTTATTGGGCTCCAAAATCACTGCAGATGGTGACTGCAGCCATGAAATTAAAAGACTTGCTCCTTGGAAGAAAAGCTATGACCAACTCAGAGTATTAAAAAGCAGAGACATCACTTTGCTGACAAAGGTCAATATAGTCAAGCTATGGTTTTCTCCGAAGTCATGCATGGATGTGAGAGCTGGACCATAAAGAAGGTTGAGCACCAAAGAATTGATGGTTTTGAACTGCAGTGCTGGAGAAGACTCTGGAGAGTCCTTTCGATTGCAAGGAGATCAAACCAGTCAGTCCTAAAGGAAATCAACCCTGAATATTCATTGAAAGGACTAAAGATGAAGCTGAAGCTCCAATACTTTGGTCACCTGATGCAAACAGCTGACTCATTGGAAAAGACCCTGATGCTGGGAAAGATTGAAGGCAGGAGGGGAAGGGGATGACAGAGGATGAGACGGTTGGATGGCATCATTGACTCAATGGACATGAGTTTGAGCAAGCTCTGGGAGATGGTGAAGGACAGGAAAGCCTGGCGTGCTGCAGTCCATGGGGTTGCAGAGAGTCGGACATGACTGACGGAACAACAGCAATAATTATAGAATGGCCAGTCTCTGAGAACCCTGCCTCACATGCAGTGGGCATTAAGCTAAAACGCCTCTGTTTGGTTCACAGGAACACCCTAACCAGGCCACCCTATGAATGGCTGCAGGACGGAAGAAATTACCACATCCCCTCGGGAGTCTGACTGGAACCAGGAAGTGTTTGAATTTGCTCCCTCCCACTTCAGTATAAAAGAAGCCTGAATTCTAACTCAGACAAGATGGTTCTTTGGGACACGAGTCCACCATTTTCTTGGTCTGCTGGCTTTCCAAATAAAATTGCTGTTTCTTTACCCAGTACCTTGTCTCTCGATTTATTGGCCTGTCTGCAGTGAGCAGTATGAGCTTGGACTCAGTAAAACCTTCCCTTTGGAGGGCAAATCCTGGCACACCACAGACCACGGGACCTCCAGAAACTTCACAGACCCTTGTACATTCATAGGATTTCATCTTCCACCATCAGTCACTTATGTTTCCCACCAAGTTCTCTATGACAACTGCTACCTCCCATAGTTACTGTCTAAACTGGTGGATGTGGAGTTATGACTGTTCATCCTCCCATCCATCCAAATCATCCACGAATTCAAGATAAGGACACAAGGATTCGATGACAAGGCAAACCGATCAAAAGAGAAAAACCAAAATGCATCATGAGCAAGAAGAAGAATCACTCTTCTAATTTTACCATCACAGATTTGGAATACGTTTGCCTCCGGTTTATGGGGCTTTTGAGAAGGCTTTTGTTCTGTCCCATTGAGTTGAGTTAATGAGGGTAATGAACTTGGAAACTGAAAAGAATTACTGTCTGGGCAGCTCTTTCAGGTTCCCAGCGATTCTTTTCATGTGGTCCATTTCCTGGTGGCAATAACATTTGTTTATCTTGAAAACGAGAGAAGACACTTTTATGGCAGGCTGTCCCCATGGTGTGCTGATCCGAGTTTACGAGAGGCTCTGAGTTATCCCCTCCTGTGAGGAGCTGGGGAACCGGGTGAAAGCGGTTGACTCCACCAGAAGTAGATTCAATGAGAGAAAAGAGAAAGGGACAGATTTATTCCCATTCCACTTGTCCTCCAGAACACTCATTTCATCAGAATGCAAAGAGTTACAGCCCCAGAAGAGAAGAGAGTCTGCCACATTGAATATTTCACCTGGGTGTTGAGGTTAGGAGTTTGGGAACATTCTCCCCTATTATGCAATTCTGGCAGTCGATACACTTTGCATTTTTCAATTTATAATCTTTTACAAAATATTTTGGCCACAACCCTTGGCACATAGAATCTTCACTCCCTAACCAGGGATGGAACCCATATCCCTTGCATTGAAAACTCAGAGTCTTAACCACTGGACACCAGGGAAGACCCATTTTTCAATTTCTAATGTTTCATCTATGAGTTTACAAATATTTCCCCCTTCTTGAATTAATCAAAGTTTTCATGACTGATCACATGTTAAACATTTCCTAACCTCCACAATGAGACTATTCATATCCGGTGGAACAAACAAAAGCGATTCTCAAGGGAGAATGGGAGGCACAATTTCACATCCATGTTGAAGCCATTGTCGTAACATTACATGGCTGCCCATCACCAGAGAAGCATAAATTTCATTACAGGATCCTTATCCACAGAGGCAAGTGTCATGTTTGGATCCTGATTTTATAAAAGTTGTCACGGACGAGTTTTAAGATGTTAATTTTTGTGATGAGTATCTTTTCAGACATTTTAATAAACCCAATAACTAAATTTTCTGTTTAAATCTTTAAAAAAGGTTTTTGCTAGAAGGAGCCAAACTCCTTTGGCAGTCCAGTGAACTCTGGTTTCTAATCTAGTTTGTACTTGAGATAATAGATGGTTTGTTTCTGAGATATAGATAGCTCTTAGGGAAAACAGCATAGTGCATGCAATGGGTGTAAGTCCTAAGTAGGACCCAGCAGCAGATAATATTTGTTAGAAGACAGACATGCTGTTTCCTTTTTAAGAATAAAGGGGAAAATCCGTCTTTTCTGAATACAAAAGCCAGCACAGAGAACTTCCTTACTTGGTGTGGCGACACACTATAATTCTTCTCATTTTTGGCTTCTTTCTCATGTTGAAGAAAGAGTGAAGGAAAACCAGAAAGGAAAATCACTGTCTTTTCTCTGATTGGTTGGGGCCATTTGAGAAGCCTATTCTTACCCAACAAGAAAAGCTACTGGCAAATTAACAAAGCTACAGGCAAAGGCCGATCATAGCAACAGACTCCCCCAAGACCATCCTTGGGAGGGCAAATGTGGAAGGGAAACACCCTGACAGAGCTCTGAGAGAGGAACTGATAGTAATTAACGACAAATGTGGGGAAACCGCACTGTAAATTTGTCTTAAAATCTGTTGAAGTGCTTTAAAAACTTGTATTGTGAAAAATGACAAATATAAAAATAAGAGAAAAATGTCATGAACTCATATACCCATCATGCACCTTCAACAAAACCTCCACCCCCCATTATTACTGTGAAGCAAACCCCATACACAATTTCATAAATAAATTTTTCATTGTTTTGTTGTTGTTCAGTTGCCCAGTCGTGTCCAATTCTTTTGACCCCATGGACTGCAGTATGCCAAGCCTCCCTATCCTTCACCATCTCCTGGAGTTTGCCCAAGTTTATGTCCATTGCCTTGGGTAATGCCATTCAGCCATCTCATCCTCTGATGCCTTCTTCTTCTTCTGCCCTCAATCTTTCCCAGCAACAGGGACTTTTCCAGTGAGTTGGCTGTTTGCATTAGATGACCAAAATACTGGAGCTTCAACTTCAACATCAGTCCTTCCCATGAGTATTCAGGGTTGATGTCCCTTAAGATTGACTGGTTTGACCTCCTCGCTGTATCAATATATATCTCTAAAAGATAAAGATTCTTTAAAAAATAATGAAATAGCACACTCCCCCCAAATTAACAAGAATTCCCTGTATTATTAGAGCTCATATTTGTCCATTGGTTCAATGGAAGCAGGATATTCCAATAAGATGCATACATTGCAATTATCCTCTTAAAAGTGAGTGGATTATTTTTTTTGGGGGGTGGATTAATTGCTTGTATTAAAATCCTCTACACACAGAGAGCAGGAGCCTGGTTCTTTGCCTGAATTCCTGGGTGTGTGAGGGAGAAATAACATGGCTCTTGCTTGGAGGTGGTAGAGAAGGTGGCCTTAGCTGAGATATAGCTCAGGATCCCAGGTCTCTCCTGGTGGAAGTGAAGTAGTGGTCAATATTGGCAATCATTTCTTGGCAATGGTAGAGACAACACCCCCTCCTTTGGGGAACAGGGATCAGATACACTGGCCCAGACCCAGTGCCTCAAGCTCTGTCATCTTCCAGGGAGCCAGGTGGCACCTGCCTGTCTTGTTTCCCAGTGAAACCACCTCACAGGGTTGATGGAGAACTTGGTGGGTACAGGGCACCGTGTGTGGCAAATGGCTTCTTCCTTGGGGCCCTCAACCTTCGGTCACTGGAATTCCCAAAGCCTCAGTGTCTTGCGCCTGCTTAGCTGGCCAGAGACCTGTTTTCTTTCTTCCCAGGTGTGACATTTAGAACCTCATCCTGGAGTGATGGCCCTTGAAGTGGTCAACGACCTCAGATGCCTGATGGGCAGGAGAAGAGACCAGGTGTTTTCTCGGGGAAGAAGGTGAATGCCCTTTTCCAGGTTGTATTGGATTACGGCTTGGACTTGTAAATTCCCAGTCCAGAGAATGTCGCCATAACTTGTGACGGGTAAAGAGCGTAGACTCCAAGCCAGATGGTGGGAACTCCCTGGATCCACTGTGTGTGGCCCAGGAGAAGCTACTCATCTTCAGTTTCCTCACCCATCGAGGGATGAGTCAGTGCGTGTAAAGTACCCGGCTTCCCTGATGGCTCAGAGGGTAAAGATCTGCCCATAATGCAGGAAACACAGGAGAGGTGGGTTCAGTCCCTGGATTGTGAAGCTCTCCTGGAGGAGGAAATGGCACCCCATTCCAGCATTCTTGCCTGGGAAATCGCCTGAACAGAGGAGCCTGTCAGGCTACATTCTATGGGGTCGCAAAGTATTAGTGTCAGTTGTTCAGTGATGTCTGACTGTCTGCAACCCCGTGGACTGTAGCCTGACAAGCTCCTCTGTCCACGGGATTTCCCAGGCAAGAATACTGGAATGGGGTGCCATTTCCTTCTCCAGGGGATCTTCCTGACCCTGGGATCCAAGCTGCGTCTCCTGCATTGCAGGCAGATTCTTTACCATCTGAGCCACCAGGGAAGCCCCTGGAGTCCATGGGGTCATAAAGAGTTGGACACAACTGGGCACATGAGCACAAAGTACCCCATACTAATCAGACAAAGTGTGAGGTGCTGGGAGATGCTGGGCCTGCCTGCCTTGGTGTGTCTGGCATTTGTCTCACTCCTTACCTTCTGCTGCAGGTGATTTTACTTTCTGTTTGTTTGTATTTTTATTTATTTGGTTAAGCTGAGTGGCTTGTGGAATCTTAGTTCCCCCACTGGGGATCGAACCCATGCCCTTAGCAATAAAAGCATGGAGTCCTAACCACTGGACCACCAGGGAATTCCTGCATTTACTTTCATTTACTTTCTGTAAGACTTAGTCCAAGCCTTTCCTCTTGACCTGGCCATCCTCCCCCTGTTCCTCTGGCTTTTCCCAGTCGTCAACACTTAAAAATCATCTTCCATTCATCTCACTCATCCTCCATTCATCTCTCCTTGCTTCATTACAACACCTGCTAACTGACATCTCTGCCTTCTGTCTTTTCTTGGCAAGCCCATTCTCCACATTGTCATCTCCTCCTCTCTGAGACCATCCACTTCCGTCCATATCCTTGCCCCTATTCAACCAGACACTGTTTGTCATAGTTCTCACCTTCTTGATCTGAAAGTATTTTGTTTGGTTTTTTCCTTGTAGGTTATCTCATGGCTCTTTCCCAGCCCTGCGCAATACAGAGAAGGTCACTGTACTCGAGGGATTTATGCTCTAGTGGAAGTTGGTGCAGTAGATTGGCAATCAGGAAATACATACATGAGCAAGATCTTTGCAAAGAGTGACAAGTGAGCAAAGACCCCTTTCCCAAAAAACACCAGCCCAGGATGATGTGAAAGAGAATGATAGGGTTGTTGCTGAGAGACAACTTCCCAGCACTATAGATGTCCTGCATTTCTGCATGTCTTGGAAACAGGGGAAGCTTTTGCCCTGGATTCTCTTTGCAAGGATGTTTGTTTAGTCAACACCCTGGAAGACAGGGCAAAGGGCAGGGTTGTTTACTGTCCGACATGATAAAGTCACGTTCAGGGCAGAGATGAGGCAGGTGTGTTTGCGCCCATTATGACAGATCTGGGTTCCCTAAAGTCAGGGTGCCTTCAATGCATTGAGCAGGCAGTTTGCCCCTGGACCGCTCCGTTCAGCTGCCTGGGACTTGAGGAGCAACAGAAACCAAGGTAAACATGAAACTCTGCTGCCTGCTGTGCTGTGAGTAACAGTTCCTTTATCGCGGAACTGGATGTCTTACATCCTCCGCCAGCATCTGTGAAACAGGCTTAGTGTCTCAGGCGTTCATCATTTTCCTGCTATATGCCTGTCTCTGCCGTAAGTACTTGGAACACACAGTATTGAATAAAATGCTCAAATATTCCTGAACTCGTGGAACTTATACTTTAAGTATAAGAAAGACAAATAGGGGAATTTCCTGGTGGGTCCAGGGATTAGAACTTGGTACTTTCACTGCCGTGGGCCTGGATTCAATCCCTGTTCAGGGGCTTAAGATTTCACAAATGGCACGGTGCAGCCAAAAAAAAAAAAAACCTATGTAAATCTTAAATAATAGAGAGAAAATCTTATATTTTGTAGCATAATATAATATATAATGTGATAAATGATGGAAAGAATGAAATAGGGGTGTGCTATGAAGTGTTGGGAGAGGGGAGAAGATTTATAATTTAAAAAAAAATTTTCCTGGCCATGTCAAGAATTGCTAGTGAAGTGAAAGTGAAGTCGCTCAGTCGTGTCCGACTCTTTGCGACCCCGTGGACTGTAGCCTACCAGGCTCTTCCGTCCATGGGATTCTCCAGACAAGAGTACTGGAGTGGGTTGCCATTTCCTTCTCCAGGGATCTTCCCAACCCAGGGATTGAACCCGGGTCTCCCGCATTGGAGGCAGACGCTTTAACCTCTAAGCCTCCAGAGAATTGCTAAGCTTTTTTCAAATGGTTATATATCTTTTCCTGTTCCTATAATATTTCTCTCTTCTCTTTCATAGATTATTTTAATTTTTTGAGTTCAAGGACTTTATCATTCATTACTATAATGTCAGCTCTGATAGATGAAGCATCTCTTTCTTTCATTAAAAAAAAAAATATATATATATGTATATACTACACAACACGAGGGATCTTTGTTCCCTGACTAGGGATCAAACCTGTGCTGCTTGCATTGGAAGCATGGAGTCTTGACTATTGGACTGCCAGGCAAGTAAGTCCTTTATAATTTTAATCGGATATAAAATCAGAGGCAACTCAGTATTTGCACAGTTGTTCTGGCTAAGTGAGGGTATTTAGGGTCTATCCTAGGTGCAAAGGGAACGACATGAAATTAAGAGATGCTCACTCTTTGGAAGGAAAGTTATGACCAACCTAGATAGCATATTCAAAAGCAGAGATATTATTTTGCCACAAAGGTCCATCTAGTCAAGGCTATGGTTTTTCCCGTGGTCATGTATGGATGTGAGAGTTGGACTGTGAAGAAAGCTGATCGCCGAAGAATTGATGCTTTTGAACTGTGGTGTTGGAGAAGACTCTTGAGAGTCCCTTGGCCTGCAAGGAGATCCAACCAGTCCATCCTAAAGGAGATCAGTCCTGGGTGTTCATTGGAAGGACTGATGCTGAAGCTGAAACTCTAATACTTTGGCCACCTCATGCGAAGAGTTGACTCATTTGAAAAGACCCTGATGCTGGGAGGGATTGGGGGCAGGAGGAGAAGGGGACGACAGAGGATGAGATGGCTGGATGGCATCACCGACTTGATGAACATGAGTTTGGGTGAACTTCGGGAGTTGGTGATGGACAGGGAGGCCTGGCGTGCTGCGATTCATGGGGTCACAAAGAGTCGGACACGACTGAGCGACTGAACTGAACTGAGCTGAAAGGGAACCACTGAGTGTCTGTGCAGGGCAACAATAACATCTGATTTGCTTTGTTAAAGATCACCCTAGCTGCAGGGCAGGGAATGGATTATAGCTGAGAAAGCAGGGAACTAGAGACTATACAAACAGGAGATGCTGGTGAGCAGAGATTGGAAAGAAGGGGCGAGAGATGAGTATGTTTTGAAAATAGAACTGATGGGGTTTTTTTGTAGATTGATTCCTTATCTCTGGAAGATTCCATCAACACTTCTCTGCACTGTATCCAGTTCTTACACACGTGAATGTGCATATTGGTGTGTGTAAATGCAGGAGCCATGCTAAAAATATTTGATAATGTCTTAGACATAAATAGAATGATAATGTGTGCGCTCAGTCTTTCAGTCATGTCCGACTCTTTGTGACCCCATGGACTGTAGCCCGCCAGGCTCCATTGTCCATAGGATTTTTCAGTCAAGAATACTGGAGTGGGCTGCCGTTTCCTTCTCCAGGAGATCTTCCTGATCCAGGGACTGAAACCGTCTCTCCTGCATTAGCAGGTGGATTCTTTACCACTGCACCAACTTAAACGTGACATTTTATAAAATATGTAAATAGTTTAAATACTATATGATAATTTAAAATATGCATCTTAAATTTCTAAATAAATGGAATTATAATTTTAATAAAATTTATTATAAAGTGATACACTGTAGCATAAACAATTAATCAAGTAGATCTAGTTATATCTAAATTATTTGTTGATTTTTACACATTGTGGGTATAATTTTGGTTGTTTTTTGGGCATGGGTATCACTAGCTGTATAATACCACTAGCAGCTCTGAGCTATGATTTAATACTGGGAATAACACTGCTGAGAAAAATTGTGAGAAACTTCAAAATGTGCAAAAAAATAGTGGTGGATGTCTTCACTCCTGGCTTAGATGCACCTTTGTTTCTGAGTTAGCTCATAGCTCTGTAAGTTATAGAGACCAATAGAAATACAACTGCTTTTTGTCGATAGAAATGCGAACAAAGATTGCCCAATGGAGCTACAATAAACTATTTCCCTGGGGATATTGACCTGCTTTGCCTCAAACTGCACATCTATTTGTTTCAGCATTCCTGATTTTTTATACAGAGCGTGTTCTCTGAATTTTCCTCTGAGCTGATTGTAATGTCCTTCTGCTCCCTTCCTCAATTAATGAGTTAAGTAAAATCTTTGATGGGCTTCCCTGGTGGCTCAGATGGCAAAGAATCCGTCTGCAATGCAGGACGCCCTGTTCGATCCCTGGGTTGGGAAGATCCCCTGGAGGAGGGCATGGCAACCCACTCCAGTATTCTTGCCTAGAGAATCCCCATGGACAGAGGAGCCTGGTGGGCTACAGTCCATGGGGTTGCAGAGAGTTGGCCGTGACTGAGTGACTAAGTACAGCAAAATCTTTGACATGAACTTGGGCAAATTCTGGGAGATGGTGAGGGACAGGGAGGCCTAGTGTGCTGCAGCCAATGGGGTCGCAAAGAGTTGCACACGACTGGGAGACTGAACAATGACAACGGAATCTTTGACACTTTCCCTGGTGGCTCAGTAGTAAAGAATCTGCCCTACAATGCAGGAGATGTGGGTTCAGTCCCTGGGTTGGGAAGATCCTCTGGAGAAGGAAATGGCAACCTACTTCAGTATCCCAGGGACTGAGGAGCCTGGTGGGCTACAGTCCATGGAGTCACAAGAGCTGGACACGACTTAGAGACTAAACCACCCCACCACCAAAATCTTTGACATGTGATAATCTAATATCTGTATGAATTAAGATGATTTTTGATATTTTTAAATGACATCAAATTCTTCCAAGGCCCTCTCCATTAAATAGATAGCTGTTGAGTTATCTATCATTTCCACAACTGGGGATTTTTTTCTTAACGTTGGTGATATTGGTCAAAATGCTGAAAGTGAAAAGTGTCCGACTCTTTGTGACACCAGGCTCCTCTGTCCATGGAATTCTCCAAGCAAGAATACTGGAGTAGGTTGCCATTTCCTTCTTCAGGAGATCTTCACAACCCAGAGATCAAACCTGGGTCTCCTGCTTTGCAGGCAGGTTATTTACCATTTGAGTTACTGCTTAATCCTCTCTCAATTTCTACTGAACAAATAGCAATAACATTATTTTTTTCTAGTTGTCTTTATTCTGCTCAAGATTTTTAAAGAATTCAATATCTTTATTATCAATAAGTCATAAAAAGGGCTTCCCTGGTGGCTCAGTGGTAAAGAATCCTCCTACTAACACAGGAGCCATGGATTTGACACCTAGGTCTGGAAGATCCCCTACAGAAGGAACATCCTAGAATGCAAAGTCAAGTGGGCCTTAGGAAGCATCACTACAAACAAAGCTATTGGAGTTGATGGAATTCCAATTGAGCTATTTCAAATCCTAAATGATGATGCTGTGAAAGTGCTGCATTCAATATGCCAGCTAATTTGGAAAACTCAGCAGTGGCCACAAGACTCGAAAAGTCAGTTTTCATTTCAACCCCAAAGAAGGGCAATGCCAAAGAATGTTCAAACTACTGCACAATTCCACTCCAGCACTCTTGCCTAGAAAATCCCATGGATGGAGGAGCCTGGCGTCCATGGGATCGCAAAGAGTTGGGCACGACTGAGCGACTTTCACTTTCACATGCTAGCAAAGTAATGCTCAAGATTCTCCAGGCCAGGCTTCAACAGTACATGAATCATGAACCTCTAGATGTTCAAGCTGGATTTAGAAAAGACAGAGGAACCAGAGATCAAATCGCCAACATCCATTGGATCATAGAAAAAGCAAGAGAATTCCAGAAAAACATTTACTTCAGATTTATTGATTACGCCAAAGCCTTTGTCTGTGTTCAGTTCAGTTCAGTTCAGTCGCTCAGTCGTGTCCGACTCTCCGCGACCCCATGAATCACAGCACGCCAGGCCTCCCTGTCCATCACCAACTCCCGGAGTACACTCAAACCCATGTCCACAGAGTCGGTGATGCCATCCAGCCATCTCATTCTCGGTCGTCCCCTTCTCCTCCCGCCCCCAACCCTTCCCAGCATCAGAGTCTTTTCCAGTGAGTCAACCTGTCGCAGTGTGATCTACCCGTTGTTGTAGATCACAACAAACTGTGGAAAATTATTCAAGGGATGTGAATACCAGACCACATTTCCTTCCTCCTGAGAAATCTGTGTGCAGGTCAAGAAGCAACAGTTAGAATCGGACATGGAACAACAGGCTGGTTCCAAATAGGGAAAGGAGTACGTTAAGACTGTATATTGTCACTCTGCTTATTTAACTTATATGCAGAGTACATCATTTGAAATGCAGTGCTGGAGGAAGCACAAGCTGGAATCAAGACTGCTGGGAGAAATATCAATAACCTCAGATACGCAGATGACACCACTACTATGGCAAAAAGTGAAGAGGAACTAAAGAGCCTCTTTTTAAAAAAAATTAATTTATTTATTTTAATTGGAGGCTAATTACTTTACAATATTGTAGTGGTTTTTGCCATACACTGACATGAATCAGTCATGGTTATGTGTCCCCCATCCTGAAACCCCCTCCCATCTCCCTCCCCATCCTATCCTTCAGGGTTGTCCCAGTGCACTGGCTTTGAGTGCCCTGTTTCATGCATCAAACTTGGACTGGTGATCTAGTTCACATATGGTAATATACATGTTTCAATGCTATTCTCTCCTCTTGATGGAAGTGAAAGAGGAGAGTGAAAAAGCTGGCTTAAAACTGAACATTCAAAAAATGAAGACTATGGCATTCAGTCCCATCACTCCATGGCAAATAGATGAGAAACAATGGAAACAGTGACAGACTTTATTTTGGGGGGGCTCCAAAATCACTGCAGATGGTGACTGCAGCCATGAAATTAAAAGATGCTTGCTCCTTTGAAGTAAAGCTATAACCAACCAGCCTAGATAGCATATTAAAAAGCAGAGACGCTACTTTGCTGACAAAGATCTGTCAGCTATGGTTTTTCCATTGGTTAGGTATGGATGTGAGAGTTGGATCATAACGCAGGCTGAGCACTGAAGAATTGATGCTTTTGAACTGTGGTGTTGGATAAGACTCTTGAGAGTCCCTTGGACTGCAAGGAGATCAAACCAGTCAATCCTAAAGGAAATCAATCCTGAATATTCATTGGAAGGAAGGACTGATGCTGAAGCTGAAACTCCAATACTTTGGCCACCTGATGCAAAGAACTGACTCATTGGAAAAGACCTTGATGCTGGGAAAGACTGAAGGCAGGAGGAGCAGAGGACTACAGAGGATGAGGTGGTTGGATGGCATCACTGACTTGATGGACATGAGTTTGAGCAAGCTCTGGGAGTTGGTGATGGACAGGGAAGCCTGATGTGCTGCAGTCCATGGGTCGTAAAGAGTTGGACATGACTGAGCAACTGAACTGAACCGAAGGGAATGTAGTTTCACAAAATCCCATTAAGGATTATATGAGCAAACATGAAAGACTACAGCTGTATGCTATTTTACATAAGGATATTTTATGATTTATCTTTTTACCTGTTGAAGGATGTTCAGATTCTTTTCGGCTTTTCACTCTCAGGAACTATGCTACCAGGAATGTCCATAGTGTGTTCACGTCTCAGGAGTCAGGAATTTCTCTAGGTTTCACTGTAGACATGTGCAACTGACTGGTGAATAAACAGATGCTTTGGGTTTTTGTTTTAAAATTTTTTGAAGTATGATTGATTTACAATGTTGTGTTAGTTTCAGATGGACAGCAAAGTGGAAAAGAATATATGTCCTTAGGTTATTACAAGATATCAAGTTATAGTTCCCTGTGCTAAACTGTAGGTCCTTTTTGTTTATTTTATATATAGTAGTTTGTATCTGCTAATCCCAATTTCCCCAACTATTTCCTTTGGTAACCAAAATTTGTTTTCTATGTCTGTGAGTCTACTTCTGTTTTGCATATAAGTTCTTTTGTATAATTTTTAAAAATTCTACGTATGACTGATACACGATATTTGTCTTTGTCTGACTTAACTTCATAGTGTGATAATCTCTAGGTCCATCTGTGTTCCTGCAAATGGCATTCTTTTTTATGGCCAAGTATTATTCCATTGTGTTGTTGTTGTTTAGTCATTCCGTTCAGTTCAGTCGCTCAGTCGTGTCCGACTCTCCGCGACCCCATGATTCACAGCACGCCAGGCCTCCCTGTCCATCACCAACTTCCGGAGCTCACTCAAACTCATGTCCACAGAGAGAGTCGGTGATGCCATCCAGCCATCTCATTCTCGGTCGTCCCCTTCTCCTCCCGCCCCCAACCTTTCCCAGCATCAGACTCTTTTCCAGTGAGTCAACTCGTCACATGAGGTGGCCAAAGTATTGCAGTTTCAGCTTCAGCATCAGTCCCTTCAATGAACACCCAGGATCGATCTCCCTTAGACTGGACTGGTTGGATCTCCTTGCAGTACAAGGGACTCTCAAGAGTCTTCTCCAACACCACAGTTCAAAAGCATCAATTCTTCGGCGATCAGCTTTCTTCACAGTCCAACTCTCACATCCATACATGACCACTGGAAAAACCACAGCCTTGACTAGACAGACCTTTGTTGGCAAAGTAATGTCTCTGCTTTTTAATATATTATCAAGGTTGGTCTTAACTTTCCTTCCAAGGAGTAAGCGTCTTTTAATTTCATGGCAGCAATCAGCATCTGCAGTGATTTTGGGGCCCCAAAAAATAAAGTCTGACACTGTTTCCACTGTTTTTCCATCTATTTCCCATGAAGTGATGGGACCAGATGCCATGATCTTTGTTTTCTGAATGTTGAGCTTCAAGCCAACCTTTTCACTCTCCTCTTTCACTTTCATCAAGTCTTGTCTAACTCTTCTGTGACTGTAGCCCGCCAGGCTCCTCTGTCCATGGGATTTTCCAGGCAAGAATACTGGAGTGGGTTGCCATTTCCTTTTCCAGGGGATCTTCCCAACCCAGGGATTGAATCCACGTCTCCTGCACTGCAGGTGAATTTGTTCCCAGTGAGCCACCAGGGAAGCCCTTTCCATTGTATATGTAGTGTACATTGTATATGTATATTGTACATACATATATTATATGCGTGCATGTGTGTGTGCTAAGTTGCTTCAGTTGTGTCTGATTCTTTACAGCCTTATGGACTGTAGCTCGCCAGGCTTCTCTGTCCGTAGGATTCTCCAGGCAAGAATATTGGGGTGGGTTGGCATGTCCTCCTCCAGGGAATCTTCCCAACCCAGGGATTGAAGCCAAGTCTCTTACGTCTCCTACATTGGCAGACAGGTTCTTTACCACTAGTGCCACCTGGGAAACCCGTATATTGTTATGTTTATATGTATATGTATATTGTATAACTTCTTTATTCACTCATCTGTCCATGAACACTTAGATTGCTTTCATGTCTTGGTTATTGTCTTGGGAAATAGTGCTGCTATGAACACTGGGGTGCTTGCATCTTTTCAAATTACACTTTTCTCCAGATATGTGCCCAGGAGTAGGCTTGCAAGATCATATGTCAGCTCTATTTTTAGTTTTTTGAGGAACTCCCATACTGCTGTCCATAATAGCTGCATCAATGTACATTCCTGCCAACAGTTCCTCTTTCTCCACACCCTCTCCAGCATTTATTATTTGTAGACTTTTAAATGATGGCTGGAATGACATTTTAACTTTACTAGATGTTTTTGACTTGGTCCCCGAAGTGGTTGCCCCATTTACAAACCCACTGTAGTGTCTCCGGATTCCCCACGCCTTCCTCTGGTCTTCCCCTGATAACCAGCCACTGGGTGGGGCAACTCCATGAGAGGGACATGGCAGTCTTAGAGCCACTGCTGAGCGAAGGGATGCAATCCAGGATGATCCATGGGTACCAATTTGTGGTGAGTTCACTCTATTCTCCCCTCTCCCTTCCCGAGAGTCCCCCTGGGGTTGGGGGTAGGGCAGATCAACACAAGTTATTTGGAAGCCACCTCTTCCTTGTGTTCTGGAAAAACCTGAATTCCTTGGGGAGAGAGAGTTGGCTGCCCCTGTTTGGAAGGAGTCCCTGAGACTGGTAAGTGGATGGAGAACAACTCCATGAAGAGAGTGGCCCTGTGCCTACTCCTGGGGGCAGCTTGGGCACCAGGACACCTGTCTGGGCCACGACACTCATGTCCAGGAATGACAGTGGGCTAGATGAGGGTGTCCTGAGATACCAGGTGTGGCCCTTGGATGGGAGGGACTGCTGCTGACGTTTCATCTGGCTAGGGCACTGGGCTGGGATGGGGAGAGGTGCAGGAGCTCCAGGAATGAACCACACTGACCTTCCCACTTGCTGACAGGACAGAGGCTCACAGGTGATCTTAACTGATAAGGACTAGGGAAATAGACATTTCCGTGCATCTGAATGCATGGGTAAATGTCACATCTAAACGAGCCATCTCGGTGCATTGTAAAATGTGTGCCCTAAAGAGGAGTGACCTGGCACCATATCCACTCAGCCAGGTCAGGGAGGACTGAAAGAGGAAGTATTAGAAGTATTCCCGGAAGGAAGGACTGCAGGAGGAAGTGCTCCCAGAAGGATGAAGAGGACCCTTTACTTAGAACAGGATGTCAAGGGCTTCACCTTTGTAGTAATAAATGGGGAGACATCAAAGGACTGTTTTCCTTCTCTGAAGGGATGTGACCTGAATAAATAGACTTGCGTTCTTGAAAGATGATCCTGGCTGTGGTGTGGACAACATATCAGGAGGCAGGCGGCTTGGCAACAAGGCAGGTGACTGATGAAGGTAGCCTGGGCCAGGGTGATGGGCATGGAACAGGTGTGGGGAGACCAGGATCAAAACACCTGCAGTCTGATGCTGCCCCAGTGGGGAGGCGGTGTCAGCTTTTCTCAGGAAGAAATCAGGAGGAGCAGGTGTGTGTGGGAAGCTGAGAGGTCTGTTGGGGCATGTCTGATTCCAGAGCCTTTGACTGTGGGGACCTAGCAGGAGGTGGGGGGACCCAGACTGAAGCTCTTGAGTAGGACCAGGCTCTGACTACACAATTGAGGGGTCATGAGGCTATGTGGATAATAAATAAAGCTCCTGGGCTGATGACATCACCCAGGGAAAGCCAGGAGAAAAGGGGACCTTGGACCAGACATGATTGTTCATGTGGTTTTAGACTATATCAGGAGTTTCCTGGTGGCCTAGTGGTTAGGATCCCAAGCTTTCACTGCTGTGGCCTGGGTTCAGTCTCTGGTAGGGGAGCTGAGATTCCACAAGTCATGAGGTGTGACTACATAATAACAACAACAGTAATAATAAAGTTCTATGTTTGAACTGGCTGCTTCTACCTTTCAGTTCAGTTCAGTTCAGTCGCTCAGTCGTGTCCAACTCTTTGCAAACCCATGGACTGCAGCACGCCAGGCCTCCCTGTCCATCACCAACTCCCAGAGTTTACCCAAACTCGTGTCCATTGAGTCGGTGATGCCACCTAACCATCTCATCCTCTGTCGTCCCCTTCTCCTCCTGCCTTCAATCTTTCCCAACATCAGGGTCTTTTCAAATGAGTCAGCTCTTCGCATCAGGTGGCCAAAATACTGGAGTTTTGGCTTTAACATCAGCCCTTTCAGTGAACACCCAGGACTGATTTCCCTTAGGATGGACTTGTTGGATCTCCTTGCAGTCCTAGGGACTCTCAAGAGTCTTCTCCAACACCACAGCTCAAAAGCATCAATTCTTTTGCGCTCAGCCCTCTTAAGCTTCTACCTTTTAAAAATTGTTTTTATGAAAGTCTAGTCGACTTACAGTGTTGTGCTAGTTTCAGGTGTACAGCAAAGTGACTCAGTTTTATGTATATGGGTTTCCCTTGTGGCTCAGCTGGTAAAGAATCTGCCTGCAATGAGGGAGACCTGGGTTCAATCCCTGGGTTGGGAAGATCCCCTGGAGAAGAGAAAGGCTTTTTCTTTCTAGAATACTCCAGTATTCTGGGGGTCTCAAAGAGTTGGACAAAACTGAGTGACTTTCATACATATATATATATGTATATATATATATATTCTTTTTGAGATTCTCTTCCTTTAGAGATTACTACAAAGTATTGAACATAATTATCTGTACTATATAGTAGGTCCTTGTTGATTATTTATTTTTAATTGAAATATAGTTGATTTATAATGTTGTGTTAGTTTCAGGTAAGGAGATCCAACCAGTCCATTCTAAAGGAGATCAATCCTGGGTGTTCATTGGAAGGACTGATGCTAAAGCTGAAACTCTAATACTTTGGCCACCTCATGTGACGAGTTGACTCACTGGAAAAGACTCTGATGCTGAGAGTGATTGGGGGCGGGAGGAGACGGGGACGACAGAGAATGAGATGGCTGGATGGCATCACCGACTCGATGGACATGAGTTTGGGTGAACTCTGGGAATTGGTGATGGACAGGGAGGCCTGGCGTGCTGTGATTCATGGGGTAGCAAAGAATCGGACACGACTGAGCGACTGAACAGAACAGAACAGATACAGCAAAGTGATTCAGTTTTTTATATATTTATTATATATACATATTTTCAGGTTCTTTTTCCTTATAGATTATTACAAAATATTATATAGTTCTATGTACTGTACAGTACATCTTTAACGGTTATTTAATTTTAATTTTTTATTGACATATAGGTAATTTACAATGTTGTGTTACCTCTGCCTTTTGATTGCCATCTCAAACACTGTATTTATAGTCATTTTCCCCAGCCTTATATTACAGAGCATTTCATATAAAAATAACCACCACAAAAGCTAGTCCATTTTTCTATGATCATGAACATTATCCAAAGTCCGAGAAAAACCAAGTCACAAGCTGAAACTGCCATTGGCACGATGGTTACGAATTTCTAGTTATACGTTGCTTCAATCATGGGACTCTTAGCTCATGTTTAACTTAAAAAGGTCCTCATTAAATGGGAATGGGAAAATACATTTATTATTTATTTCTAAGAAAACAGTCTTTGATAATGTAGTGAGGCATCTTTACGACGTGCTCTGACATGATCTTTCTAAATCTGAACTCATGAGGTCTGGCTCCGAAGAAATGAGATCTACTGTTTTAACAAACACACCATAACTTACATATTCCTTTGAAGAGTGTGTTTCCTCTTCAAAGCGCGAGGATTAGTCAGATGATCACGCCCTTTGGAACGACGTCACTGAAATTCCTTTTGGAGGCAAGAGGCTCTCCTGATATCTGCTACAGGGGTTCCTGCAACCCTTTTGAGGAGGACAAGGGGACTTGAATTTTGGAATCGGCCAAGTCACCTGACGCCAAGTTTGATGAGTAAGAGCAAAGACTGAGCCAAGTCACATCAGCTCAGGAAACCCATGGTGTTCACTCCCCACCTGAACCTTTTCCTCCCCAGTTTTCACCTTCTCATGAAGAGCATCACCACCTACCATCCTGAAAACTAATTTCACTAAAGCATTTATCTAAAATTTAGGCATACTTATGTTTTCTCTTCTTTCTGCATGCCCAAACCTGATCCACTGCTGGTCTACTTAGCTTTTTCTCTAACATTTACTCCAGAACCCAGCACCACCATCCTCTCACTGCCCCATGCCAAGCCAGGGGTCACCAACCTCCTGATGAGGTTGTGGGCTCCAGCTCCCTCCATCCCTTCTCACTAGGCACGTTCTGCTGTTCTCCTGCTGACCACCCTTCACAAGTCCCAGCACCATCACAAGCATCCAGACAAATTCCCCGGTAGAATTTGTTCCTGGCAGAGCTGCACCTTCTAAGCTGTTTCTTGGTTCCTTGCATTCGCTGAGGTTTCTGCCTCCTTAGAGACATTGCAAATGCTGTTTCTGCAGACCTGGGTCCCTCTGCCTTCATCCTCTGTGTGCCTAGCTCCTTTGCACTGGTATTGGTTTCTTAGGGCTGCTGAAACAAATGACTGAAAATTGAGTGACTTAAAACAACAATTTTGTCTCTCAGAGTTCTGGAAGTAAGAAGTCCAAAATCAGGATGTTGGCAGAGTTACAGTCCTTTAGAAACCTAAAGAGGAGCTTCCTTCCTTGCCGGGTGCAACTTCTCGTGTCACCTGCAGTCCTCAGCTTATAGCTGCATTGGTCCGGCCTCTGCTTCCATTTTCATTTTTTAAAAATTTTATTTACTTATTTATTTTTGGCTGTGCTGGGTCTTTGTGGCTGTACATGTGCTTTCTCTAGTGCATGGGCTTCTCATGTTGCAGAGCACTGGCCCTAGAGTGCACAGGCTTGATAGTTGTGGCATGCAGGCTTAGTTGCCCTGTAGCATGTGGAATCTTCTTCGACAAGGGGTGAAAGCAGTGTTCCCTGCATTGGCAGCAGGGTTCTTAAGCACTGGACCATCAAGGAAGTCCTCTGCCTCCATCTTCTCATGGCATTTTCCTTTGCGTTTGTCTCTTTTTCTAAGGATACCAGTCATATTGACTGAGGGCCCATCCTACTCCAGCTTATGTGCTCAGTTGCATTTGACTCTTTGCAACCCCATAGACTGTAGCCTCTGTCCATGGGGATTCTCTCGGCAAGAATACTGGAGTGGGTTGCCATTTCCTCCTCCAGGGGATCTTCCTAACCCAGGGATCGAAGCGGCATCTCTTGTGTCTCCTGCACTGGCAGGTGGATTCTTTACTGCTGCACCACCTGGGGAACCCAAGCAGTCACTGGACCACCAGTGAAGTCCCACTCCAGTATGACCTCATTTTAACTGTTTCTATCACAACCCTATTTCCAAATAAGGTGACTTTCACAGGTACTAGGTGTTGGACCTTTGACAGATCTTGAGGGGTAGGCAGGTACAATTCAACCTCTAGTGGCAGCTTTCAGATCTCAGACTAGACCTCTTTCCTCCAAGAGACTGAGCTCTGCAGGGTGAGCTGTGCGTCTTCGGCTCAGCCTTAGCCAGCTTCCTTGGCAGTCTTCTCAACTTAGACGGCCATATGTGTTCAGTTGTCTTATCTTTGTGTCCACCTTTCACTTGAATGTAAGTTAAGCTCCTTGAGCACTGGGTCCATATGGTTGTTCATTCCCCAGAGCCTGGAAAGGTATAGGCACAACATTGATGCACCATGCATTTTTATTCGTGAATTTCAAAATATATACACTATTGATATTATGTATAAAATAGATACTTGGGCTTTCCCAGTGACTCAGGAGTAAAGAATCTGCCTGCAATTCAAGAGCTGCAGGAGACTCGGGTTCAGTCCCTTGGTTGGGAAGATCCCCTAGAGGAAGACATAGCAACCCACTCCAGTATTCTTGCCGGAAGAATCCCATGAACAGAAAAGGCTGACAGGCCATAGCCCATAGGGTTGCAAAGAGTCAGACATGGCTAATGAGAACCTACTGTATAGCTCAGTGCTTCTGTGGTGGCCTGAATGAGAAGGAAATCCAAAAAAGAGTTGATATACATATAGTTGATTCACTTTGCTCTACAGTAGAAACTAACACAACACTGTAAAGCAATTATATTTCAATAAAAATTAATTTTAAAAAATGAGTTGCAGGCTAGAGAAAGTAGCAGTGGCCTGAAGATTGGAGAACATATCATCACAAGACCGTAACTTACATCCAGCTCACGCTTCATCATTCTGTCTTCGCAGCCTTTATCTCACATCATCTGCCAACAACTCAGCACAATAAGCCAAGCAAGTCTATATATCTCCCCATTTTATATAGAAGTCAAGCTCATAACAAAAGGAGATGCTGTTGTTGAGACAGGACCACAGATTTGTTGAGCTGAAAGGAATCTCATAAGATGGGTCTGATCTCCTTGTTTTACAAAGGAGAAAACAGGAGCTGGAGAACTGAAGCCATTCACTTATAATATCTTATCTGCTTGCTAGTAGAGCTGTAATTAGATTATTTCCATTTCTCTCTCTCTCTCTTTTTTTTTTTTTTTTGGCTGTGCTGCTTGGCATTCGGGATCTTAGTTGTCCAATCAGGAATGGAACCCACGTCCCCTGCACTGGAAGTGCAGAGTATTAACCACTAGACCACCAGGGAAGTCCCTCTGAGCTCTTCAACTTCTCATCAGATTCCAAGAGAGTAATTCCAAACATGTTTGGGGAATGGCAGACCCATCCCAGTAAATGTGTATCCTCCCCAAATTATGACGTGGTTGGATGACACTTTTGGAATAAATGAAGCCAGACTGCCTGGGTGGGAAGCTCGACTCCACCCCTTCCGGGTTTGGTGAACTTGAGGGACCTCATAAATCAATTCACACCAAGACATCTGTGATTCATGTGATATCTACCCAGGTTGAACCTACTTTTGAAAAGAAATCGTTAGCCCCAGGCAAAAATCTCTGCTGCTGGTGCCTCATGTAATATCTGACACAGAGTCAGTGCCCAATAAACAGGGAATGGATGAACAGGGCCGGAACTCAGGCGCAATTGAACTTGGACGTGGGGGAGGTTCTGGAGCAAGAGGGAGCCGCCCAGAATTCCTCAGTTCATTCACAGCTGTGATGCATCACCTATGCCACACGTGCGTAGGATTGTATAGTCCTGAAAACTCGTTTCAGGAAGGAGAAGCACAAGCTAATGAATCAGTGAAACTTGGCATCATAACACAAGTGATAATTACAGGATAATAAGCTCCATTATATCAGTTTTCAGGGAGTTACAATAGACTGTTCCATTGAACACATTGGCTAATAGATCCCTGTGACCAAAAACCCGTAAAACACATCAGGCAGGATTTTATGAAAATATGTCCATATTTTTGTGTACAACCTGGGGCACCATATACACTTTTAACTATTTTTGTAAAAATTTTTATTTATTTGCTGTGCCAGGTCTTAGTCGCAGCACACAATAATGTTTTTTTTTTTTTTTTTTTTAGTTGTGGCATGTTAATTCTTAGTGTTGGCATATGGGATTTAGTTCCCCAACCAAGGATAGAACCCAGGCCCCCTGCATGGGAGCATGGAGTCTTAGCCACTGGACCACCAGGGAAGTCCACAATTTTAATTATTGTGTGTCAAGAAAATAGCTTGAAGGAGAACCATTAAAATAATCACAAGGAGGGGAGATTGTTGTTGGGGTTAGAATAAAAATGTTAGCTGTTCTTTTTTTTTTTTTCACCTTTTAAGAGGATGGATCAAGGGAAACTAGAAGATAATTTCTGAAGGATTTTCTGTCCATTAGACAAACATTTATCAAATGCCTAGTTGGTCTGGGCACATATAGGATTCAAAATGCACAAGACAGACCAAGCCCTGTCCTCAGGAAGTCATTAAATAATAACATGAGCTTGTTTACCAAATTTGGGGAAATTAATTGGAAGGATTATCTCATGAAGCTTGGCAGGGGTACATTCAGAACAAACAGAAGAATCTGCCCACAGTGCCCAAGACCAGAGAGATGCCCAAATGATAGTAATTTTATGTAACAAAGAAATGTTGATACGCTTGATACCCTTTACATTTTGTTGTTGTTCAGTCTCTAAGCCATATCTGACTCCTTGCGACCCCATGGACCACAGCATGCCAGACTTCCGTCCTTCATTATTTTCCAGAGTTTGCTTAAATTTATGTCCATCCATTGTGTTGGTGATGTCATCCAACCATCTGATTCTCTGTCACCCCCTTCTCCTCCTGCCCTCAATCTTTCCCAGCACCAGGGTTTTTTCCAATAAGATGGCTCTTTGCATCAGGTGGTCAAAGCACTGGAGCTTTAGCTTCAGCATCAGTCCTTCCAGTGAATATTCAGGGTTGATTTCCTTAAGGATTGATTGATTTGAGCTCCTTGCTGTCCAAGGGACTCATAAGAGTCTTGAAAGCATAAATTCTTCTGCCCTCAAGCTTCTTTATGGTCCAACTTTCACATTCGTACATGACTACTAGATAAACCGTATCTCTGATTACATGGACCTTTGTCAACTAAGTGATGTCTCTGCTTTTTATTTTGTTTTCTAGGTTTGTTATAGCTTTTCTTCCAAAATATCCTTTATAGGTGTGTGTTAGTTGCTCAGCCATGTTCGACTCTTTGCAGGGACTGTAGCCTGCCAGGCTTCTCTGTCCATGGAATTCTCCAGGTGAAAATACTGGCATGGGTAGCCATTCCGTTCTCCAGGGGATCTTCCTGACCCAGGTCTCCTGCATTGCTGGCAGATTCTCTACAGTCTGAGATACAAGGGAAGCCCTATCCTTTACATCCGTTCCGTCCGTCCGTTCCGTCGCTCAGTCGTGTCCGACTCTATGCGACCCCGTGGACTGTAGCCTACCAGGCATCTCCGTCCATGGGATTCTCCAGGCAAGAATACTGGAGTGGGTTACCGTTTCCTTCTCCAGGGGATCTTCCACAGGCAATTCAGAAAGAGATATAAAGGGCCTGTTGAATTTAATGCAAATTAAAATATGTGCAAAATTAAATGCAAATTAAAATATAACAATCTGGAGTTGCTAGTAAACCTTCAGAGTTAGAAGGTCAGCAGGTGGAAGAGACTAATAGACTTGAAATTGATTCTGATAAATCTACACTGGGTATCTACTGATCCATTAGTGAGAATCAGAATCTTGGAGGCTATGGAAACACTTGAAAAATAACTTGTTGTCAGAGTTTCCCTGCATGAGTTTATTTAGTCTAAGTTGGAAGGTTCACGAAGCCATTCCTTGAGACCACTGTGGGGAGACAGAGAAATGCTGAGTTGACTTGCTGGCACCCAGTCCAGCTGAACTTTCTTATGTAACAATGGCCTCGGCTGGTTCGTATGAGAACTTGTGAAATGAAAGCTCAGAGTGGCCAAAACAAATATGTAGCCAGATTCAAGCTGACTTGGCCAATGTTTCTTTAACATTCTCATCTTATGAACATAGAAAACTAATAAAATACAAGGCTGTGCATTTACCACAAAATCATGATCGGGAACTGTTATTTGCCTGTATCTCTGTTACATCATCTTCACTATCAAAAGCTTGAACATTCCATGGAAAGCATTCAAAACCGTAATGAAAACAAGCAAGTCAGGAATGGGGAAATGCATGCTTTCTGTTCTCTGCTGGGTGTAGCCAACAGTTTTCTCTTTCATAAATGTTGGATCTTTCTAGCAAACACCTAGAACCCTCTCCTCTCCAGAAATCAGGTATTGGTAGAACAGGAGGTGTGTTTGTCTAGCACTCTGTGCCTTTATTCCCAGAAGAAGGGAAACGGGACAGAACACTCTGTCCAATAAACAATTGCCCAAAGTCTTGGGCAAAAGAAATTGGGACAGGAAGCCGACAGACTTACCCGTTGCCCCAGGTAACTGCCTGATAAGGCAAACACGCACGTACAGTGAGTTCCTGTCCTCCTGTGATAAATATTTATGTGCTCAGCCCTGTGTTTGGAAGCACTAAACCACTTCTCAGTCTGAACATTGACCTTTGGATGCAAAACATAGGACTAATTTCACAGGTGATGTAATTAATTTTTGTGGCTCCAAGCTGCACTGGGAACAAGAGAAACTGTTGTTTTCCTGAGTGTTTAAAAAGCGATTCAGCAGGTGTGAGCGGCTTTCAGATTACATTGTCAGTTTATAACCTGACACTTTTCCTTTTTTTAAGTCAGGGATGCACTCTTTAAATTGAAGTATAGTTGATTTACAAGTTTGTGTTAATTTCTGCTGTACGGTAAAGTGATTTGGTTCCATATACAAATACATTCTTTTTATATTCTTTTCCATTACGGTTTATCACAGGATATTGGGTCTATTTCCCTGTGTTTTACAGTAGGACCTTGTTGTTTATTAATTCTATATATAATAGTTTGTACCTGCTAATCCCGAACTCCCAATCCATCCCTCCCCCACAATCTGGGACTTTTTAAAATTGTTACTGGAATTCAACGATTTTTGAGAGACAATGGTCTGGGAATATTATGAGCAAACTCACATTCTCTTGATAAAAGAAGAACTGATGAATGAATAATCAGTTCTTCTGATTATTCTGGGTTAATGCACAAGATTTGTATTGGGTTGGTTAGAAAGTTCGTTTGGGTTTTTCCATAAGATAGATCTTGCCAAAAAAATCCAAGTGAAATTTCTGGCCAACTCAATATTTTTTCTTGGAGATAATGAGGGTTTTATTTTTAGGATATTGGTTTAGCATGGCCCCAAATTTCTGTGACCAACATATATTTTACTTTAACGTTCTTAAAATGTATAGGCAAACTATTCTCATATGGTCAGCTAAATTAATCCCACCCCAAACAAAAGTAAAAGGCAAACAAGTAAAACTATTTGTCACAAACACCACCACCATCTTTCCAGGTGATACAAGCTGGAGACTCGGGTTCCTTCTCATCACTTCTGCCTCTCTGATTCCCCATGTTCAATGGATCTAAAGATCTTATTGTTTTCCCCCTGGAAATATATCAAATCCACAAACTGCCCTTTCTCTGCCTCCTCAAACTTGCTATTTGCACAGGCACCTCCAAGCACTAACTCACCAAAACCAAACTCAAGGTCCTTCCTGCCAGTGGGACCCTTGCAGAGTTCCATTTCTCACTAAAAGGCATCCTCACTGGATCTACCCTCCAGGACCTGAGTCTGCATCCTGGACTTCCCCCCACCACCACCCCCACCCCGCTCCCTGACTCGCCCTTCGCCGGGTCTTGTGAATTGACCTTCTTGAACACCTTGGAGTTATCCATTCATGCCATTCTGTGTTCGCTGCTTTTTCTTAGTGTGAAAGTTGCTCATTCATGTCCAACTCTTTGTGACCCTATGGACTGTACAGGCCATGAAATTCTCCAAGCCAGAATACTGGAGTGGGTAGTCTTTCCCTTCTCCAGGGGATCTTCCCAACCCAGGGATCGAACCCAGGTCTCCTGCATTGCAGGCAGATTCTTCACCAGCTGAGCCATAAGGGAAGCCCATTTTTCTTAGGACACACTCATCTCCCACCTGGGCCACTGAATGGCCTCCCAGGACTTCTGGGATTGCTGCCCTGGCTTCATTATCCCCAACCTAGCCAGATACCTTTCCCAAACATAAACCTGATGGAACCACTTCCTGACTGAAAATCATCTGTGACTTCCCTTTGTCCTGAACATGAAGAAGATCCCATCTCCACCCTGGCAGGAGGAGGGGGTTGCACCACCATCCCTCCTTCTGCCCCACTGTGTCTCCCCAGAGCGTCAGCCACACTGGCTCTACAACAATGGCCGCCCAGTTAACTCTCCACTTTTTGCCCTCTTCATCCACCTCTAAGAACTTATCAGTATCTCAGATTGGCTTATTGATTAGCCAGCACATCAAAGGTACTCAGTGAATATTTGTGGAATAAATGAATGGCTGAATGGATGAACCTATTAAGGAAAGCACCAGGGTGATGGAAGGTGAATTCATCTAAGAAAATGGCAGAGCGGAGAGGGGAGAAGAAAACCACAAGATGCGGAGAAGGAAATGGCAACCCACTCCAGTACTCTTGCCTGGGAAATCCCATGGACAGGGGAGCCTGGTGGGCTACAGTCCACGGGGTCTCAAAGGTTCCGACGTGACTGAGCACAATCATCTTTAGGAACAGTGTAGGGCACACAAAACACATCAGTGGCTCCTAGTTTGTGGCCTCTGGCTTAATATCTTTCTTTCCCTTTTGGTTCTCTACTCCACAGGGGTACAAGCCTTTGGGTCTGCTCTGCTCACCACAGTGTCTGGATTCAACAAAGGGAAAACTAAAAATAGAAGACGGACCCACCCTCCCAGCAGAGCACCAGGTTCAGAAAGAATACACTGGCAAGGAGATGGCATTCTGTCACTCCCTGCCTTTTTGGATTGCCTGCTGGAAATGTCACCATTTCCCTTTAAGCCCTACTCCCAGCTGACCCCCACAAGCCTCCTTGTTCTCTGCCCTGAAGTCATCACAATGGCCAGATGGGTTCTGGCCAGGGCGGGGACCTCTGTGACATCACCAAGGGCCCAGCCCTGCCTGGTCCTCAGTCTCCAGATGCCAGGGCAGGCAAGCATACCGGGAGCCACTTCCTCTCTGCTCACCATGCGGTCTATAATACGGTTCTTTTTCTGGTCTATGTGTGTCTCCTCTTTCTGTGCTTTTGTGTTTTGCTGTCTGAGAGATGACACCATAGAACTCCCCGGGAAGGTGCCCTGCGGAAGGCACTTTCAAATTCAGCAGAATCCACCAGAGCATGACCGAGGCTGGCTTGGCAGCAAGTTGCACTGGCTTTTTCTCCTCGTTGTGCTGTTTGTGATACAGAAGTTTCTAGGAGACAGTGACGAGAGTACTGTGCCGGCTCTTCCTGCCCTCCCGGGCGGTTCACTTGGCTCTTCCGGAAAGAAAAATAAAAAGGCTTCCCCCAACAAAGACCAGCTCGAGATGGACCTTGTGAAATTTGTGTCCAGGGTGCAGGATCTGAAACTCGCCATGGCAACCGGCAGTAACCTCAGTCTTCCCAGTTTCGAGGTACCTGCTGACACACACAATAACATTACAATATACGAGCTATGGGATGACAAAGACTTTGATGAAGACTCCGAGTGAATATGTGTGTCAAAGCAGAAGAGGGAAAGTTGAGTGTGGACAAAGTGTATCCAAACTAATAAAACTATTCTGAAGCAAAAGCAAAAAATAAAACCACAAGATGGAAGCCTAAGCCTCAGGTGGTTGTCGCCATATCTATATTCTTGGGCTTCCCTAGTGGCTCAGCTGGTAAGGAATCTGCCTGCAATGCAGGAGACCTGGGTTTGATCCTTGGGTTGGGAAGATCCCCTGGAGAAGGGAACAGCTACCTACTCCAGTGTCTGGCCTGGGGAATTAGTCCATGGTGCTGCAAAGAGTCGGACACGACTAAGCGACTTTCACTTTACTTCACTTAAGAAAGGGGAAATCGCTTCTGACCAATGGTCAGATGCCTTAACCTGGATCTCTAGGCTCCAAGCCTGATTCCCACTTCCCTTCCCATTTCACCTTCTTTCATGTCCTTGTACATAACTAGCTCCTTTGGCCTTGGGGGCCTTTGCACCTGCTAATATTTTTGCCAGGAATGCTCTCCAACTCCACACGCCATCTTTAGCTCCTTTTTAAAAAAAAAAAAAAAAAAAAATTTAATTTTTGACTGTGCTGGATCCTCATTGCCGTGCAAGAACTTTCTCTATTTGCAGTGAGCGAAGTTCTCCAGTTCCTGGCAGCACTCGGGCTTCTCACTGCAGTGGTTTCTCTTGTGGAGCACAGGCTCCAGGTGTTTGGGCTTCAGTAATTGCTGCACGTGGGTTCAGTAGTTGCTGCTTGCAGGCTCTAGAGCACTGGCTCAGTAGTTGTGGCACACAGGCCTAGCTGCTCCACAGCATGTAGGATCTTCCTGGACCAGGGATCAAACCCGTGCCTCCTGCATTGGGGGGGAGGATTCTTAACCACTGGACCACCAGGAAAGCCCTAGCTATTTCCTATTCATCTTTTAAATCATAGTTACAATGTCACTTCCTCAGAAAAGACTTCCCTGAACCCTAGATTAGATCAGATCCTCTTTATCACACTCTGGTCCTTACCGCCGCATCACTTACTCCAATTCGTCATTATGTATTTGGGTAATTCTTCCACACTGTCTTGTCTACCTTCCTGCACTACGAATGCAGGAATTGGGATCTTTTTTCCAGCCTCACCTTTGTAGCCCAATATCCAACTCAGGGCCTCATCTAAAAAGGTGCCCAATGAGTATTTGATGATTTTATGTAACAAAAGAAGTGTTGCTACTCGTAACATCCTCTATTTCAGTTCAGTTCTCTATTTACATGATAGCAAAACTCTAATAGAAAAAGTGGTCAAAGGATACCAGGCAATTCAATACAGAGAGGTACAAATAGCCAGTTTTATTTGTAATAAGAGAAATGCATATTAAAATAAAGCAAAATTCAGAACTTCCAAGATGGTCCAGTGGCTAAGACTCTGTGCTCCCAATGCAGCGGGCTCAGGTTCCATTCCTAGTCAGGGTACTAGATCCCACATGCTGCAACTAAGATTTGGTGAAGCCAAATAAACAACAATGACAAAATACAGCAAAATACCATTTCAATATGCCCATTTGACAAACTTTTAAAAAAGTAACAGTAACATCTACAGATTCAATGCAATCTCTATCAAAATCCTAACAATGTTTTTTGCAATAATAGAAAATTCAACCTAAAATTCATATGGAATCTCAAAGGACTCAGAAGAGCCAAAAAAATCTTGAAACAGAACAGATTTGGAGGCCTCACACTTCCTGATTGTAAAACTTCCTGTAAAGCTACAGGAATCAAAGCAGTATGGTACCATCAAAAGACAAGGGCTTCCCAGGTGGCATTAGTGGTAAAGAACTTGCCTGCCAATGGATCCCCTGGAGGAGGATGGCATGGCAACCCACTCCAGCATTCTTGCATGGAGAATCCCATGGACAGAAGACCCTGGTGGGCTACAGCTTGTGAGGCTGCAAAAGAGTTGGACATGACTAAACAACTGAGCATACATTATATCTTTTTGATGTTTTGAAACAAGTTTACAGCCTAGACCTATTCTGAGAGTTCTGACAGAGCTTTCCTAAGTGGGGCTGTTTGGATGACAAAAGAAAAAAATATGCGTACTAATAGCCTTAGGCTGTTACTGAAGCAAATTTAAAATCCTACTGCCATGGAATTTGAAAGAGTGACCATACAAAGATTTAGTGTTTTTAGTCTAGACTCTTTGGAAGCATCTGAAAGTCTGTGCATAATCATTAACTTTTATTATGGATGTATCAGGCTTTATTGCAGAAATAATGTAATCATTTGCTAGCTCTCCACTAGCTCTCACTCCTAGAGGCAGGAAGGTGTGTGGGGAGCACTTGTATTTCAGAGAGATTTTCCCCCCAGCATTTTCCAGTCTTTACACCCAGGGAAAGGTCATAAAATTGATATTCAGCACCAAATCATTTTTGCAGTTGGAAACAAACTCACTTGGTTGTGAAACAACCAAAGCTACTGTATCCTCACGTGAGGACTAGATCAAAACCACAAGCAATCTCAACACCCCATTTGCTCCCAGGGTTTTCATTTATTTTTTAGGCCGCAATGTCAGCCAGCAGAGTCAGACTTTACTTCCTCTGCCTTGTGTGCTCAAGAGCTGCTGACGTGAACTTGGGTATAACTTGGAAGACCCTCCACTTTCTGGTTCCCCTAATCCTGTTTCCCCAGGGACACTGGAATCCTGTTTCATTCCCCAATACACAAGTCCATGCAACTGAAAAAGGTTGCCTCGGCTATAGCAGAAGCTTATCAACAACACCCAAGGTGAGCGTCTAATTTACTTTTTTCATACACATGAAAAAGTTGTTCAGTTCCAATTGATACAACCAAATATTTTATTGTTAATCTATTATTAAGGGAGGAAAATTATCCCTTTCCTTCTACCCCTCTGTGCTCTCAGCTGGGACTCTAACAAAAGCTTAACGGGAGAAAAGCACACAAATTTATTAAATACAAGTTGCATGAGATATAGGAGCCATCATAAGGAAAGGAAGACCTGAAGAAACAGCTAAACTTCAGTGTTTTTTTATACTCAGTTTGATCAAGAGCGGAAAATTGTGGGAAAATGTAATATAAAAAAAGAGTATGAGCCCAGGGTAGTGAACTAGGGGGAACTTAGCAAAGCCTATTCTTTCAGGTTCCTCTCAGCATCCCTCCATCATTGGAGTGGGAAAGGCGCCTTTCCTCCAGGTACAGGGAGGGGAACTCTCACATGAGGGTCTTATGATCTGCTTCATGGGAAAATCAGAGTCCTTCTGGCACCTGTCATTTCTCAAATCTTTTCATTTAAAAACATTCAATATGCCAGGGACCTCGCTGGAGGTCCAGTGGTTAGAAATTTGCCTTCCAAGGCAGGGGTCATGGCTTCAATCCTTGGTTAGTTGGAGAACTAAGATTCCACATGCCAAGGAGCAACTAAGACACGTACTGCAACTAGAGAAAACCCTTTTGTGCCACAAAGAAGGCTCAGTGTAGCCAAAATAAATAAAAACATTCAATATGTTGAGGTGCTGTATTTTGAAGTAGCAGGCCCTGAACCCTCTCAGGACAATGCCCTCTCTACTGCATGATCAATACTCATAAACCTGTGGGTTTATTTTTGAGATCTGTTCCTTTGTCGTTGTTTAGTCATAAAGTTGTGTCTGACTCTTTGTGACCCTTATGGACTGCAGCATGCCAGGCTGCCCTGTCCTTCACTATCTCCCAGAGTTTGATCAAATTCATGTTCACTGAGTAGATGATGCCATCCAACCATCTCATCCTCTGTTGCCCACTTATCCTCCTGCCCTCAATCTTTCCCAACATCAGGGTCTTTTCCAATGAGTTGGCTCTTCACATCAGTGAAGCTTCAGCTTCAGCATCAGTCCTTCCAATGAATATTCAGGGTTGATTTCCTTCAGGATTGATGAGTTTGATCTCCTTGTAGTCCAAGAGACTTTCAAGAGTCTTCTCCAGCACCACAATTCGAAAGCTTCAATTCTCTGGCACTTAGCCTTCGGTCCAACTGTCACATCTGCACGTGACTACTGGATAATCATAGTTTTGACTATATGGACCTTTGTCAGCAAAGTGATATCTCTGCTTTTTAATACTCTGTCTAGCTTTGTCATAGCTTTGTCCTTTAGTTTGCTTGTTTCTGAGTCAATATGCTACATCTTAACTCCTGTACATTTATAATAAGCCCTGACATTTAGAAGGACAAACCCACAAAATTTCCACCATGCCCTGTTTCTTGAAAATGGTCTTAACTAGTTTTGGCTGTTTGTTCTTCCACCTATACTCCAGAATTAGCTTGTAAATTTCTCAAAAAATCCTTTTGGGGCTTTTGGTTGGTGTTGCATTGGACTTATTTATTATTTTTTAAAGATTTATTTATTTATTTATTTAATTTGGGGGGCTGTGGTGGGTCTTCATTGCTCTGCTCAGGCTTTCTGTAGTTGCAGTGAGTGGGGGCTACTCTTCATTTCTGTGTGTGGGCTTCTCATTGCGGTGGCTTCTCTTGTGGAGCTTGGACTCTAGGTGTGTGGGCTTCAGAAGTTGCAGGGTGTGGGCTCAGTAGTTGTGGGGCACTGAGTTAATTGCTCCAAGGCCAGTTGAACAACAGCAACAATTCTATTTACTATTACAAATAATGCCATAATGAACATCCTTGGACCATATGTCTCTGTGCATTTGTACAGGTACACCTGTAGGATAAATAGGAAAAGTTCTAGTTGTGAACACCATTGTCTAACCTCCAAACCCCTTTCCCTGAATCACCTTGCCCTTCACTGCAGAAGACCTAAGAGGACTGTATTTTCTTCTTCCATCAAGACCCTCCAGGACACATGGCTCTTCATAGCTCCTTCCCTCCTGGGTAAGATGATGAACTAGGGGGACAGAGGGCAGACAGACAGCCTTCTGGCACTTCTCTTATGGACCCACTGGTTCTTCTTGGCCCATCTTAACCTCCACAGACCTTGGACCCGATTATTTATCTAGACTCACAGTGCCTTCTGCCCCTTCCTCCTCCACGGCCTGCCTACTTGGGTACCTGGTACCTGTGAGGTTCTCCCCATCTTCATGGACACCCTGGGTCTTGGAATTGGCTCCATGGTATCTGCTAGCTCTTCCTGTTACCAAAGGATTCTTAAAGTCCTGCTCTAGGCCTCCTGCATCTGTTATATTTGTTTGCTTCTTCCTGTAATAACTGATGTCCCCCTACTCCTTGGTCTGCTTGATCCTATCTCCATACATTCAAAGGGGATCAAAATATGCCACCCTCAAACAGGAACTTAGGCACAGGTTTATATGGGGCTGAAGGCAACTGAGAAAAAGTAGCCACAGGAAGGGCTCTCTGTGCTCTCACTATTTGCCTAAAAGCAAGGCACAAACTCCCCTTGCCAGCCCATGCTAGACCAACCCTTATCACCAGAGAGAGAGACAGTACTGAAGTGAGTCTGCACAAACAAGCCTTACTAAATGACCTTTACCTGCCACTAGTTCTACCCATATATTTGTTGTTGCTTAGTTGTGTCTGACTCTGTGTGACCCCATGTACTGTAGCCCTCCAGGCTCCTCTGTCCATAGGGTTCTCCCAGAAAGAATACTAGAGCGGATTGCCATTTCCTTCTCCAGGGTATCTTTCCAGACCAGGGATTGAACTCATGTCTCCTGCACTGGCAGGCAGATTCTTTACCACTGAGCCACAACGGAAGCTCCCATATATTTACCTCTCTGCAATTTACTGGCCCTACAAGGAACTGGGGTTCCTCTGTCTTGGTACTTCTCCACTATATATTGTTGCCATTGTTCAGTCGCCCAGCTGTGTCCGACTCTTTGTGACCCCATGGACTGCAGCATGCCAGGCCTCTCTGTCCTTCACCATCTCCTGAAGTTTGCCTAAGTTCATGTCCACTGCATTGGTGATGCCATCCAGTCATCTCACCCTCTGGCGCCCTCTTCTTCTTCTGCCCTCAATCTTTCCCAGCATCAGGGACTTTTCCAATGAGTCAGCTGTTTGCATCAGATGACCAAAATACTGGAGTTTCAACTTCAGCATCAGTCCTTCCAATGAGTATTCAAGGTTGATTTCCCATAAGATTGACTGGTTTGATCTCATTGCTGTCCAAGGGACTCTCAGGAGTGTTCTCCAGCACCACAGTCTGAAGGCATCAATTCTTCAGCACTCTGCCTTCTTTATGGTCCAGCTCTCACAACTGTACGTGAACACTGGGAAGACCATAGCCTTGACAATATGGACCTCTGTTGGCAGGATAATGTCTATTTTTCAACATACTGTCTAGGTTTGTCATAGCTTTCCTGCCAAGAAGCAAATGTCTTCTGATTTCATGGCTGCAGCCACCATTTTAGAGCCCAAGATGAGGAAATCTGTCACTACTCCCACCTTTTCCTCCTGTATTTGCCATGCTGCCCTTTGTTAAAGTGGTATTTAAGCCCCCAAGTCTAGCCATTTCTTTGGGTTTTCAATTATTTTTCCTATGAGTCAGTCTTTTGTCAATTTAATTCACACTAGTCACAGAAACTAAAGGGTGGAGGACAACTTTTCCCTCCCCTACATGTTCCATGCCCCACTCTCATCCACAACCCAGTGCTGACTGAGCACTCAAAGATTATGCTTAACTGTCCAATATATTCTCTACCCTCCAGCCAGGGCAATCTCTGCAAGCGAAAATCAGATCATGTTACCTTCTTTTTAAAGATCCTTGTATGGTTTCTCACGGAGAAGGCAATGGCAACCCACTCCAGTACTCTTGCCTGGAAAATCCCATGGATGGAGGAGCCTGGTAGGCTGCAGTCCATGGGGTAGCACAGAGTCGGACATGACTGAAGCGACTGAGCAGCAGCAGCAGCAGCATGGTTTTTCAATGTAATGAGGGGAAAAAAAGCTCAAGTACCACCTGCTTCAGCTCTGCTCTGTTCTGCTCTGTCTCAGTTCACGGCTTTGAATTTGCTGCCTTCTCTGTTGGATACCCTGGTAGCTCAGTTGGTGAAGAATCCACCTGCAATGCAGGAGACCCTGGTTCGATTCCTGGGTCAGGAAGATCCCCTGAAGAAGGGATAGGCTATCCAGTCCGGTATTCCTGGGCTTCCCTTGTGGTTCAGCTGGTAAAGAATCTGCCAGCAATGCTGGAGACCTGGGTTCAATAACTGGGTTGAGGAGACCCCCGGAGAAGGGAAAGGCTACCCACTCCAGTATTCTGGCCTGGAGAACTCCATGGACTGAATAGTCCATGGGGGTCGCAAGAGTAGGAGGCAACTTTCACTTTCACTTTCTGCTGGATACACCCTCCCCCATCTCTCTGCAAGCTCAGCTTCATCCCCAGCATCTCACCACCCTATTAAAAGTAGGTGCTACTCTTTATCAGGACACCTCCCTTCTTCCTTTATCGTGAATGCATCACATCTCCCCTGCTGCTGCTGCTGCTAAGTCACTTCAGTCGTGTCCGACTCTGTGCGACCCCATAGACGGAAGCCCACCAGGCTCCCCCGTCCCTGGGATTCTCCAGGCAGGAACACTGGAGTGGGTTGCCATTTCCTTCTCCAATGTGTGAAAGTGAAAAGTGAAAGTGAAGTCGCTCAGTCGTGTCCGACCCTTAGCGACCCCACGGACTACAGCCCACCAGGCTCCTCCATCCATGGGATTTTCCAAGCAAGAGTACTGGAGTGGGGTGCCATTGCCTTCTCCCACATCTCCCCTGCTAGAATGTAATTGATTTTTCTTGGAGGAAGTACCTGTCTTCCATAATAGGTGTCCACCAACCTGCCCCACCTTTTCATCAAATGTGGCAAAAGCTCAGCCCAGCAGATGACCCACCCCACCTCTGGAATTTGACCTTTGACCCTCAGGGTATAAGAATGCACACCAATAGCAGAAGAGTGGAGCAGATCTATTTCAAAGGAGAGGCCCTCGTGAGAATCACCTTTAGCTGCTGCTCTTTTGACAGCCTATCCATTTTTCACCACCCCCGCCTGTTCAGCTTTTCCCTTCAATCTGTTTTCCCCTCATCTTGCCCCCAGCCTCCCTCTCTGACCCATCTGTTGTTGTTGTCCAGTTGCTAAGTCATGTCCAGCTCCTTGCAAACCCATGGACTGCAGCATGCCAGGCTCCTCTGTCCTCTACTATTGCCCAGAGTTTGCTCAAATTCATGTCCATTGAGTCGGTGGTGCCATCCAATCATCTCATCCTCTGTCACCCCCCTTCTCTTCCTACCTTCAATCTTTCCCAGCATCAGGGTCTTTTCCAGTGAGTCAGGTCTTCATGTCAGGTGGCCGAAGTATTGGAGCTTCAGCTTCAGCATCAGTTCTTCCAATGAATATTCAGGGTTGATTTCCTTTAGGATTGACTGGTTAGATCTCCTTAAAGTTCAGGGGACTCTCAAGAGTCTTCTCAAGCACCGCAGTTCAAAAACATCAATTCTTTGACACTTAGCCTTCTTTATGGTTCAACTCGCACATCTATACATTCAGTTCAGTCAGTTCAGTCGCTCAGTCGTGTCCGACTCTCCGCGACCCCATGAATCACAGCACGCCAGGCCTCCCTGTCCATCACCAACTCCCGGAGTTCACTCAAACTCATGTCCATCGAGTCGGTGATGCCATCCAGCCATCTCATCCTCTGTCGTCCCCTTCTACTCCCGTCCCCAATCCCTCCCAGCGTCAGAGTCTTTTCCAGTGAGTCAACTCTTCACATGAGGTGCCCAAAGTATTGGAGTTTCAGCTTTAGCATCAATCCTTCCAATGAACCCCCAAGACTAATCTCCTCTAGAATGGACTGGTTGGATCTTCTTGCAGTACAAGGGATTCTCAAGTCTTCTCCAGCACCACAGTTCAAAAGCATCAATTCTTCGGCGCTCAGCTTTCTTCACAATCCAACTCTCACATCCATACATGACCAGTGGAAAAACCATAGCCTTGACTAGACGGACCTCTGTTGGCAAAGTAATGTCTCTGCTTTTTACTATACTATCTAGGTTGGTCGTAACTTTCCTTCCAGGGAGTAAGCGTCTTTTAATTTCATGGCTGCAATCAGCATCCGCAGTGATTCTAATAACATTACTACTCGAAAAACCATGTCTGTGACTCCATGGACTTTTGTCAGCAAAGTGACGCACTCTGCCTTTTAATCCTCTGTCTAGGTTCATTACAGCTTTCCTTCCAAGAAGCAGAGTGTTAGTCGCTCAGTCTGATTCAGTGTCTGACAGTCTCTCAGTGTCTGACTCTTTGTGACCCCATGTACTGTAGCCCACCAGGCTCCTCTGTCCATGGAATTCTCCAGGCAAGAATACTGGAGGGGGTTGCCATGCCAGCATCTTCTAATTTCACGGCTGCAGTTACTGTTTGCTGTGATTTTGTCATGAAAAGATGGCCAATAGATGCGTTTAGCTGGCTGGGTTTCTGCGCCCACTTGACACTCTCTACCCTCTGACGTCTCCCTCCTCAAGCCCCCCTCCCACGCCACTTCCTGTTCATTCAGCGTCCTCTGTCAATGTTCAGTGAAGGAATAACACAGGCTGATAACAAATGCCTGGCACTTTCTAAGGGAGGAAAAATATAACGAGGGACTAGGAGCCAGGCCTTTAGAGTAAACTGCAAACAGCATGAACACACCTGCATCACACACCTTTGGTTTTGTTTACACTGTTTCCTTTGGCACAGACGTGGCTTCCAGGAAGGGTCTAGGAGGAAAAGATGAAGTGTGTATACAGTAAACAACTCAGTACTGACATGTCCAATCTGACCAGCTTCGCCATTGGGGGTTATACTAGCGGCCAATCTATGGTTTTTTCTTTTGGTAAAAGGGGACGTGTTACTGGTGAGCATGTGGAACAGTTCCTCATCCACTCAACTTTCTAAAATTATTACTTTCCTAAATGCTGGAGACTGTTTCACCTCCTGGCGGAACGTGTCAAGAGTTGCTAAATCAGTTGTAAAACGAATTCATGATCTCTTGCTACACTTCAGTGACCAACAGGAAAATGTAGACATGGTCCCTGACTTGTACTTTCTGTATAAAAGATAAATATGCACATTTACAGAGACCTAAAAGTGTCCATCCCCACAGTCCCTGAGGGCAGGGCAGCTCTGCCCCTGGCATTGACCACGGTGTTCCAGAGCTTGGCACACTGCAAGGAACTCACCAAATGTGTGTCAAATGACCTAGTGATTTACATTTTTTTCATTTATTTTTGGCTACACTGGGTCTTTCTCCAGCTGTGGCAAGTGGGGGCCACTCTGTATTGCGGTGCTCTGACTTCTCGTTGCAGCAGCTTCTCTTGTTGCAGAGCACGGGCTTTAGAGCGTGTGGGCTCAGTAGTTGTGGCACATGGTTTAGCTGCCTTACGGCCTGTGGAATGTTCCTGGACCAAGGGTCAACCCTGTGACCCCTGCATTGACAACTGGATTTTTACTCACTGGACCACAAGGGAAATCCTAATGGCTTACATTTTATTAAAAAGACTAATTCTGAAATAAAGCAAACTCTTCTTTTTTCCCTTGCTGCAGACCTACTCTAGAACTAGAATCATAAAATTCAGATGAGAAGATTATCACCAAGTGCCCAGCTGCGGATGAATTCCCTCTAGATCCTTTGGGCCATCTCTGCACAGCTCTGGATATGGGCAACTTTTCAGTAGGTTAAACCAAAGATCATACTGCAATTGGAGTCTATACCCTTATGTGTGGTCATTCCTCAAATATTTAGAGGCATCCTACCCATTTCTGCAGGACAACCAGCACCACCGCCACTACACCCGGCCCTCACCCTAAGACACTCACTGTTTCAACCACCCCTGGGGTTCCTTCACTGAAGACCCCTCCACCCATTCTAAAATAGTGGGGTCCCCAGAGCTGGGTCCTGGGCTGTCTTCTCTAATCACTCTAAGAGTTCTTCTGTCTCCCTCATCTCCACGACATCAACCATGGTTGGTGGCTCATGTTCTCCAGACTTATAACCAATGGCCTTGACATCTGATCCAGATGCACCCCAGACCCACATCTCCAATCAGTCCTTTGACTGCTTCCCTCAGATGTCCCACCTCTTCCCTAAGGCCACCCGTTCCCACCTGCCTCTCTCTCAGTGAGCACCATCCCTTCCCCAGCTGCTCAGACGGAGACCTGGGGGTCCTGTTTCTTACTTCCTTCCCCCTTGCACCCCAATCCTTTGTCAAATTCAGCAGCAAGGCTTACCAATTCGATCTCCAAGATTTCTCAAATGCATCCTGTCTCTGTTTCCACTGCCATTACTCATGTATAAGCCATCAGACTTTCTCACCTGAGCTATTGCTGAAGGCTCCTCTCACTTCTTATCTAAAACTCTCTGATGACTTCCCAGGGGACCTGGAATAAAATTCAAACGTGATCTGCCCTTCCTGCCTTTTCAATACCCTCGGCTGGGTCACTCCTCTGTGATCACAACTGTCTACCACTCGGGTCTTATTTTGGCTCTCTGGGTAGACCAACCTCTTTCTACCACAGGACCTTTGCACATGCCATCTGGGCCTCTCCCTGGACTGCTCTTCCCCTCCTCTCAGCATGATTTTCTCCTGCTTCTCCACTGGACACCTGCCCAGAGCCCCTAGCTGCTGCTGCATAGCACCTAGAATAATCTGTCCTCACGTCTTTACACAGCTTCCTTGGTGGCTCATTGGTAAAGAATCCACCTCCCGAAGCAAGAGATGCATGTTCAATCCCTGGGATAGGAAGCTCCTCTAGAGTAAGAAATGGCAACCCACTCCAGTATTCTTGCTTGAGAAATCCCATGGGCAGAGGAGTCTTGGGGGGGGTGGGTATAGTCCACGGGGTTGCAATAGAATTGGACCTGACTGAACAACTAAACAACAAACATACTTATTTCAAGGTAAAAAGTGTAAAAGAAACAACGACAAAGTAGGCAAGGATGGGGCGGGGGGTGTTGGCCATCGGGAAGCAGGAGACAGAGCCCGTGCCATGCCTGCCCATCAATACTGTGTTCTAATGAGGCCACCACCTGCAGAATCTTGGCTGGCAAAATCTCTCAGCAGTCCCTACTGCTTCCACAAATGCACATGATAAGCCAAGTGCAGGTCTCAGACCTCTGCCCTAGCACCAAAGGGCAGGGCAGGAGAAGCTCTCATCTCCTCACCTGCTGAATAGGGGATGAGGCTGCCTCCCACCAACACTCCCACCTACACAGGGGCCACCAAACAGATGTTGGGAAACCAAAGAAAGGGACAAAGTCCCCCTTCAGGAAGAGTATGTGACCCCAGCCTGGAGAGTTTGCCTATATCGTTACCATAGCAGTGCCATGTGTTGTCACTCATTCATTGATGCCTGCCTGTGTGCATGCTTCATTCACTCAACAAATATACACAGCGTCATCAACTCAGTGAACAAGAATGTGAGCAAACTCTGGGACATAGTGGACAGAGGAGCCTGGTGTGCCGTAGTCCACGTGGTCACAGAGCTGGACACGACTTAGTGACTGAACAACGATCTGGGGCCGGTTGTGCAGGGGATATTGTAGATGACAAAGCAAGCAAGAACCCCTGCCCTCCCAGAGTTCTGTCCCAGCTGTCCTCCAGGTCCAGCAGGTTTCTGCTTTCTTGGGCTAAAGATGTCCCCCTGGACGAAAATACAGAGACAATATAGGAAGTGACGAATTCCACTTCCCTGATTGCCAGCCACACTGCACCTTTATTATCAGCTGCACTTCCCAGGAGTCTTGCCCTCACTGTTTTTATTTTTCAATTATTTTGTTATTATTATTGTTATTTAAATTTTGGCTGTGCTGAGTCGTTGTTGCAGAGCATGGGCTTTTATCTCTAGTTGCAGTGTGTGGGCTTCTCTTGTTGCAGAGCACAGGCTCAGTAGTGGTATGCAGGTGAGTTGCCCTGCAGCATGTGGGATCTTAGTTTCCCAGCCAGGGATTGAGCTTGTGTCTCCTGCATTGGAAGGAGGATTCTTAACCACTGGACCTCAGCAAAGTCCCTTGCTTTTACTTTTTTAATTGAAGTATAGTTGATTACAATGTTGTAATTTCTGCTGTACAACAAAGTGACTCAGTAATATGTATATATCCTTTTTTATACTCTTTTCTATTACTTATCACAGGACATTGACTATAGTTCCCTGAGCTATACAGTAGGACCTTGTTTATCCATCCTATATATAATAATTTGCATCTGCTAACTCCAAACTTCTGATCCTTCCCTCCCCCACTCCCTCTTCCTTTCTGCAAACACAAGTCTGTTTTCTATGTCTGTGAGTCTGTTTCTGTTTCATACAGATGTTCATTTGCGGCATATTTTAGGTTCCACATATGTGGTATCACATGGTATTTATTTTTCTCGGTCTGACTTACTTCACTTAGTGTGATGATCTCTAGGTCCATCCATGTCGCTGCAAATGGCTGTCTTCATTGTTTTTAAGTTTCCCTTTCTATCGTGCTTTGCATTCCTGAGATTATTCTTAGAGGTTGTATCAGTCTCTTGTATTTTCCACGGTCAGGTCACCTTTCCTTTTAGGTACCTGTCCCTTAAAAATCTCCGCTCCGCTATGGAATGATGTCTGTAGCCACTGCCCATGTCCTCTCATTAGAAAGAAAGTCATTTGTAATTATGAAGCTGGAATTTCCATTTTTTTCTGAACTGATCTCGCCTTTTGAGATGCACATGTTGGAATCATAAGGCTCCTCAATGTCTTTTGAACTCTCCCAAACTAAAGATCAGAAAACACACCTACTGTTGTCCTTCTCAACTATCATCAACACTAAAGGTTGCAAGATGCTTATTTCCAGGGTTTCTATCATTCCTGCTTGGGTAAAGCCCCTCCATACAGTGGCCATTCCTGGGGATAGTTCCTTAGAGACATGAAATGGTTCACAAGGCAAGTCAAGAGCTTGTCAGAAGCTCCCACAATCTAATTTCCACATGGCAGTGAAAATGGGCTTCTTAAAAAATGTGAAGCAGTTTATGTCATCCCTTGCTGAATACCCTGAAAGCCCCTGCCATTCTCACCAAACTCATCCAATGCAACTCTTGTCCTATTCCTTCCAATCTTCCAACTCTTTCCTGCCCCAGGACCTTTGCACCTGCTACTTCATCTGTTCTTCTCTTCCCTTAGGTCTCAGGCTGAATTCCAGTCTTTGAATAGGTCCAACTCTTTCCTGCCCCAGGACCTTTGCACCTGCTACTTCATCTCCTCTTCTCTTCCTTTAGGTCTCAAATTGAATTCTAGCCTTTGAACAGGTCCAAATTTTTCCTGCCCCATGACCTTTGCACCTGCTATTTCATCTCTTCTTCTCTTCCTTTAACTCTCAGGCTGAATTCCACATCCTCCAGGAGGCTTCCTTTGATTATCCTTGGTTAATCAGGTCCAAGGATAAGGTCCCCTGTGGTTACTCTTATTTCTTCAGAGTTGCAATGATTGTATTTATTAGTCTGCTTAGTTGTCGGTTTTGGTTTTGGTTTTTGCTTGCTTCCTGCCATTGAAAGGTCAGCTCCAAGAGGACAGGGACTCTGATATCTGTCTGTTCACCACTGTGAACCCTGTGTCTAGCTTAGAATCTGACTAAGGGCTGCTACTCATTAAATTTTGGTTTGTGAAAGAATCTGATTTAGGACTCACAGACTTTGAAAACAAACATATGGTTACCAAAGGGGAAATGTGGAGTGGGAGAAGGGATAAATTATTTGGAGTTTGGGATTACATGTACACACTACTATAGATAGATAGATAACCAACAAGGACATACTGTATAGTGCAGAGAACTCTACCAAATATTCTGTAATAAGCTATAGGGGAATAGAACCAAAAACAGAGTGGATATATGTACACATATAACCGAATCACTTGCCTGTACACCTGAAACTAACACAACATTGTATATCAACTATGCATGTGTGCACGCTAAGTCACTTTAGTTGTGGCCATCTCTCTGCGACCCCATGGACTGTAGCCCACCAGGCTCCTCTGTCCATGGGATTCTCAGGCAAGAATACCACGGCCTCCTTCAGGGGATCTTCCTGACCCAGGGATCAAACCTGCATCTCTTGCATCTCCTGCTTTGGCAGGGGGGTTCTTTACAACTAGCACCCCTCAGGAAGCCCATAAATCAACTGCATGCCAACATAAAATAAAAATTAAATTAAAAGCAGGAGGGGCGGCCTTGAGGAGATACCCCTCGTCCATGGTAAGGTACAGCGGCTGCGCCTTGCTGGAGCAGCTGGGAAGAGGTACTCCACGATCAAGTGGAATATAAGAATCCAGTGTTCTGGGGAGGAAGGAACAAGATGGCGGAGGGATAAGAAGGCGAGACCACTTTCTTCCCCACAGATTCATCAAAAGAACATTTGAATGCGGAGTAAAGTCCACAAAACAACTTCTGAATACTGGCAGAGGACATCAGGCTCCCAGAAAAGCAGCCATTGTCTTCTAAAGGAAAGAGAAGAAATCAAGCTTCACCCACCAGAACACTGACACATGCCTCCCTAACCAGGGAACCCGGACAAGTCACCCGTCCAACCCCACACACAGCGAAGAAACTACATAATAAAGAGAACTCCACAAACTGCAAGAAGAGGGAAAGGCCACCCCAAGCAAAGCAATATAAGCAAGATGAAGAGGCAGAGAAATACCCAGCAAGTAAAGGAACAAGATAATTGCCCACCAACACAAACAAAAGAAGAAGATATAGGGAATCTACCTGATAAAGAATTTAAAATTTTGATGGTGAAAATGATTCAAAATCTTGAAAGCAAAATGGAGTTACAGATAAATAACCTGGAGAAAAGGATTGAGAAGTTGCAAGAAAGATTTAATAAGGACTTAGAAGAAATAAAAAAGAGTCAATATACAATGAATAATGCAATAGATGAGATCAGAAACACTCTGGAGGGAACAAACAATAGAATAACAGAGGCAGAAGACAGGATTAGCGAACTAGAAGATAAAATTGTAGAAATAAATGAAACAGAGAGGAAAAAAGAAAAACGAATTAAAAGAAATGAGGACAATATTAGAGCCCTCTGGGACAATGTTAAACGCTCCAACATTCGAATCATAGGAGTTCCAGAAGAAGAAGACAAAAAGAAAGACCATGAGAGAATACTTGAGGAGATAATAGTTGAAAACTTCCCTAAAATAGGGAAAGAAATAATCACCCAAGTCCAAGAAACCCAGAGAGTCCCCAACAGGATAAACCCAAGGCGAAATACTCCAAGACACATATTAATCAAATTAACAAAGATCAAACACAAAGAACAAATATTAAAAGCAGCAAGGGAAAAGCAGCAAATAACACATAAGGGGATTCCCATAAGGATAACAGCTGATCTTTCAACAGAAACTCTTCAGGCCAGAAGGGAGTGGCAAGACATACTTAAAGTGATGAAAGAAAATACCCTACAGCCCAGATTACTATACCCAGCAAGGATCTCATTCAAATATGAAGGAGAAATCAAAAGCTTTACAGACAAGCAAAAGCTGAGGGAATTCAGCATCACCAAACCAGCTCTCCAACAAATGCTAAAGGATCTTCTCTAGACAGGAAACACAGAAAGAGTGTATAAACTTGAACCCAAAGTAATAAAGAAAATGGCTACGGGATCGTACTTATCAATAATTACCTTAAACGTAAATGGGTTGAAATTTTCAAAAAGGCTAGGAAACAATTCTCATAGCCATCAATAGTTCAATGTTGAGTTCATGAATAGTTTTTAAAGTTTGGGACAAACTGTAGTATTTGCTATTTGAAGTGCTATTTGTAATTGGCATATTACGATGTAACATTGGTCTTCATTTCCAACTTAAAACGCCTAAAAATGCCTAACAGGTTTTTGATTTGTGAATTTTAGTTGAAATGTATTTTACGATGTTACTAAACCTGCAGAAATATTGAAATATTTCAGAGAACTTATTCACTGTACATTTAATTTATTTATAAAAGTTATGAACTGTAGAAAGTTTTACTTGTTGGGTCAAATGCTTGTTGCTTCAAATGCTTGTTGCATTTGAAGTGCTAGTTACAAGAAAATCAAATACCTTCAATGTATAAATGCTATTAAGTTTTTAAAGGACTCTGGAGTATAAGTAAGTTTGTTTAAAGAAATTTAGTCTATTCAACCTGAATCAGCTCTGTCAAACATTAATTAAAAGCCTCATTTTAAAAAAATAAATAAATAAATAAATAATAGTGGTGGGAGGGAGGGTTGGGAAGCTGGCTGGAGGTGGAGGTGGTGAAGTTTATAAATCTAATTAAAAATGAAGTTGCATTTCCATTTTCCAAATCCACCCATCCACCAGCGTACTGTGTCACTAGACATTATGTACGATTTTACTTTGCGACAGAAACCATTACATTTAAAAATTCATTACAGCAAGGTGAGTTAGACTCATGATGGATGCAGCTTTAATTCTGCCATATATTATTACAGTTAAAATGTAAATGATGAAAAATATTTTGTGCTTATCAGCATTTATGTGGAAATGTGTTTTACAGTGATATATGATGTTATATTTCTATTATTGTGATGAAAAAAAAAGCAATACAAAAAGACGAAGTGTTTATTAAAACATGAAAAAAAAAAAAGAAATAAATGGTTTTGCAGCACTGAAGAGATTATAGAAAGTAAATAAGCTAGATCAGACCTGTTTTATGTAGTAATTTTATAGTTTATTTTAATTATTTCAGTTGTAAAATATTGTTATACTGTTAATTAGTTCTGATTGTTCATATTAAACTATTGTAATGCAAATAAATAAATAAAATTAAAACAAGAAAAAAAAATTAAATTAAAAAGAATCTGATTTACATGAAGAGGCTTCCTTCAGATGTCACACCTAGATGCTGCTCTCTGCCCGTTTGGGGAGCTCTGTCCCAGGATGGAATACCTCCTGGGTCCAGGTGCCACGAGAGTAGCCACCTTCTGGCTTTCTCTTAAATTCCTGATGAGTCCCTCTTCTCCCTGCAACCCTCAGGCTTACAGCCGGGTCTCTCCCTTTGGGATGGGGTGAGTCTTGCACAGTTTTTCTCTGTGAGATCCTACTTCCGGGCCATGAGCATTATTCTGCCTGTCCTAACTATTCCCTGCGTGAATCACTAGGCACTTCCTGCCCTCCAGTTCTTTCTACATCACCCTGCCATCCTCCACGGCAAGTCACTGATGCCTGGGAGTTTTCCTCCCTCCTCTACAATATTCAGCTCCAAGTTTGCTTGGGATGCAGCCAGTCGTTGGGCAAACACATTCTTGACCCTGCTCCATGTGCTCACTTCCAGCTAAGGGCCTTTTCCCCTGATATCTTAAGATGTGCAAGATCCAGGAAGTCAAAAGCCAAGTAACCGGTCCCTCACCTCCCTCACCTTCTCTTCCCACTGCTCCCATTTCAGCAGGAGGAAATTGGAGAAACTCTCCCTGGCTTCCTTCTGCATCAGGCCCAGGACCCCACAGTCTCTTGAAGGTGCTACATGGACCAGCGGCTCCTGGGTGGACACTGCAGCAGGCAGGCACACGGACGGGTGGTGCCTCGGGGACACAGCACATCTCCCGCGGCCATGTCAGGTCCACTCTGCCTGGCTGCTCCCCTTGACTGAGAGTACTCCACTCCTGTGACTCATCCCTCTCCCAGAGACCTTCCTGGTCCCTGCTTCTCCAGAAGATACAGTTTCTCCCATCTCAGGGGGCAGGTAGGCTTTCTTCTCTCTTCGACATCACAGTCCTCTGCTCTCTTTGATTGTGTCCTGGCTTTGAGAGGATCTGCATCTTCAACTACTTGCTTCCTCTGTTCTTACTGGGTCTGTTTAGAAACAGAAGACTGAGGGCAGGACCATCTCTGCCCGAGCACATCCCTGGAACCCCAGCACCGAGCATAGTCTCCATTCCTTACAGGCGTTCCCGATCTTAGTTGAATGAGTGAATCAACTATTTCTGGGAACTCTTCCAAGAAGTAAACCTGGTCCTGAGCTGATCCATTGTCTCTCTGGACCCAGTAACCAGTTTGCATTTGTGGCTCTACTCAGGAAAATGCACACTGCTCATTGTCAGTCCTTGGAACGATCATCACGGTGTCTTGTAGGGGAATGGAATCCCAAGACTGCAATTCTCCGTGACTGTGAGATGATGCTTGTGAAGTGCTTGCTTTGGTGCTGGGCATGGTGTACAGGGGCCGGTAGGATGACTGGATGATGACGATGTAGAGGAGGAAGACAAGAAAGAAGACCAAGGTGATGGTGATGATGAAGGTGACGATGCTGAGCTAAACTGCATTTGTTTCTCAGACTCTGGTTCATCTCCACCACCCCCCCACCACCCCCATTCCAAGGAACCCATAAGCCACTTCCTTCACACACACTCACATTTTTTCCAGGAATAAAGGCTTGGCTACTATTAGCAAATGATGACCAGTTAGCACAGCCAGTAAGAACAGGTAGGTGGTGAATCACCTGGAAAATGGGAAAAGAATTCACATTTGTTTTAAACTTCAAATCTCTGCATTTGGGATCTCTTATCTGTTTCCAGACTCAGGAAATGAATATTCTTGGGGCTTCTGGAGAGGAAACAACCTAGAAAGAATTTTCAAATGCTTCCAGCTATGGTGATAAATTGGACATTTCTTTCTCAAAAATTATCATATTATAAAATCTTACAGATTGGATTAGATTATAGGACCACCCATTTTAATTAGTCTCTAATTAGAGAGTACTCTTAGGGAGAAAAAATTGTCCTCTTCCCTCTTAAGTTTCAGAGCTAGAGCCTGCAAATTAGGCTGATAAAGGCCAGATTAACAGGAGAAAAAGGCATACAAATTTTGTTTGATGTCAGTATTTTAATTTTTACGTGCATGGGTTAATATTTAAATTTTAACATGCATGGAGGACTTCATAGAAAAGAAATAAAGTGGTTAAACTCTAGCAATGGGCAATACATTTTTGAGAAGAGAAAAGACAGAGAAAAAGGGGTTTGGGTTTCCAGGAGTGGTAAATGGTGGAAACGTAAACATATTGGAGAAAGTACTACAAGATAAAGTAGGGTTTTGTTTATACAGACTCATCTTGGCGCCATCTCCATCTCTAGTGATAAAGGTTGCTCCCGTCTTCCTGGTACGAGGGAGGGAAGAACATCTTCACCAGGGAAATTTATGACCTACTTTCAGGCAAAGAGCAGGACAGCAGATTGCTTTTCCTGTGTCTGCTTTTTCTCAGTTGCCTTCAGCTCAAAACAATCCTTATGCCAAAGTGGTGTGCTTTGGGATGGCGTGTTTTGATCTGTGATATTTTAAAAGAAACTTAGTTCTACTGCCCTCAAAACTACAGAAACTCAAAATAGGGGAAAATAGAATTTTTTTTTAAGATTTTTTAAAATGTGGAGCTTTTTCTTTACAAAGAAAAGTCTTTATTGAATTTGTTACAATATTGCTTCTGTATTATGTTTTGGATTTTTGGCCACAAGGCTTCTGGATCTTAGCTTTCCAACCAGGGATCGAACCCACACCCTCTCATTGGAAAGCAAAGTCTTAACCACTTAACTACCAGGGAAGTCCCTGGGAAAACAGAAGCTTGCCCCCTGGACACCCTGGCAGGTTTATTTAGGGAATAGAGAAGAATCATTTAAATCAACATTAAATTTATAATATACAAAGGAAGGCTTCTAAAATCTAGAAAAAAATTTTTTTCTAGATTTTTGTGTCACATAAATTAGATATTTTCCCTCTGATCTTTCCTGCTCAGCAAAACTTCTTTTACAACATGTATGTAAATTATTACATACTTCCATCTGGTGAGGCTGAAATAAATTACGGTTGATGTGATTGCCGTTATTTAAAAGAGTAAATCACTTAGGAGGAAAAAACATCTTATTTCTAGGTTTTCTGAGAAGCTAGGTTTTAGAGCCCCCGTGAACAGATGGGACCTTCCACGTGTCTTTAGCCCATGATACCTCTGGGTGGCCAAGTCACAATCTTGCAAACTCAGCTCTAGGGTTGGGTACCTGGGTTCTCATCAGGTCTGTCGTCCCCTTTGGAACTGTGAATAGGACAGAAGGTATAATAGTATAGCCCTGGGGACTTCCCTCATGGTCCAGTGGCTAAGACTCCACACTCCCAATGCAGAGGGCCAGGGTTCAATCCCTGGCGGGAGAACCAGATTCCACATGTTGCAACTAAGAGTCCACATGCTATAACTAGAAGATCTTGCATGCCTCAACTAATTAATTAATTAATTAATCAGTTAAATTAATTAATCAGTTAAAGAGGATAGTTCTAGGCAGAAGGGCTTCCCTGATAACTCAGTTGGTAAAGAATCCGCATGCAATTCAGGAGACCCTGGTATGATTCCTGGGTCTGGAAGATCTGCTGGAGAAGGGATAGGCTACCCACTCCAGTATTCTTGGGCTTCCCTTGTAGCTTAGCTGGTGAAGAGTCCGCCTGCAGTGTGGGAGACCTAGGTTTGATCCCTGGGTTGGGAAGATCCCCTGGAGAAGGGAAAGGCTACCCACTCCAGTATTCTGGCCTGGAGAATTTCATGGACTGTATAGTCCATGGGGTTGCAAAGAGTTGGATACAACTGAGTGACTTTCACTCACTAGACAGAAAGCATCAACTCCAGACCTAGCCACCTTCTGCAGTATCACTGTTGATGAACTTTAGTGGATGCTGAGACTGGCATATTTGTTCATGTCTAGGAACATGATGAGCAATGCTTGTTTAGCATGTTTCCTTCAAAAGTCCAATGCTTTTCAAAATCACATTAAACATATTCTTCCCATGTCCTGAAGCATAAAAGTAGAAAAATGAAATTAATCTCATTACAGGTATATCTCAGAGATTGTGTGTTTGGTTCCAGACCATTGCAATCAACTAGAATCCCGATAAAGCAAGACACACGAATTTTTTGGTTTCCAGTGCATATAAAATTAGGTTTCAGTTCAGTTCAGTTCAGTCGCTCAGTCGTGTCATCCATTAAGTATGAGGTCTAAAAAAACAATATACATAACTTGATTACTTTATTTAAAAAAAAATGCTAACCATCATCTGACCCTTCAGGGAGTTATAAAATTTTTGCAATAGTAACATCAAAGATCACTGACCATCATAACAATTACAATAATGACAAAGTTTGAAATGTTGAGAGAACTGCCAAAATGTGGCACGGAGACACGAAGCGAGCAAATGCTGTTAGAAAAATGGTGCTGACAGGCCTGCTTGACACAGGGTTGCCACAACCTTCAATTTGTAAAAAACACAATATTTGTAAATCACAATAATGGGAATTGCAATAAAAAGTATGCCTGTATGTTGTTGTTTAGTTGCTAAATCATGACCTTTTGCATCCCTGTGGACTGCAGCCCTCCAGGTTTCTCTGTCCCTGGGATTTCCCAGGTAACAATACTAGAATGGGTTGCCTTCTCCAAGGGATCTTCCCAACCAAGGGATTGAACCCACGTCTCCTGCATTGGCAGGCCAGTTCCTTACCACTGAGCCACCAGGGAAGCCCATATCTCAAGATACATAAGCAAATTAGGCCAAAACCACAGACAACTGAATAGCTAAAGTAGACAGTAATACCTACTGAAACATTTAAAACACTTTCTGCTCTCAGGAACTTCATAATTTTCAGAACTATTCAATAAAAGCTTTTTTTTGTGGCAACATATACCTTGTGGGACCTTAGTTTCCTGACCAGGAATCAAACCCCAGGCCTTGTCAATGACAGCACTGAGTCCTAACCACTGGACGACCAGAGAATTCCCAACTCTTTAAATTAATGAAGCATAAAGTAATGAAATCAAGAGAAGAAAGCACTGTTTTCAATAACCAAAAGTTCAAATCAGATTTTAGAATGTGTGTTTGTCTACCTGCTTTAAGATGGGTCGACATCTTAGGTCAGGACCAAGTGCCTGCACAGAGTGGATGCTTTGGGTCAGCATCCAGCTGGCTAAAGTAGACATTCCCTTTCTATAGGATAGAATGAAAAGATGAAACACTTAACACTAACCATATGCCAGCCCAGAACGGTTCCCCAACAGTGGCTACGAAGTTCCAGAAACTGAGGGCTGAAAGGGATCCAGGCTGAGGGCTGTATCTTAGCTGGAGGCTAGTTTAGGCAGAAAGTCTCTTCTGCTTCAACTCTCTTTGATAATGATTCTCCTGCCCTTTGCATGTCCAGCCATCTACCTGCAAACAAAACACAGGGAGGGAACCCCCAGGCTGCTGGTTCGGAAGCAGGGACCCCCACAAGTCACCAAAAGCTGCAGAATATCTGCCTGGGACCCTGGGTCTATAATCCCCCAAGTTCCACCCACAGGCCCATTTTCTGGGAAGAGTAAGAGCAAAATCAAACAAAAGAGCACTATTCTCGGATCCTTTCTTTTATATTCAACTGCTGGGCTAATGCAGTTCTAGAGTCTAGCGCTGAATGAGGATGACTTCAGCCAAATCCAGGCTGTTTTAGATGTAAAATAAATTCAACAGGCCCTGACTCTTGAGAATGGAAAATCTAACTGCTCCAGGGAACTGTAAAAGAACCAAGATGGGGTTTATTCAGTGCTGAGTTCTAAGCCCCAAAGATGGCCCTCAAAGTTTGGCTCCATCAGGCCTGAGACAGCCAGTTGCACAGGGAATCCGAACGTTCAAAGCCAACTTTGGAGATTTTGCCAAAGTTGTCTTCCAGGAATTTAAGTCTGCACCCTCTCTGGGCAATCCCTGGGAAATTTAACTGTGTTAATACATGCTAGTCAATCCTAAAGGAAATCAACCCTGAATACTCACTGGAAGGACTGATGCTGAAGCTCCAATACTTTGGCCACCTGATTCGAAGAGTCAACTCATTGGAAAAGACCTTGATGTTGCAAAAGATTGAAGGCAGAAGGAGAAGAGGACCAGAGAGGATGAGATGGTTGGATGGCATCACCGACTCAATGGATGTGAACTTGGGCAAACCCAGGAAGATGGCGAGGGACAGGGAGGCCTGGCACGCTGCAGTCCATGGGGTCAAAAAGAGTCCAACACAACTTGGTGACTGAACAATACATACGAGGGGGCTGCGTGTGGTAGCTTTGAAACCTGTTCTTTATGTCACACCTGGACTTTCTTCTATTTCCAAAGTGTTTCTGTCCTTGGCTGCATGCTCGCCCGTCAAACAGGGTGCGAAGCAATCAACTCCTCAAGGATCCCACCCTACCCTGCAGGGGTAACTCCTGCCACCCTAGAAGCTTCTCTGGCTCTGTGAAGTGAGGTTCCCTGTGAAGTGGGGCTCCACCGAACCGTATGGAGCCCCAGGAGACTAACAGGATGTGTATATCTGAGCTTCACAGTCAAGCAAAAGCTAAACCATCACTTTTCTCAAAAGTCTGAGACTTCCCTGGTGGTCCAGTGGTTAAGACTCTGTACTCACAATGCAAGGGGCCGGGGGTTCCGTCCTTCCTCAGGGAACTAGAGCCCACATGCCACAACTAAGAGTCCACATGCTGCGACTAAACACACATGTGCATGTCCCAACTAAGACTCAGCAGCTGAATAAATGAAAATAAAAAAATATTTTAAAAAAGGTCTGATGTCACTGATAAGCTCTCGGCAGGTAGCAACCAGTCAGGGAGGACGAAGACAGTCTGATATTACACCTGGAGTGGGGTGGCTGAAATAAGAGCACACTGAGGAAGGGCTGGGTGGCTAAGGTCATTTTCTGCCAGCATGCACGGGGCGGGCGGGGGAAAGAGTCTCCGACAGCACCCCCCACTCCAGCACTGAACTTGCTTGGGTCTGTCCCTCTTCTCGCCCTGCAGGGGCTCCTCCAGGTCACAGGCCAATCCCTGTTATTGGATCCCTGACCAGAAAGCCCGGACTCCCTCCAGAGCTGAGACCAGCACTTCCAAGAGGCTCAAGTTCGGGACCAGAGTAAAAATACACGGGGCCTATAAATAAGCCGGGGAATTTCTTCAAGGTCCCAGTGCCACAAGGAGAAGGTGGCACCGCACAAGTGCTCACTCGAACATTTCTCAACGTGTAAAAATAACTTTGATAAAGGCGCGAAGACGCCTGGCTTAGAAGAAAGGAATGGAGCAGCGCCGAGAGCCCACTTCCTGCGCCTCGGCCGCCGGGCCCCTCGGCGCGGGGGCGGGGCGCGCTGACGGCGCGGGGACGAGGGGGGCGGGCGGGGCACCCCCCGCGGGCGGGCCGCGTGACTCACCGCGGCGGCCCGCGCCTTAAAAGGGCAATCGCTTCCTGTGGCCGACTGGAGGAGGGGCCCACCTGACTCCCACGGGGGTAAATGGTCCCAGTTTGCAAAGGGCCCCACGTGCCACTCCAAGACCGAACCTGGGATCCATACCACATTTTTCAAACTGGTTCCGCCCCTCCCCTTGCTTCCTTTGCCCTTCTCCTGGGCCTCCTCGGACCTGGTTCCAGCCCTAAGGTGTGCTGGAGCAGCTACTCGTCGTCCTCTCAGAGCCCCATCATTTAAAAATTTCACTCTTTGCGACTTCCCCTGCTGTCAACTGGATGAGATTATGCACTTCCAAAGCAGGGGCTGTGTGTGTTAGTCGCTCAGCCTTGTCCAACTCTTTGCGACCGCATGGACTGTAGCCTGGCAGGCTCCTCTGTTCATGGAATCCTCCAGGCAAGACTACTACAGTGGGGTAGCCATTCCCTTCTCCAGTGGATCTTTCCTGACCCAGAGATGAAACCCTGGTCTCCTGCATTGCAGGCAGATTCCTTATGGTCTGAGCCACCAGCGACGCTCCAACGCAGGGAGCACTGATTCAGTCCCTGGTAGGGGAACTAAGATCCCATATACCTTTCAGTGAGCCCACCCCCCAGAAAAAATCCCACCCTCTTTTTCCTTTCTTTCAGCCTCAATTGTGGGCTTCCTTGGTAGTTCAGACCATAAAGAATCTGCCTGCAATACAGGAGACCTGGATTCAATCCCTGGGTCAGGGAAGATCCACTGGAGAAGGGAATGACTACCCACTCCAGTATTCTTGCCTGGAGAAGTCCATGGACAGAGGAACTTGGTGGGGTACAGTTCATGGGGTGGCAAAGAGTCTGACATGACTGAGCGACTAACACACACAGCCTCAGATTTCTCCCAAGCTTAGTCTTCATAGGCTAACCTACACTGTCTGACTCTTGACCAACTATTCTTTTTAAAACAAGAGAGTTTTTATGTTTCTATCATTTCAAACTTAAACATTGCAAGAATACTACAAAAAGGTTCCCCAAACTCTTTTCCCAGCTTTTCCCCTTGGGAACATTTTATCACCTTTGCTTGATCATTCTATGCATCTGTACTTTTTTCTAAATCATTTGCAGGTAAATTGCAGACTGCCTGTCTCCTTATCACTAAGGACAAGCATTAGCTAAAGAAAGACTGTCTTGAGGATGCCTGGTGACCTCTGAGCTGCCCAGTCCAATGGCCTGGCAGAGTTCATTTGCTTGACCCTTCTGTTCTTTGTTCTCTCTGTCTCTCCTTCCTCTGATTCTCTCCTTTCCTGGGCTCCTCTCCTCCCTCCCTTCATAGGTGATCTCTCCAGGGTCTTGCCTCCCATCTCACTTTGCCACTTCATCCTGAAGGAGGTCAAGGACTCTCACAGTATTAGCTGTCACCCATCCTCTTCCAGCACTGAATCTTAGCCTGTGTTCCTTCTTCAGTTCCTAAGTCTGGTCTGACTGTTTGCAACCCCATGGAGGGCAGCACACCAGGCTTCCCTGTCCTTCACTATCTCCTGGTGTTTGCTTAAACTCAAGTTCATTGAGTAGGTAATGCCATCATCCTCACTCTTTCTCAACATCAGGGTGTTTTCCAGTGAGTTGGCTCTTCACATCAGGTGGCCAGAGTATTGGAGCTTTAGCTTCAGCATCACTCATTTCAATGAATATTCAGGGTTGATTTCCTTTAGGATTGACTGGTTTGATTTCCTTGCTGTCCAAGGGACTCTTAAGAGTCTTCTCCAGCACCACAATTCGAGAGCATCCATTCTTCAACACTCAACCTTCTTTATGATCCAACTCTCACATCTGTACATGACTTCTGGAAAAGCCACAGCTTTGGCTTTCTTAGCCTGGGCCCCCTTCTAAACTTCTACTTGAACGTCCACTGATTCCTTGAAATTCCTTGAACCAGTGCCTGATTCCCTGAAATCCTTCCACTCCTTGTAAACTGGACGTGACAAGGAACTGGGTCATGGTCCCTGCACCCCCACCCCCACGTCCCTCTTTGCAGGGCTCCCCGAGGTGAACCTTCCTCACTTTGAATTCTGCCCCCTCCAGGCTCTTGCCTAGTTCTTGGTCTCGTGCCCTGGAATCCTCATTCTGACGTTCATCTATGTCCTTCATTCTCCATCCTCATTTACCTATTATTGGACTTCCCACCTGGAGTCCCTTGCCATCATCTCCGCACCACTATGAGAGCTTCCTTCGAAGTTATCCAAGGTCTCTCTTGATTGCAATTACTGCCCTCAAGCTTCTCCCACTGGGTTCCAAAGAGCAGACTCTTGGGTCCCTGAAAAGTTATTCAATGTTGTGTGTCAGGGAGGAGCATTTTCTCAGAAAAGGCTTGTTTGTTTCATCACATTTTAAAAAGAATTTGTGGCCTCTCCCCTAAAAGAAAAGAACCAAAGGGTTTTGTGTTAAGATTCAAAGTCTTAATGAATCCAAAACCCCATAAGCCACTTACTGCAACTCAGTCCAGCTTTCCCAAACTTGCTGGTCACAAGAGTGCCCTGAGTGCCTCCAGGCTCATCGGCTCCAGCCCTGTGGATTCTGATTCAAAAAGTCTGAGTGGTGGAGTCAGGATGGGGGTGGAGGGAGCCCAGGAATATGTATTTAACAAGCAGACAAGTCTAATAGGGAAACACTGGGCTAGAAGCAGCCAAGGGCTTTCTTGCCTCCAGACTTCTACATTCAGTGTGGGTCCCTCTTTCTGAAATTTGTGGAAATTTCGTTGATAAATTCATGTTGATCGTTCAATGTGCAGTTCAGCATTGGTGCCTCTGTTGAGGTCTTCCCCACCATTTTTTTTTAAAGGTATTTATTTATTTGGCTGTTCCCGATCTTAGTTGCTGCATGATCTATAGTTGCGGCATGTGGGATCTAGTTCCCTGACCAGGGATCAAACCTGCATTGGGAGCTGAGTCTTAGCCACTGAACCACCTACAGTAGTCCCTACCTATATTACCTTTTAATGTTCGCAATCCTTTACTCACACTAAAACAGTTAGGAAAGATCTCTTTAGACCTATTCTACTGAGTTGGCCAAGAATCCGCCAGCTATGTGGGAGACCTGGGTTCGACCCCTGGGTTGGGAAGATACCCTGGAGAAGGGAAAGGCTACCCATTCCAGTATTCTGGCCTGGAGAATTTAATGGATGGTACAGTCCATGGGGTGCAAAGAGTCGGACACGACTGAGTGACTTTCACTTTCTTCTAACTTGGAGTACCAGCTTGGGTTATTTTTTATTAATTTTTAAAGTAATTTTTTATTAATATTCCCTCACTTAGTATGTGCCTAATAAATGTTACAGTAAGTGGTGAATCAGAGTGTGGTTATTAAATAGAAAGTGAAAGAAAGTGAAAGTTGCTCAGTCATGTCTGACTCTTTGGGACCCAATTCTCCAGGCCAGAATACTGGAGTGGGTAGCCTTTCCCTTCTCCAGGGAATCTTCCCAACCCAGGGATTGAGTCCAGGTCTCCCAAATTGCAGGCAGATTCTTTACCAGCTGAGCCACAAGGGAAGCCCGGTTATTATTATTTAATAATAATTAAATTATCTTGAAAACTGTGTGCTAAGTCGCTTCAGTTGTGTCCGACACTTTGTGACCCCATGGACTGTAGCCTGTCAGGCTACTCTGTCCATGGGATTTTCCGGGCAAGAATACTGGAGTGGGTTGCCATTCCCTTATCCAGAGGATCTTCCCAACCCAGTGATTGACCCCGTGTCTCTTACATCTCCTGCATTGGCAAGAAGGTTCTTTATCACTAGTGCCACCTGGAAAATTGTGTAATGTGCCATCTTATTGGCTATTCTTGTTTATCCGCCTTTGTGCCCTGAATGAGAGTTAGCTCTTGGTCCATGCAAGAGGTCCAGCAGAGTCTGGATGCCCACCTTAGGGATGCTGTCCAAGACCCTCCCAAGCCTAACATGCTGGATTTCTCCTCTTCAACTAGGACGTTTTCATTTGTGATCATTCAGGGAGTTTTATTCTCCCACTCAGCAGCCCTGTGCTGAGTGCCTCCTGGTCCCAGGTCCTTTCTGGGTACTAAGGAGACTGGGAGGAAAACACAGGAAACACATCAACAAGAAAATAAACAACACTAAGTCAGAGATAGGGCTTCCCTGGTGGCTCGGTGGCACAGAATCCACCTGTAATGCAGGAGATGTGGGTTTGATCCCTGGGTCAGGAAGATCCCCTCGAGGAGGAAATGGCTACCCACTCCAGTATTCTTGCCTAGAAAACCCCATGGACAGAGGAATCTTGCATGCTACAGTCCATGGGGTCTCAAAGAGTCCGGCACGACAGAGTGACTCAACAACAACAACAAAGTCAGAGATAAGAGCTGGAGAGAAAATAAGACAAAATGAGAATTTTGTGTGTGATCGTGGGGAAGATCTCTCCAAGGAGAAGGCAATTACATAGAGATCTGGAGACCCCGGTTTGATTCCTGGATTGGGAAGGTCTGCTGGAGAAGGGATAGGCTACCCACTCCAGTATTCTTGGGCTTCCCTTGTAGCTCAGCAGGTAAAGAATTTGCCTGAAATGCGGGAGACCTGGGTTCAATCCCTGGGTTGGGAAGATTTCCCCTAGAAAAGGGAAAAGTTACCCATTTCAGTATTCTGGCCTGGAGTCAGAACTTTCACTTTTCTTTCACTTGGATAAGAAAGGGGGTGGTCGTGTGAGGCTTTCCCAGCAGAGAGAACAACCTCCGGGTTGGAGTAGCTGAGGTTCCCCAAAGCAGCCAGAGTGGCCAGAGCAGAGTGGATGGGGAGAGAGACAGGAGAACCAGGTCAGGATCAGGTGGCACAGGAAGGCACGGATGGGGAGGTTGGAACCATAAGTCATGCCCAGCTATGAGCAGGCCTGTGATGTAATTCTGTTTAGCTTATTAGACAACTATCCCCGCTGCTGTGGAATATGAATTTTGTAGAGCTGGAGTGGAGGCAGGTCACACAGGGGGAAGGTGTTTGAGTGGTCCACCAAAGAGTTGGTCTACCTTTGACCACGGTAACAGCATTTGAGACAAGAAGTGACAGATCTGCTTTGTAAGATAGCCCACGGGTGTGTGTGCTAAGTCGTTCAGTTGTGTCCAACTCTGTGAAAATCTATGGACTGTAGCCCATCAGGCTCCTCTGTCCATTGGATTCTCCAGGCAAGAATACTGGAGTGGGTTGTCATTTCCTCCTCCAGGGGATCTTCCAGACCCAGGGATCCAACCTGCATCTTGCTACATTGGCAGGCAGATCCTTTATCGCTAGTGTCACCTGAGAGCCTGTGGGCAGAGTCAGTAGCTGTGCAAAGGCCCTGGGACAGGGACCTTCACTGAGCAAGAGAGCAAGGAAGGCAGGGTGGGCCAAGTGTAGGTGGGTTTCTTTGTCTCAGAAGAGAGAGGCATTCTTTGGTGATGTTTGGGTCATCTTTGAGGATGAGAAAGCAGGTCAGAGGCTTGCAGGGGTTTGGTAAAGGTATTTATAATTGAACTATAGTTGGTTTAAAACACTGTGTTAGTTTCAGGTGTACAGCAAAGTGATTTAGATCTGTCTATCTATCTGTTGTTGTTCAGTCGATAAGTTGGGTCCGATTCTGTGACCCCATGAACTGCAGCACAACAGGCTCATCTGTCCTCCACTATCTCCCGGAGTTTGTTCAAATTCATGCCCATTGAGTCCACAATGCTATCTAACCATCTCATCGTCCGCTCCCCCTTCTCTTCCTGCCCTCACTCTTCCCCAGCATCAAGCCTTTTCCAGTGAGTCGGTTCTTTGCATCAGGTGACCAAAATATTGGAGCTTCAGCTTCAGCATCAGACCTTCAAATGATGAGCAATCTATCTATCTATTTTACACTATCGATCCAGATTCTTTTTTATTACAGGTTATTGTAAGATATTGACTGTAGTTCCCTGTGCTTTGCAGCAGGTCCTTGCTGTTGATCTATTTTATATACAGTAGTGTGTATCTGTTAATCCTATGCTTCCAGTTTCCCCTGCCCCCTTTCCCCCTTGGTAGCTGGGATTTTGTCTTCTGCCTCTGTGAGTGTCATTGTGAGAAAGGCATTTTTAAATACCGTTTCACAGAGTATGCCTGATCTGAGGGAACGTTATGTCACTAAAAACGTGCATCTGACCTAGGGATGGTAAGTTCTATTTGATGGTTTATATTGATGAACCAGGTTCTGAAATCTCTCCACTACCCCCAAAACAATCATTAAAACCCATCCAGCGGGTATAAGACCTCATGGTCCTGGCCTCCTTGCTCGGGATATTCCTGGATAATTCTACGGAGAGCGAGGAAGAATGGCTCAGTCATTCATTTGATTGTAATTTTATCCTCGTGTCAATCCCAAGCAGTTTAAAGTTTGCCCAAAATGGCTACAGTCAATTCAGAAGAAATGTTCCACATCTCCTGATCCAGGGACCTCACCCATGACATTCTTCTTTTTCAAAAAGAGAAAATGACCCACTAGGCTAGTAAGAGTCAACTACTCTCTGAATACAGATGACTCTCCCCATTTTTAAAAAGCTATTAACTTGGAGCACCTCGACGAAAGTAAGCCCAACTTCCTTTTCATCCCTGCCTCAATTTTTAAGAGTTCACTGGGGAGAAATCATCACATTGCAAAGCTTTTGAAATGCCTGCCAATTAGAGACAAGTTTCTGTGACTTCAGGGGCTTCCCTGATAGCTCAGTTGGTTAAGAATCTGCCTGCAATGTGGGAGACCTGGGTTCAGTCCCTGGGTTGGGAAGATCCCCTGGAGAAGGGCACAGCTACCCACTCCAGTATTCTGACCAGGAGAATTCCATGGATGGTATGGTCCATGGGGGTCACACACGACTGAGCGACTTTCACTTTCTCTAACCTGAAGCAGTATGAGTGTAAAAGCAAAATAAAAAACTCGAGGGAGGAAGGTGCGTATATATATATATATATATGATGCTTTAAAATGAAAATAATTTTTTTCTTGAAAAAAGGTAACTTGGACCTGACATGAAAGGAGAAAACAATTCTGGCAGTCAGGGCACAGAAATTAAAATTTATTTTCCCCACAAACTCTAAAAACACTTATACTGGAGAAGAATGCTGGTGGGGTGCATTAGTACTCAATATCAGAGGGGTGGATTTATCCCAAGGAAATAATTTGAATGAAAAAAACTGAATTGTATGCACACAGATGCTTATTGCTTCATTATTTGCAATATTTTAAAGTTAGGTTTATTCTTGACAGAATGGGAGTAAGGTGTCAGGTGTGAGTCAAATGGTCCAATGGCATTTAGAATTGATGAAGGTGTGGAGGATGGATTAAGGAGTAGGTGAATCAGTATACACAGGAGATGAGGAAGGTTTGACTAAGGCTGTACCCTCAAGGTTAGAGAGGAGAGCTTAGTCAAAGAGATATTTAAGGATCATTCACATGTGCATAGTGAGAGGGGAGGGAGGAATCTAGGATGACGCTCTATTTGGGTGGATATTGGCGTAGCCTGAATGATGGAGAGTGTAGGTGAATAAGTCTGGTTTCTGTCTTTCTGCCTGTCTGACTATTTGGGGGCTGGAATGAAGGGGTGAAGGGTGTAGGCAGTTCCAATGCCGAGTCTGAACCACCTACAGAATAACCAGGTAATGCTGTAGTGTTCAGTCACTCAGTTGTGTCCAATTCCTTGCGGTCTCATGGACTTATTGTACCAGTCTCCTCTATCTGTGGAATTTTTCGGGCAAGAATACTGAAGTGGGTTGCCATTTCCTATTTCAAGGGATCTTCCTGACTCAGGGATCCAACCTTCCTCTCTTGGATCTCTTGCACTGGCAAATGGGTTCTTTATCACTAGTGCCACCTGGGAAGCTCCATAACCAGGTAATGGACGCTGAAAGGACTCAGTGGAGAATGGAGGTCTGAGCTGAGAGAGGAAAGTGGCTGGAGATAAGTAACAATAAATAAACATTTTCTGTGAGTTGGGTGAGGTCATGTGTGTCTCCCTTCTTCCTTCATTTTTTAAAAAACATTTTATTTGTATTGGGGTATAATGCTGATTGCAGCCATGAAATTAAAAGACACTTGCTCCTTGGAAGGAAAGTTATGACCAACCTTGATAGTATATTAAAAAGCAGAGACATTACTTTGCCAACCAAGGTCCGTCTAGTCAAGGCAATGGTTTTTCCTGTGGTCATGTATGAATGTGAGAGTTGGACTGTGAAGAAAGCTGATCACCAAAGAATCGATGCTTTTGAACTGTGGTGTTGGAGAAGACTCTTGAGAGTCCCTTATACTGAAAGGAGATCCAACCAGTCCATTCTAAAGGAGATCAATCCTGGGTGTTCATTGGAAGGACTGATGCTAAAGCTGAAACTGCAATACTTTGGCCACCTCATGCGACGAGTTGACTCACTGGAAAAGACTCTGATGCTGGGAAAGGTTGGGGGCGGGAGGAGAAGGGGACAACGGAGAATGAGATGGCTGGATGGCATCACCGACTCTATGGACATGAGTTTGAGTGAACTCCAGGAGTTGGTGATGGATAGGGAGGCCTGGCGTGCTGTGATTCATGGGGTCGCGGAGAGTCGTACATGACTCAGCGACTGAACTCTGAACTGATAACCGATTAACAATATTATGATAGTTTCAGGTGAACAAAGAATGGACTCAACCATATATGTACATGTATCCATTCCCCCCCAAACTCCCCTTTTATCTAGGCTGTTGCCTAACACTGAGCAGAGTTCCCTGTGCTATACATTAGGTCCTTGTTGGTTATCCATTTAAAATATAGCAGTGTGTACCTGTCCATCCCAAACTCCCTAACTATCCCTTCCCCCATCCTTCTCCCAGCATCCATAAATCTGTTCTCTGAGTCTGAGTCTCTTTCTGTTTTGTAAGTTCAGTTGTATCATTTCTTTTTAGATTCCATATATACCTCCTTCCTTCATCTTGGTCTTCGTCCCCTTGAATCTTTCAGAGGCAGCTGATGCTACCTACTACCTTCTGGAAAGTTTTTTCTCCATCAGCCCTTGAACTCACATACCCTTCATCTTTTCTTTCTACCTCAGTTTCTTTCCTTTCTGTTTTAAATTTTATTTAAAATTAAATATTTCTCCTCAAGTAATCCATTTTTACTGTCGGGAAGAAAAACTAGAAAATACAGATGGTGGCTCAGTCGGTAAAGATTGCCTGCAATGCAGGAGACCGCCTGGAATGAAGGAGATGATGGTCCCTGGGTTGAGAAGATCCCCTGGAGAAGGAAATGTCAACCCACTTCAGTGTTCTTGCCTGGAGAATCCCATGGACAGAGGAGACTGGCAGGCTACAGTCCTTGGGGTCACAAGCGTTGGACCTGACTTTGTGACTACACCACCACCCACCACGGAAAGAAAAATTAACTCAATATTCTATAATAACATATGGGAAAAGAATCTGAAAAAGAATAGATATGTGTATATGTATAAATGAATCACTTTGGGGTACACCTGAAACTAAGACAACCTTATAGATCAATTATGCTTCAACAGAAAAGAAAACATTTTTTAAAAAAGAATAATTAAAGCCACAAAGCATTTTGACATACACCCTTACAGCTCTTACTGAATTTCCTCCCCATCACGTACATTCAGTGCAGCCTCTTCTGATGAATATTTGTCACAATTAGAACTAAATATTTGCATGCTATCTTTCTAAAAAGCTGAATTGTTTAATGAATGTATTCATATGAACGAATTCTTTAAACACAAATAAGACCAACTGGTAGATAATGTTTTGCAGTGTATTTTCCTCATACATTAATATATCATATAAATTTTTGGGGGGCCATACTACATGCCATGCAGGATCTTAGTTTCCCAACCAGGGATCGAACCCGTGCCCTGAATGGTGAAGTGCGGGGTCCTAACTACTGGACCTCCAGGGAAGTGCCGTCATCGTGAATAATCTTTACACACCCATTTCAACTGATGTGATCCTTTTTAATGCTACCTGGTATTGAATTCAACTATATGGCTGAGCCAAAATTTATCTCAACATTTTATTACTAGATATTGATAGTATTTTCAAATTGCCTCTAATCTGCTGCTTTGTACATACATCTCTAGGTAGATGCTCTGTGGGTCTCCTTTGATTTTTTTCTGAAAATAGAACTGTTGAGTCAAAGAATAAGCCAAGTTTTCACTTTTGATGGAGGTTGGAAAATTGTCTTCCAAAAAGTCTATCCAACTGCACATCCACCATTTTGCTTTTATGAAACTCCTTCTGTCTCTTTTACAAAAATAGTGCTTATGAACTATAGACAGGAGGCAGATAAGCAGCTAGAGGAGTTGTGGGTAGCCTGCCACTCTGGTACTGCTTGATAACCCCTGTTTGGTAACTTTGTCCCACAATTGTCTATGTGGATGCCCTTGGGAGTCAGACTGTGGCTCAAGTGCCAGGTTTACCGTTACTGACAGTATGGCTTCAGGTGATGACTTAATGTCTCCAAGCTTCTGTTTTCTCATCTGTAACTCAAGATGGCAGTAGCAGAAGGGCTGGTTGTCAGAATGCACAGCAGGGGCTTGTGGCTCAGCGGTAGAATTTACCTGCCAGCACAGGAGACACGGGTTTGCCCTGGGTCAGGAAGATCCCCTGGAGAAGGAAATGGCAACTCATTCCAGCATTATTACCTGGAGAATTTCATGGACAGAAGAGCTTGGTGGGCTACAGTCCATGGGGTTGCAAAGGGTTGGATGTGACAGCGACTAAATAACAGTAGCAACAAATCGCAGCATGGAGCTCAGCCCCTGGCATATTACAAGCTCTGAAGTCTTGTTCCTCCATTTCTGCTTGCACTTTACTTTCCTGCCCCCAAGATATAAACAATGTTCCCTTGTATCAAGTGGTCACTTCTGGTCTCACCTTTTATATGAGTCCCAGGCCTGCAGGTCTGATCCCAGACTGTGAATACCACCCGTGGTATTTTGCTGGTGTTGAGTTTTCTTTTGGTCCCAATCAGATTAGTTATGAGTTCCTCCTCCTTACCATGCCTACCCCCATCTTACCCACTGTCATCTTTCCTCAGAGGCGCCCAGGCAGAAGCCACCAGAACACCTCCCACAACTGGGTGCCAAATAGTTCTGTTATTCCATGATACAGGGTGGGGCTGGAGTCAGACTGATCTCGATTGAAATGCTGGCCTTGCTGCTGACACACTATGTGTCTGGAATCAGTTCCCTCCCTTTTCTGAGCCTCAATTTCTTCATCTGTGAGATGGGCTGATAGAACTGTCGCTTAGGACCAAGGCTCTGATGGTGAAAGGAGACAGGAAGTGCTTAGTATCTCTAAGGGATGAGCTCCGATGTGCTCCGTCGCCGTGATTTCTGTTTCTCACCTTCTCTGGCCTTTGCTATCGCTCGAGTGCAGTCCCAGCCCACCTGTGGCACAGACATGGCCTCCCACCTTCAGCCTTTCCCAGACCGAATTTCTGGAGCTTTTCATCTACCCGAGACTCTCGATGGCTTGTGACCATCTACAGACTAAAACCTGAGTTGTCCTTGCATGGATCCCTGGCCTGTGCCTGTTTCCAGGCTGGTCACTCTGTCACCTGCACATACACACCTTGGCTGCCACCTCCCCATCTCTGCGTTCACCTCCTGTCCATCTTCCCTGCACAGTTCCCACCTTCTCTGTGGTGGTCCCATCACCCGAATGGACACCAATACCCCATCTCAGCATCTCCCAGCCCTCCCCGAGGACATTCAGTGCGCCCTCCCCTGAGCCCCGCCCTTGCCCTCCCCCCACCCCACTGCCCTCGACTGCATGCGGTGGAAGGTCCATTCCCCACCATGACTCTGCGCCCTCGTGGGAACAGATTCACTTTCTGTCACCTCTGTGTCCACCACCCCCGCCCCATCTGCCATCCACAAACCCCCAGTGTTTGTCTGTTAACCACATTGTTAATAAATAACATTCTCCCAGGATTTCGGTGTTCAAAAGTTTACCCACAGGCCAAAGTTTCGCAGAGATCATTTACCTTTCCGAGACTTACTCTGAGATGACAAGTGCGTAGAATTTTTTAAAAACTGAGATACCCCCACCCGAACTGATACGGGTGAACTAGGTGCCATGTACTTGTGTGTCGTGACACACTAGTGCCTTGACTGTCGCGTCCCTGTTTTCATGGTGGTGAGGTGAGCGCTTCCCTGGTGGCTCAGAGGTTAAAGCGTCTGTCTCCAATGCGGGAGACCCGGGTTCGATCCCTGGGTCGGGAAGATCCCCTGGCGAAGGAAACGGTAACCCACTCCAGAATTCTTGCCTGGAGAATCCCATGGACGGAGAAGCCTGGTAGGCTACAGTCCACGGGGTCGCAAAGAGTCGGACACGACTGAGCGACGGAACGGAACGAAACGAGGTGAGCGCAGAATGTACGTCACGTACGTCTTTCTTATCCCTGCAAAGGCTGCTCATGACACTTGCCCTCTTCCTCTAGGGCAGGATAACCCGGCTGCACTATAAAGAGAGGGTGGGGCTTGGACGTAGACTCAGGTCCTTCTTTCCTAAAGGCATGTAAGTTTCAAGTAAATCTGTCCGGTCCTGTTGGGAAAGATGATGCAACGTGACGAGAAAGGAAGTGGGGAGTTGCCTTCCTACTACGAGCTAAGGAATGTCACGTCGCTGAGTGCTCTCACATTCCCAGAAACATGTCGTGGTTGAGAAGGAGGCGGATGACTCAGAGTTCCCTGGGCTGCTGAGCCTGAGCAGGGCTAACGAGGACAGGGTGGCGGAGAGTGCTTGGTGCCAAGTCGGCGTGTCCCCCAAGTCTGGGGGCTGCCCTGGCACTGGGCGTGCAGAGACCAACCACGTAAACATAATTCTGTTTTCTCAAACCTGGAGTGAGAGGTCCATGGGGCGCTTGTGTCTATGCTCAGATGTGCCAGCCTGAATTCCGTGAATTCAGCTGTGGTTCTGATTATTCCTTTTGTGGAAACGGGGGTGAGGGAGGGTGGGCGCCCTGTCCTTAGAACAGGCTCCCATGAATAAAGTTCCTCTCTGATTTTCAGAGACCCTGGGGCTTTATGCTAACTTTGCTATTCCTTCCTGGGCTTCATTCTTCCTCACTTTCCAAATTAAGCCTTTTTCTAATAGAAAGACCTGAAAAATTATTGCAAGGGCAAGAATTTGGCAACTCTCCCTGAATGCACAACACATGCTTTGCAGGGTTTTTTTTCTTTTTTTATGTTCCACAGAAGAGCCACCTGTTCACTCCACCCACCTCTGGGCACCTGGCCACAGCACTCAGGAGCAGAGAAACGGGACTAGTCACCAGCCTGCCTCGCTGCGCAGAGGTTGTCAGCAGCTTTCTCTAGCCCCCAGCTCCCCTGTTCCATCCTTAGGCAGGATCCCCTTAGCAGCCTGTGGGTAGTCATCGTTTCAAGGCCAACAGCCCAAAGCAATGTTGAGCAGTGGACACACCTCAGGAGTTATTTACAAACTCATAGTAACCCACCTGGAAGAAAGAAAACTCAGATTCCCCAAGGTCGCCAGTAAGACCCTCACACCCACCAGATGCTGGTGGGGTGGGTGCAACACAAGCTCTGAAGGGGCCCTGAGATGCACACCAAGCAAGTATCAGTTTGTCTTGAGAAGCTGAGAAGGCGCCAGGTGGGCACTGTAGTTCTCTACCTCCTTTAGGTGGCCTATTGCAGCATCTCCTAAACTTATCATCCTTGAAATTGGCTCTGCTCCGTGACCCAAGGCCTTATGCCCATGTGGCGGCTAAGCTGATAAAGAGACAGCCCTGCCTGCATTACCCATCTTCATGGTGGGGGCCTAGAGCACCCAACATGAACACTGAGCAGCGGAGTGGAGCCAGAGGCTAAGGATCTGGAGTTGACCAGGACTGGCTCCTGGCTCCCCATTTTCTTTCTTTCTTTTTTTAATTGGAATATAACTGCTTTACGATGTTATAGTAGTTTTAGCTGTACAGCAAAGTGAATCAACCACACGTATACAATATATCCCCTCTTTCTTGGATTTCCTTCCCAGTTAGGTCACCACAGAACATTGAGTAAAGTTCCCTACGCTATACAGTAGGTTCTCAGTTGCTGTTGTTATTTAGTTGCTAAGTTATGTCTGACTCTTTTGTGACCCTATGGACTATAGCTTGCCAGGCTCCTTTGTCCATGGGATTTTCCAGGCAAGGATACTGGAGTGGGTTGCCATTCCCTTCTACAGGGGATCTTCCCAACCCAGGGATCGAACCCAGGGATCAAACCTGAGTCTCCTACGTTGGAGGCAGATGCTTTAACCTCTGAGCCACCAGGGAAGCCCCATTAGTGTCCGACTCTTTGTGACCCCATGGACTGTAGCCCACCAGGTTCCTCTGTTCATGGGATTTTTCAGGCAAGAATACTGGAGCAGGTTGCCATTTCCTCCTCCAGGGGAATCTTCTTGACCCAGAGATAGAACTCTCATCACCTGCACTGCAGGCAGATTCTTTACCTCTGAGCCTTCAGGGAAGCAGTGTATATATGCTAATCCCAATATCCCAACCAGCTCCCCATTCTCTGAGCTCACTTTTTAACCTCTCTGGGCATCACTGATCCTCTCTCTCTGTATCTGAAAACCAGGAATAATAGCAGGGTTGTGATCAAGGCAAATCTATTTTTGTAAAGTACCTACAACAGTGCCTGGCCTCCACAATGCTTAATGAACAAATAAATGCAAGATTCTTTCCTGGGGAACATTTTGTGGCTGGTAGTGACTTCAGGAGTGTCAGACCATTCTAGGGTCTGACTCTTTCTCAGTGGGGTCTTTCAGGGTTAAATCCCATGGATCCATCGAATGAGTGTTAACCCTGACTTAGCCCAGCAAAGAGCAGGGGGGTTAGGGTCCAGCGAGACTGAGAAGGGAGGGTCTGTGCTGTCAGAAGATGCCATCTTAAATAGCAAATCTCAGGCTTGCCTGGGGCTTATGGTCAAGAATCCACCTGCAGTGCGGGAGACCCAGGTTCAATCCCTGGGTCGAATGGCAAAACTTGTATTTCCCCAATGAAGGATTCAGATGAATGGGATGGGGCCCTTGGCAGCCCCATTTCTACACCTCTCAGAAGAGTGCTCCTTCTAAGGGTGATATCAGCTTTGATAAGCTGTATTATTCACCTGCTAACCTGAGAATTCTTTCAGCCACCACCTGAGACAGAAAAAGTTTATTAGTTGCTAAGTCTTGTCCAACTCTTGCAATGCTATGGACTATAGTTCCCCAGGCTCCTCTGTCCATGGGATTCTCCAGGAGAAAATACTGGAGTAGGTAGTCATTTCCTTCTCCAGGGGATCTTCCTGACCCAGGGATCAAACCCAGGTCTCCCAAATTGAGGGTGGATTCTTTACCATCTGAGCCACCAGGGAAGCCTAGACAGAGTCCACACCAAATCTTCCATCACCAAGTCATGCTGGTCTGAGCTGGAGCCCTATCCCCTACCCTCCCAGGAAAGGTAGTAGATAAAGGCCGCAGATAAGAAAGACTCAAGCTTGCATCCCTGCAGGGCCTGGGCCTCTGTCAGCCCAGGGCCATTGTAGAGGTCCCAGCCTACTCACCTCTGGCCCGAATACATGAGGATCAGACACACTGCAGGGTTTCATGCTCTGTGACTGTGGTCTTGAGCTTACTAATTTTATCCTTGATCTTGTGGTTTGTGAATGAAGTTCAGTGGGATGATGAAGCGCGTGTCAGGGGCTCGGAGTCGCACACATGACCTTCCGGTCCACTTCCTGTGGGTCCTTGGCTGCCTACTCCCCGGTTCCCTGGTGCCCTGGGGGACCCAGATCCCCTTCTCTGCCCCTCTCCAGTGACCAGTGATACCCTCTACCACCAGTGGGGCCTGGTCCCAGGTGGGAGGAGAGTCAGGGTTGGGGACACAACTCATCCCCTTCTCAAAGTCAAAGAGTTCCCAGGCCCCTGGTAAGGGACGGTCTGTACTCCCAGAGACATCTGTGCCACCCCTACCCCCCACCTGAAGAAGTACCCCCATTAAACAGCAAATGGAAAACACCATGGCAGGTGGAGACAGAGACCGTGGGAGAAAGGACAAAGCTTTCCTCCTGCCTTTTTTTTTTTTTAATCTTTATTGGATTTGTTACAACATTGCTTCTGGTTTTAAGTTTTTTGGCCATGAGGCATGTGGGATTTTAGCTCTCCAATCAGGGTTTGAACCCGCATCCCCCGCATTGGAAGGCAAAGTCTTTACCACTGGGCCGCCAGGGAAATCCCTTTTCTGCTCTTTGAACAAGGAGTCCTGCCTTGTTACTTTGCCCTGGGGCCTCATAAATGATGCAGTGGCCCTGCCTCGGGCCCTAACTCCCTACAATGGGTGTCGTTTCACCTTGGCTAAAGAGCCTGGCCTGGCCAATGCTTTCAGGTTCGTGTACTTTAGAGTTGTCTGTGTTTTCTGTGCTCCTTCTCATCCAGCGTACATGGGCTGCTGGAGTGAGCCGGTCTACCGCGCTCACTTGCCAGGGTCCTTGTAGTCCTGTGGGCTTGGCCACCACAGCCAGAGGCCCAGGGTCACCTGATCCAAGCCTGACTGTGAAAGGAGATTAGGCAATGTGATCTTCAAGATCTTTTCTAGCTCTAAAAGCATCTTATGATTCCAAGCACATGACAAAGCCCATTTTATGATCTGAAAACCCAGAGTGGGAGATACAAGATCCCATGGCTTCCTGGCAACAAACAGCTTTTATGATTATTGGCAATGGAAAACAGCAGAAAAGGATCCAGACTTACTGCATGAGAATGCATAGCATCTCAGATCCTGGGCTTGGGGGACAATAAAAGGAGAGGTTAGTGAACATCCCTTCTGCTGTTGCTGCTGCTAAGTCACTTCAGTCGTGTCCGACTCTGTGTGACCCCATAGATGGAAGCCCACCTGTTAGGCAGGGCTGAATAAGGAAGGCCATGTATAGAATGACCGAACCCTCTCTGTGACAATGTGCCATGATTCGTACTCTGTAAAACTTTTGTGTTATTGACAGGAAGACACTCACAGACATAGAAAACAAACTTATGGTTATTGAGGGGGGAGAGAAGGAGGGATAAATTGGGAGCTTGGAATTAGCAGATACACACTGCTGCTGCTGCTGCTAAGTCACTTCAGTCGTGTCCGACTCTGTGTGACCCCATAGACGGAAGCCCACCAGGCTCCTCCATCCATGGGATTTTCTAGGCAAGAGTACTGGAGTGGCTTGCCATTGCCTTCTCCGCAGATACACACTACTATATATAAAATAGGTAACCAATAAGGACCTACTATACAGCACAGGGAATGATACTCAATATCTTATAATAATCTATAAGGAAAAAGAATCTGAAAAAGAACACAGATAAGCTGCTGTGTGGCACAGGGAGCCCAGTCTGGTGACCTGGAAGGGTGGGGTCGGGGGAGAGGTGTGTGTATAATTATCGCTGAGTTGCATTCTTGTATGGCAGAAATCAACACAACATTGTAGAATTTTTTTAAATTTAAATAATATATATAATGGAATCACTCTGCTGTGTACCTGAAACTAATACAACATTGTAAATCAACTATATTTTAAAAAAAAAAGTAAAAAAAAATTATTCTTGGAAAATGGATTAAAAGCGTGAGGCTTAATTTAGCATCATAGCCTAAATTAGCATCATATCTTAAATTAACCTAAATCATATCCTGTGATCATGTAGATCCCAGGGCCCATCATGCTACTGATAGGGAGCCATGTGAGTTCTATGAGCATGGGAGCCTTCATGGTCGTCATTCTCCAAAAGATCACAGAATATGCTTAGAAAAGAAATAAGAAAGTTCCAGAGTGGTGACTGAAATCTCCCCTTCCAGACCATCACATAAATCCAAAGTCGCTGAGAAAATACTGACCCTACTCCATGTCCTTGACACTGTCAAATTTCCCAGCGAGGAGATCTTCAGGACACTGTAACCTTACTGAGTTCAGACAGTGGATTTCCCGGGTGCCTTAGTCCATCCAAGCTCATGTGGAGACCATGACCCACATCTAACAGCCAAGTCCTTTTTTTCCTATCCAAATCTGTGACGGAGATTTTTCCTTTCATAAGAGACTCAAATTTGAAATTCCCTAAAATTAATTTTGCTTTTTTCCCCACTGGGGCACAGTTTCTAAGACAGAGTATTATCACCTCATTAAATGTGTCAGTAAGTTTTAAAACTTGGGAGAGAGAGTTAGCAAACACAAGGGACCTGCAGTGTTTGCCTCTGAGATTTCCCTATCTTGGCAAGTACTTCCTACACTCAAGGCTGTGTTGATTTGAATCGTTGGGAAAGGGTTTGGGGAAAATCCAGGTATCTATGTTTCTATCTCGTGTCCTTCCAACCTGACCAGTTGTCCTTCAGTTCTTTGCCCAGTTCTATTGAAGAATCCTAAAACTCATCGTCTTTTGGGACAGAGAATGGTTGGGGTTTCAGAAATATTGTAATTTTGGATGGTTGGGCTGGCCCAGTAAAGGACCAGACACGTGGGAAAGAATGTATGGTGGTGATTGTAATCAGAAAATTTAACAAAGGCTTTAAAGATTGTGTCATAACAACAGATGCTTCAAGTGGTTAAAAATACCCATATTGTTACTCTTTCTGGCCCCAACTATGTCCTGAGACAGTGAAATTAGCAATGAAGGAAGCTAGTCCTTTACTGTGAATGAAAGTTTGGCTGCAGGGCTAAGATGTCTTAAAATGCAGAGAGGAGACAGAGGTTTTATAATAAGTTCACCCCTCGGAAATCTTCTCCAATTGTACAGCAGGTGCAGCAATGTGGAGAAAATATTTGAGGGAAAGCAAGAAGAAACTCTCTTCTCTTCAAAGATGTGATGGGTAAAGATCCCACAGCTTGCTTAGCTAGCAAGGATCTAGCCAATTCCAAGACCCAAAGTTTCTCTCTCTATTGACACTTTCTGGAAAAATGACTAAACCTTCCTGTACCTCAGTTATCCCAAGTGCAAAATCAGAAAAAATATTTTAACCTATTTTATGATACTGCAGGGGAAACACAACCTTGGATAAAGCTTGGGAAGTATTCACTTGTTAACTGTCTCATAAATGTTTAAGATTTCTAGGCCCCCGGGAAGCCTGCATGGTGTAAAGTTACAGCCAATTCACCTGATTGGAATCTGCTGTCAGGGACTTCAGAAATGTCCCTCGGGGACCATAGTGCTATCTGAGCAGAAGAAAACCAGGAGGTGCCTTGTGCAGGAGCCTGAATTTTCAACAGTGTGGGGCTGAACTGGAAGGCAAATTACTTTTGTTCTCTTTTCTTGGCCCACTGCAGAAAGTATTTTTATTTTATCACATATACATTTTCCTCCTTCCCCTGATCATGAACCAGAACCCTTTTATAGCTAGGAGAAGTTTTAGGGATTTTCTAGTTATTTCTCATTTTACAAACAGTGGGCCATGGAGCTAAGAGTCGAGTTTTCTGATTCTGAGAATTGTTCAAAGGAACCACTTAGCTCTACCCAGCCACGGCCCATGTAGCAGTCAGCTCCCGGCTCCCACTGCGGGGCAAATTCATACCGAAAAACCTTCTTCCTCAAACTTTGTGGATGTGAGTTCCTTTAGAGAAGCCTCTTGAGAGACCCTTGGACAGCAAGGTGATCAAACCAGTCAATCCTAAAGGAAATCAACCCTAATATTCATTGGAAGGACTGATGCTGAAGCTCTAATACTTTGGCCACCTGACTCTTTAGAAAAGACTCTGATGCTGGGAAAGATTGAGGGCAGGAGGAGAAGGGGGTGACAAAGGATGAGATGGTTGGATGGTATCACCGATTCAGTGGATATGAGTTTGAGCTAACTCCGGGAGATGGTGAAGGACAGGGAAGCCTGGTGTGCTGCACTCCATGGGGTCACAAAGAGTTGGACACAACTGAGCAACTGTTCAACAACCCTAGGGGCTCAGTGCCAAGCGCTGAGCTCAGGTCAAGCCCCTCCGTCAATAGAAGGAGATGATGGAGGTGACTGTCGTCCATAGAGGCTGCCATGAGCTTGGCCACTTCCCATGTGATCACTTGGTAATCTTCACCACAGTCTTATGAAACAGGCATCGGATTCCTGCCCGAGGAATCAGATGTGTAAGCAACCTTCCCTTGGGGGTGGGAGAATCAGGCTTCACGCCCAGATTCCAAGGCTGGCTTGCCTGCCTCTCCAGACCCTGAGGCTTTCTCAGAGAAACCACGACCTGGGCAGATGACCAAGGCAAGGACTCAGCCTCGGGGAAGGGGCAGTGGTAGTTTGGGATGGATTCCTGAAACTGGAGGATAAACTTGAAGGATCGAGGCAAGAAGCCAGTTTACAGACCTAGGGGTCCAGAAGGGCATTGCTAGCTGGACAGTTGGGCTGGGAGGTCTGGGCCCTGGAGTCCACCTGTCACTTAGACACAGTCCTGAGCAAACCCAGCCCCTGTTACTTGTGGGGTCTGGAATGTGGCAGTCCTCTGGCCTTCTCACCGGATGTTGCATGCTGAGTCAACTGCTGTTTCAGCTCACTTTAGCAGACAACAGCTGGTCACCCGGCTGGGTGTTCACCTGAGGTCACGGTTCACAGAGTTACAAACAGTGGGGGGATCAAGGGAGAGCAGTAGACTGCCTGGCTCTTGATCCTCCCTCCCTCTTGATCCTCCCTCCCTCACTTAGCAGTGCGTCAGCTTGGGCATGGCTACCCATTCCAGTATTCTTGCCTGGAGAATCCCATGCACAGAGGAGACTGGTGGGCTATAGTCCATAGGGTCACAAAAAGTCGGACACGACTGAAGTGGCTTAGCAGTCGTGACCGATAGCTTGGGCAGGTCAGTAAGTCTCTGCGGGCCTTAGTTTCCCTATCTTTACAATGGGCTATTTGATGATGAAGTGGGTCAGTCCACACAAACATGGGAGAGCAATGCCTGGCACACAGTAGGTGCTCAGAAAGGGGTGGTCGTCCTTGATTTCTGCACACGACGGTGTCAGCAGAGGGAGTGCTCCCCTGAAAGGACCTCTCCGGGACTTTATCCAGGCTGGGGACACACTGCCTTCTGAGTCAGGCCGTTCCATTTTTGGACAACTCTGACTAAGAAAATTCTTCCTTGCTTCCAGCCAAGTCCACCTCCCCACAACTCCCACGCATGGGCCCCAGCTCTGCCAGAAGGCAAATGTCAGAAAAATATTCTTGAAAGAGAGGACATAGAATGTAAATAAGAACGATAGAATCGGGTTGAGGAATTACAGTCTCCCGGGCTTCAGCCATTCCCACTGCCTAGCCCAGATGTGGTGGGGGTGGGGAGGGAGTCAAAGACCCTTTGGTTCAGTGGGAAAACCGGCCAAGGCTCTGCACTCTCCTCTACTCCCTTTAGAAACACAGTAATCAACTTTTCTCTTCATTCTTTGCAGGCCACAATGCACTGCTGACTGCCATGAGACGGAGCGACAAGTCACTCCCCACGAACAAAGGTGACGGTCCCCAGGCCGCGGAGCCTTGACCTCATCTCATTTCGTACGTGCCGTCCACCCTGTAATCACTGTGTCTCCAGGGAGCGTGCCCGCCAAGCAGCACATGCCGTTGGCCTCCTGTTTACAGAGCCCTTCTGGCGTCATATACAATCATGACCCCCGTGTGTTCCTTCCCTGTCTTCCTTGGCAGGTGCTGTGCCATAAGAAGGACGCACGCATCTTTTGTTTCAGGCAGTTGAGACAACTTATCTCGCCCCTGATGCTTGTTAAAAAGGATTTGAAATTGAGTGTCAGTGTTGCAAGATGAAAGGATTCTCTGAGCTCCGTTGCATGGTGCGCATGCTCTTAACACTACCCAAGTGTCCGCTTAAAAATAATTAAGATGATAAATCTCAAAGCAGCACTTTTTACCACCACCACAACAAAAATCTTTAAGGATGAAGTAGGTAGGTGAAATAATACAACACAGTGGCTTTGAAATGATGTGAGGGGATGCAAAAGTTTATTAAACTGTACACCTATGGTTTGTGTACTTTTCTCTAACATTGCTTGTGCTCAGTCATCTCTGACTCTGTGTGATCCCACGGACTGTAGCCCTCCAGGCTTCTCTGTCCATGGCATTTTCCAGGCAAGAATGCTGGAGTGACTTAGCATTGATAGTAGACTTCATTAAAAAGTTTATATACATATAAAAGTAATCATAGAGGAGGAAGACGTAAAGGGCGGGGGTACATTTGAAACTACATTATCCATGAGTTGGGTGAGTTCTAGTCTATTTCTGTGTGATTGAAAATTTTTCACAATAAAAGAATAGAAATGCAGGAAACATTTAAAATGTGGGAAAAGTGATTTGAACGTTTCGAGTATAGATCAGGACACACATGTAGACTCCTTTTAGCAGCTCTGGGGCAGGGCAAACTGTGAACTGGGTACCCAAACTCTGGGGCAGGGCAAGCCGTGAACTGGGTACCCAAATGGCCACATCCTGTTCTACAGGACGGGGAAGGCAGCACCTTCAGTTACCGTCAGGACACTATGTTCCTCCAAGAGCTTATCCAAGAATATGAAACAAAAAGAAGGGGCCCCATGGTTGGTCCACAGGTCTCCTTCTCCCAGCCATCTCTGGCTAAATGTCACTGTCACCCTCCAGGCCCTGCGGACCCCAAATCTTCCGAGCTCTCTGAGGACTTGGCCCCAGGCACCCTCCAGCCACTCTCAAGGTCAAGTGCAGTCCAAACCTTCCCAACAGAGGCGCTGTGTGCAGCCAGGACCCCCTCTGCATTCCCAGTACTCACTCTGAAGCCTGGTACTTCCTGGGGTACACAGAAGCTTTCGCCAAATCGCCCTCTGTCACTTTGGGTGAGTCATGCCCCCTCATCACAGGACAATCCAGCTAATCTTCCTCCATGGACCTGAATTTAAAAAGCTTTTTAGGCACTTCCTTGATGGTCCAATGGTTAAGACTCCACACTTCTAACGCAAGGGGTACTGACCCAGGGACTAAGATCCTGAATGCTGTTCAGCCAAAAAAAAAGCTTTTTAGCTCCTCTCTCCAGTGGGTGCTGAAGAAGTTCAGTTCAGTTCAGTCGCTAAGTCGTATCTGACTCTTTGCAACCTCATGGACTGCAGCATGCTAGGCTTCCCTGTCCTTCACCATCTTCCGGAGTTTGCTCAAATTCATTGTCATTGAGTCGGTGATGCCATCCAACCATCTCATCCTCTGTTGCCACCCCCTCATCCCCAGTCTTTCCCAGCATCACGGTCTTTTCCCATAAGTCTGCTTTTCACATCAGGTGGCCAAAGGATTGGAGCTTCAGCTTCAGCATCAGTCCTTCCAGTGAATATTCAGGGTTGATTTCCTTTAGGATTGACTGGTTTGATCTTGCAGTCCAAGGGACTCTCCAAAATCAAAAAGGGATGCTAGAAGGAAGTGGTTTGCATTTCCCCACACATCCTCCAGCGTGAGATCAAAACAGCCGCTAAAGGAAGAAGACGTGGGCCCTGGGCTTTTCTTCACCCTCATCAAATCAGATCAGCTAAAACTGTCAGTAAAAAAGAAAACAAAAGTCAATAAAGCTGTCAGGGCTCAGAAGTCCACGAGATGATTCTGTTCCCAGGGGCTCAGTGACTTTCAAGACTATCCGGAATGTAACTGCTAGACCAACGATTCGGTGATGACCCTGTGAAGTCAGGTCTGGGTGGGGGCAGCCCCTTCCCCGCCCCCACTTCTCTGTCATCAGGTGAGAGGTGAGGGCTGGGGGCTGGCAGGCAGGGGTAAAGTTGGGAAAATCTGGGTGTGAGTCAATTTGCTTTTCCCCAATTTTACATGTTAACTAGTATCGATCGACCACCTCCTCTCTCCAGGTCAGACCTTCATTCCTTGACATTGGACGAGTAAACAAAACACCTGGAGTCCCCAGGCGCCATCCCGACCTTCCCTCACCCCACCTCTGGGAGCACCATCTGGAGTTGACCTCTCCCCACGGGTGGGCTCTGAGCACAGCCGTCTCCTGCTTCTCCAGCTACTTCTTGCCTATCTTTAACTTGGCTGCCTTTCCCCTCCCTCCTCCCTGCACGTGGACACGTCCAAAGGTTCTGGCCTTGGACCTCCCTCCCCCTCCCTCCCAGGTCATGACCACTCCTAGTTTACCGAGGGCACGAACTCCTGCCTGAATCAACAAGGGGCACTGACTCAGCGCGTGGGAGTCCATCCGGGCACTGGAGCCTCTCTCCACCCCGAAGCCCGGAGTCCACCACCTCCATGCACCCACCCCACCCCCCACAGCTCTGGGGACCCCTGCTATTCACTGAGCCTCCTCCCTGGGCCCCCCTCCTCCTGCTCCCAGTCACAGAAAGTCCTCGGGAGACACAGAGCCCGGTGCCCCATCAGCGCAGACCTTCTGATCACCTCTAATTTTCTTCCTAGTAAAATCCCCCAGCTCCTATGATGGTGAGGCTGCTTCTTTGACCTCAGGACCTCTCTCCATCCTCTCTCTCAGAAAACCTGAATAGGACAAGGCAGTTGAACCCACAGCTGGGTCCCCCAGTCATGCTCCAGTAATCCCCGAGAATTTCTGCTTTTCCCTCTCTCTTCTTGCTCCCAGTTTTAGGGGAAGATGTTTCTCACTCCCCGCTACAGACTCTACCCTCACCTTCCTAGATTTTTGGCTGAACCTCAGGTCTTCCATCTATTACCATCTCTGGGAGCCTTAGACTCCATACCTGCAAAGTAAGGATAATCCTGTCTGCCTGTGAGCTAGGTAATACTCAATTTGCCAAGCTGTGATGATGACAACATGACCGATCTGTTCCTGATAATTCACAGTTCAATCCAGAAGGGGCTCACTGAACACACATCCCTGCTCCACCAGTCCTGCTGGTGAAGGAACCTGCACCCTGGCACTTTTAGGCACGTGCATCCCATCTCCTTGTGTGTAATTGATTCTTGCATCATTGGGAACCATGCATCTCCCAATGGTGGGATTTGCAGAACAAAAGGACTTGATGAAATGACGGGTCCAGCTCCACATGCTCTCTTGGCATCCTCCTCTCTTTCCCCCTTGCCTCCCACCACCTCTGCCTAAACCCAGTTGTCCAGCAAATATTTTATTGGGTATCTACTCTGTGCCAGGCACTTTTTCTAAACAATGACGATGGTGATCATGAAGGATGGAGGAAAGGGAGAACAGCTTCTATTTCCTGAGTACTTAGTGTGCCAAGCACTCACACATTTGGAGTCATTCAGTTCTCACAATGGATCCATCCGTCTGTTCCCCAGAAACCCCAGTGAAATGGGTGCAGTCATCATCCTTGTTTCACAAGTGGCTGAGCTGGGGCTAAGCTGGGGTCACGCAGTCCCAGAAGGGCCCCTGGGATGTCCAGCCCTCCTGTCCCCAGGCTGTATCCGCGGCTGTCAAAGGGAAGAGATAATAAAAGAGGATGTGGCCCAAGAGATAACCTGATAAAGCCAGGGAGCAAAGTGCTGCAGGAAGGGCTCAGGACCCGTATTAGGAGAGTGTCACAGGGTGACCTTTCACTAAGACCCGGTAGATCAGGGGCCCAGGTGCTCAAGGTGTGGGCGGAAGAGAAAGGATGACTAAGGTCCCCGCCGTCCAGCATTAGGTCTCAGACCCAGGAGAGGAGCTGCGGGACAACATGCGGACAGCTGGTGGAATTCCAGTTTAGATTGTGCACTGTATCCTGGCTTTCTCTTTACGTTACATTTCCTGATCTTGGTCACTGTGGTGTGGTGGTATCCGAGGATGTCTTGGTGATTGGGAAACACACGCTGAAGTGTCCAGAAGCACAGTGCCTCCTACTTAACTCTGAAATGGTTTGGAAAAAATATGAATCTAGGTGTGGGCTTCCCTGGTGGCTGAAATGGTAAAGAATCTGCCTGCAATGCAGGAGACCTGGGTTTGATCCGAATGGCTACTCACTCCAGTGTTCTTGCCTGAGAAATCCCATGGACAGAGGAACCTGGTGGGCTACAGTCCATGGGGTCACAAAGGGTTGGACATGACTGACTAACACTTTCAGATGTGTGTGTGTGTGTGTTGTAGAGACAGAATGACACAGCCTACAGAGCAAAGTGTAAACAATGAATGAACCTGAGCAAAGGGTATGCCTTGTACTATTCTTGCAGATTTTCAGGAAATTTTAAATTATTCCAAAATAAAATTTACCAGAAGTATAAGCACTGAAATAGCAGTACACAAATAGCAAGATCTTATAAAAATCAAATGCATGTGTGCATGCTCAGTCACTAAGTCATGTCTGACTCTTTTGTAGCCCCATGGACGATAGCCCACCAGCCTCCTGGTCTGTGGGATTTCCCAGGCAAGAATACTGGAATTGGTTGCCATTTCCTTCTCCAGGAGATCTTCCTGACCCAGGGATTGAGCCCAGGCTGCCTGCATTCCAGGCAGATTCTTTACTGTCTGAGCTACCAGGAAAGCCCTAAAAAACCAAATAGCACCCATCAAATACTGAAAAATGGGAAGGAGGGTGATGCAAGTGGGAAAGGGAGAGGTAAGAGAATAAAAAAATTGGGGAGGGGACAGAAAAGAAAGGAAGAAAGGAAGAGGGGAACAGAGAAAAAGAGGGGAGAGGAAGAATTCGGGATCCCTTGCATTCTAGCTCCTGACTGGACCCCTCCATTCTTAGGACTTCAACTTTGCATCTCCAGGAGGATGGCTCCTAAGACCTCATCTCCAGCTTGGTCAGTTGGCCAGTACTGCATTTGGAATTGCTTGGCACAGGACCCCACAGGATAATCCACTCTAAAGCTCTTCTCTTTCCCCTGCAACCAAACCTATCTCCCCCAAGGCCATCAACTCCAGATTCCATCTCCTCCCTCACCTTCTTTCCTTGGTCCACACCTTATTCTTTCTTCCTTTCCTGTTCCTCTTCTCTTCAGGTAGCTCCAGCTCCTGTAATCTCTCTGAGGATAACAATAGGGGCCTCCTGCCTGGGCTCACTGCCCCCAGGGTGTGGGCCTTCCACTCACCAACATTTGTGACCCAACTTTCCTGTAACTCAAGCATGCTGTCTGGGCTTCCCTGGTGGTCCAGTGGTTAAGAATCCACCTTGCAGTACCAGGGACACAGGTTTGATCTCTGGTCTGGGACGATTTCATGTGCCACAGGGCAACCGATCCTGTGCGCTACCACTAATAAGCCTGTGCTCTGGAGGTCACGAGCCCCCAGTGCTGAGCCTACATGCCGCAGCTACTGAAGCCTGAGATCCCTATAGCCTGCATTCTGCAACAAGAGACGACACCACAATGAGAAGCCCTTGAACCACAACTAGAATAGCCCCCACTTGCTGCAACTGGAGAAAGCCCGCCTTTAGCAAAGAAGACCCAGCCCAGCCAAAGATAAATAAATTGGGAAAAAAAAAAGCTCTCTTGGGTCTGATGTTTTTCATGGATATTTGTTTTAGCTTCCAGCTTCATCATGTTCCTTGGAAGCAGGCACTAACCCTGTTTCGAGACTGGATGCAGAGCAGCAGGAGAATTACCTAGTCAATTACCTAGTCAATTAAGTTACCCAGTCTTTCTAGGTTGTTCAGTTACACCTAAAGAAATTCTCATGCTCCCCTGCCATGTTTGGAGTGACAATAGGTGTGATTAAAAGGATAAGATCATGACACTAGGGCTGTTTGGGGGGCCCTCATTAGGTCCACCCCAATGTCAGGCCTTATGATCACCCACGAGGTTCTGCAGAAAGGCCCGTTCTGGGTGGCTTCGTATTTTCATGTTTCTCATAGAAAGGATTTTTTTTTTTTAAGTATAACATTGTTTTTAGAATAGACATTTACTAATGTAAATGTTCCAAAGCTCAACCCAGATTAAAACATACTCCCTAATTGTTTGTTGCTTCCTCGTTCTCTCTTTTCCCAGCCCAAGACATATGTTTTTGATATCACAGCAAACAGCAATTGATTCTATTTCTAGTTGCTTCAAAAACAATTCTAATGGCCTAGTCACTGTCCAAACAAGGCAAAGGCTGGGTGGATCAGCGTCCTTATGTCACAGTCATAAGGAAGGTCCTTGTAGTTAAATGTCTCCCAGCCCCCAGTTCCATATATTTAATTCCTTCTCTTGATACTTCATCCTTTCAGCTCATAAAAGAGAAAATGATGTCATGCCTAATAAATGCCAAAGTAGCCTTTTCGAGAAGTGACACCAAACATGGGCAGAGTGCCGAAGTCTTATTTGCTTAGGCAAACATTCAGACATCTGTCACCATTTAAGTTTTCATCTGAGATGCTGATTACTACACAGGTTTCAGTGAGGTTTTGATCTATCTGAATTTCAAAGCACTGGGATTTGAGCCCACACAAGATGTACATGCGAGAATCTCTGTATCACTGAGCAAGCATGTACCAGAACACGCACATCCTCCCAGAGACACAATAACATTATCAAGGACCACTTACTGTGGGTGGATTTAAAAAAAATTTTTTTTTACTATAATGTAAACTTCCTGTTGCGATTTGAACCAATTTCCTCTCCTTCAGTTCCTGGGGGAGACGATAAGCAGTTCATCATGATTGTCTGAACAATATGTGAGCGTTTCTATAGGAACATAGCATGGCTGATCTTTGTTCCATGGACCATCTGCTTTGAGTTGTTTGTCCAGGTGCGATGCATTTTTCTCCTTCGTTCCCAAGTTCTTCTCTGTTCCCTTTCGAATTGAAGATGTATGCTGGCTATTCACAGAGGAAAGAAAACTATCTTGGCCACAGAAGGTTGAACTGAAGCTCATCGGACCTCAGGCTCAGAACCCCTGGCTTCGTGAGCCCTTCACGGAGTCAACCATCACCGAAGAGAAAGAACTCTCAGGAATTCTCTGGTCCAGTCTTCTCCTGTGTGGGCTTCTATGGAAGCCAAAATCATCCACAGTGCCTTTAAAGGACACAGGAAAGAGGCATGTCTAGAGTTATCCATGCGTTTGACTCCCTCGTCCTCCTGGATTTTCTGCTGAACCCTAACCCTCAGCCAACAAATGTAACTGGGACAATTCTAGGCCACTCAGAACTTTAGCCACAGAGGCCCCTGGGATCAAAGCTGTGCAAGAAAGTCCACTAGGGAGGGGCTCAGCAGAAAGGACATCACTGTGGCCATGGGAATCCGGGCAAGGTCCCAGGTGGCTTCAGTCTTTCTGGAGAGGTTGCTTCCATCCTCACACCCTCTTCCATCCCATCGTGTCCCTGGACCACCAAAGATAAGTTTACAGGCAGCACTAAAATAAATTTAAACTACTCCTATAGGGCCTTCAGGCTTCCCTGATGGCTCAACAAGTAAACAATCTGCCTGCAGTGCAACAGACACAGGAGATGCGGGTTTGATTCCTGGGTCAGGAAGACCCCTTAGAGGAGGAAATAACAGCCCACTCCAGTATTCTGGCCTGAAAAACCCCATGGACAGGGGAGTCTGGTGGGCTACAGTCCAAAGGGTTGCAAGGAGTCAGACATCATGCACACATGAACATGAACATAAGGACTCCTTGGTTAAGACAGTGGTTAAGACACTGTGCTTCCACTGCGGGGGAATTGAGTAAAAATACCACATGGCAAAGCTGAGCACCAAAGAATTGATGCTTTTGAACTGTGGAGTTGGAAAATACTCTTGAGAGTCCCTTGAACTACAAGGAGATTAAATCAATCAATCCTAAAGGAAATCAGTCCTGAATATTCATTGGAAGGATGATGATGAAGCTGTAGCTCTGATACTTTGGCCACCTGATGCAAAGAACTGACTCTTTGGAAAAGACCCTGATGCTGGGAAAGATTGAAGGCAGGAGGAGAAGGGGATAACAGAGGATGAGATGTTTGAAATCAGTCCTGAATATTCATTGGAAGGATGATGATGAAGCTGTAGCTCTGATACTTTGGCCACCTGATGCAAAGAACTGACTCTTTGGAAAAGACCCTGATGCTGGGAAAGATTGAAGGCAGGAGGAGAAGGGGATAACAGAGGATGAGATGTTTGGATGGCATCACCGACTTAATGGACATGAGCTCCAGGGGTTGATGGCGGACAGGGAAGCCTGGTGTGCTGCAGTCCATGGGACTGCAAAGAGTCGGACACAACTGAGTGACTGAACTGAAAATTAAATAAAATACTCCCCATCCTCCCTCCCCCACTTCCCCTCTTCTTCTGCTTTCAACTGGGCCTAAATAAACATGATCCCCACTAGTGGCTTTCAAACTTTGCTAGTGATTCTGATCAACTGAGACCAATGGAAGCTGGACTATGTTTTAGGACTGGGCCATGACACCTGGTCTGTGAGCCCAGAGCCAGAGGGGGAGGGCCATCAGGTAAGAAGTTGCAAGGGATGCGCTTATGCTAACAACAAAAAAAAAGACGCATAGTTTATCTAAATTCATGCTTAATTTGGTGTCCTGTATTTATATTTGTTAAATCTAGCACCCGTAAGTGAGGAAGATAGGCATGATTAGGAAGTGGAAAGGGTTCTCACAGGTAGGGCCCCCAGCCCAACAATAGCTGGGGACATAGAAAAATTTGAGGGAGGGGCACTGGGAGTGGAATCTCCCTTACTTTGACTAAATTTTTGTGTGTGTGTTTCTGTGTGTGTGTGAAGTAGGCTTCCCAGGTGGTCCAGTGCTAAAGAATCCACCTACCAAGCAGGAGATATGGGTTTGATCCTTAGGTTGGTAAGATCCCTGGCGAAGGGAATGGCTACCCACTCCAGTATTCTTCCCTGGAGAATCCCATGGACAGACGAGCCTGGCAGGCTACAGCCCATAGGGTCTCAAAAAGTGAGATACAGCTAAGCAACCGAGCACACATCTGAAAGTAAAAATACCATAATCAAAGTTAAAAGACTGATGACAATATATCTTCTGCAAACATTAAAAATAAAAATCACTTGCTAAGTCCTACAAAGAAGTCTTACAAATCAACAACTAAAGTATTCCAACAGAAAAACAGACTATGATTAGGCAATTAAAAAAAAATGATTGACGAGCTGCAAAAGATATCTGAACTAAAATGAGACTTTTTAGCTTATTACATTAAAACAATTAATATAAGAACCACTATGAATAAGGATAGGAGTGGGGAATACACTGGTATAATCTCTCTGGAAAGGTACTTGCCAATATCCATCAAAGATCCTAAGAAATGTCAGTGTTTTAACATAAGGAGCCACAAAAGGACAAATGTACAAAGACACAGAAGTATAAGATTAGTCACGGCAGGGCAGTTCAGTTCAGTCACTCAGTCATGTCTGACTCTTTGCGACCCCATGAACTGCAGCACGCCAGGCCTCCCTGTCCATCACCAACTCCCAGAGCCTACCCAAACTAATGTCCATTGAGTCGGTGATGCCATCCAACCATCTCATCCTCTGTCGTCCCCTTCTCCTCCTGCCCTCAATCTTGCCCAGCATCAGGGTCTTTTCCAATGAGTCAGCTCTTCGCATTGGGTGGCCAAAGTATTGGAGCTTCAGCTTCAACATCAGTCCTTCCAATGAATACCCAGGACTAATCTCCTTTAGGATGGACTGGTTGGATCTCCTTGCAGTCCAAGGGACTCTCAAGAGTCTTCTCCAACATCACAGTTTAAAAGCATCAATTCTTCTGCGCTCAGCTTTCTTTATAGTCCAACTCTCACATTCATACATGACTACGGGAAAAACCATAGCCTTGACTAGACGGACCTTGGTTGGCAAAGTAATGTCTCTGCTTTTTAAAATGCTATCTAGGTTGGTCATAACTTTCCTTCCAAGGAGTAAGCGTCTTTTAATTTCATGGCTGCAATCAGCATCTGCAGTGATTTTGGAGCCCCCAAAAATAAAGTCAGCCACTGTTTCCACTGTTTCCCCATCTATTTGCCATGAAGTGATGGGACTGGATGCCATGATTTTAGTTTTCTGAATGTTGAGCTTTAAGCCAACTTTTTCACTCTCCCCTTTCACTTTCATCAAGAGGCTCTTCAGTTCTTTACTTTCTGCCATAAGGGTGGTGTCATCTGCATATCTGAGGTTATTGATATTTCTCCCAACAATCTTGATTCCAGCTTGTGCTTCTTCCAGCCCAGCGTTCCTCATGATGTACTCTGTATAGAAGTTAAATAAGCAGGGTGACAATATACAGCCTTGACGTACTCCTTTTCTTATTTGGAACCAGTCTGTTGTTCCATGTCCAGTTCTAACTGTTGCTTCCTGACCCCCATACAGGTTACTCAAGAGGCAGGTCAGCTGGTCTGGTATTCCCTTCTCTTGAAGAATTTTCCACAGTTTATTGTGATCCACACAGTCAAAGGCTTTGGCATAGTCAGTGAAGCAGAAATAGATGTTTTTCTGGAACTCTCTTGCTTTTTCGATGATCCATTGGATGTTGACAATTTGGTCTCTGGTTCCTCTGCCTTTTCTAAAACCAGCTTGAACATCTGGAAGTTCACGGTTCACGTATTGCTAAAGCCTGGCTTGGAGAATTTTGAGCATTACTTTACTAGCATGTGAGATGAGTGCAATTGTGCAGTAGTTTGAGCATTCTTTGGCATTGCCTTTCTTTGAGATTGGAATGAAAACTGACCTTTTCCAGTCCTGTAGCCACTGATGAATTTTCCAAATTTGCTGTGTATAATAGCAAAAAATGAAAGCAAGGACAGTGTCCAACAAGAAGGATTAATTAAGTTCTTGGATTACCTTTCAATGGTATCACATACAGACATTTAAAATTATATTTGTTGGCTTGGAGTGATATCTACCATTAAATGGTACCTGAAAAAGAAATAAAAATGCGTATTAAATGATCTCATCTCTTTTCTCCTTCTCTTCTTCCTTCTTACAAACCTAATTATGTACCACTTATCACTAAGGCGGCTATAATCAAAAATAATGTGTCGATGTGGATGTTCAGAAATTGGAATCCTCAGACCCTGCTGGTGGAAATGAAAATGGTGCAGTTGCTCTGGAAAATGGGTTGGCAGTTCCTCAAAAGATTAAGCATAGAGTCATTATCTGATGTGATTCCATTACTAGGTATATTGCAATTGGCAATTGTTCAGTCTCTAAGTCATGTCCAACTCTTTTCAACCCCATGGACTGCAGCATACCAGGCTTCCCTGTCCTTCACTATCTCCCAGAGTTTGCTCAAATTCACGTCCATTAAGTCAGTGATGCTATCTAACCATCTCATCCTCTGCTGCCCCCTTTTCCTGTTGCCTTCAATCTTTCCCAGCATCAGGGTCTTTTCTAATGAGTCAGCTCTTCACATCAGGTGGCCAAAGTATTGGAGATTTAGCTTCAGCATCAGTCCTTCCAATGAATATTCAGGGTTGATTTCCTAAGATTGACTGGTTTGATCTCCTTGCAGTACAATGGACTCTCAAGAGTCTTCTCCAGCACCATAATTCAAAAGCATTGATTCTTTGGCACTCAGCTTTCTTTATGGTCCAACTCTCACATCTGCATATGACTACTGGAAAAACTTAAGTATATACTGACGAGAAATAAAAATGTGTCCACATAAAAGCTTGTATACAAATATCACAGCACTATTTGTAAGATCTAAGAAATGAAAATAACCCAAAAGTCCATCATGTGATGAATGGATAAATAGTGGACTGTCTATAAATAATGCAATATTATTTACCATAAAAAGAAATGAAGTACTGATACATGCTACAACATGGATGAAACTTGAAAGCATTATGCTTCATGAAAGAAGTCACATACAAAAGACCACATGTTGTCTAATTCGGCTTATATAAAATGTCTGGGATAGGCAAATCCATAGAAACAGAAGGTAAATTAGTGGTTTCCTGGGGCTGGTTGGACTATTAAGAAAGTTGAGCACCAAAGAATTGATGCTTTTGAACTGTGGTATTGGAGAAGACTCTTGAGAGTCCCTTGGCTTGTAAGGAGTTCCAACCAGTCAATCCTAAAGGAAATCAGTCCTGAATATTCATTAGAAGGATTGATGTTGAAGCTGAAGCTCCAATACTTTGGCCACCTGATGTGAAGAACTGACTCACTAGAAAAGACCCTGATGCTGGGAAAGATTGAGGGCAGGAGGAGAAGGGGATGACAGAGGATGAGAGGGTTGGATGGCATCACTGACTCAATGGACATGATTCTGAATAAGCTTGGGGAGTTGGTAATGGACAGGGAAACCTGGTGTGCTGCAGTCCATGGGGTCTCAGAGTCGGACACGACTGAGCGACTGAACTGAACTGAGGGCTGGTTTGGGAGTGATTTGGAGTGAAAAGTGGCGTGACTGCTAATGGGTAGAGGTTTTTTTGATGGGGATGATAAAAATGGTCTAAAATTGATTGCAGTGATGGTGGTACAACTCAGTGAATATTCTAGAAACCATTGAAGAATATACTTTTAGCGGGTAAATTAAATGGAATGTGAGGGACTTCCCTGGTGGTCCAGTGGCCAATGCACGGGGCCTGGGTTGATCCCTGGTCTGGGAACTAGATCACACATACTGCAGCTGAAAAAGATCATGCATGCCACAACTAAGACCCCATGCAGCCAAAAAAACAAAATGTGAATTTTATTTCAATCAAGCTGTTTAAAAATCCATTTATGTGGATTGAGGCATAGAGCAGACTTTAGAAGTTATTTTGAATCAAAATGTCAGTAGGGGGTGTCTCTGAGTGGGGGATTATCTGAAATTTCCATCTGTGTTCCTTCCAGGATCTTTTGAAGTCTGCAAAGAGTGTGTATGTCAATATTCAGAGAAACAAAACAAGTCTCCTGTCTGTTCCAGGACTTAGACCTGGGGACTCTTACAGGTGGGGACCCCACCCCACATTGTACCGGACACAATAAAAATCACCTGAGCCCTACATGCTTCTATCCATGAAAATATCTGAAACAACTTTGATCATTTTGCTTCTGAAATTATCAGGCTCCAGATAACTAATTTATGATTAGCTGTGACTTTCTCAGCAGTTATCATGCAAACTGGGACATTTGTGAGAGAGGGAAGATATGTAATCTACAGATAGCTTTTTAAAAAATATTTGTTTATTTGGCTATGCCAGGTCTTAGTTGCGGCACGTGGGATCTTGTTCCCTGACCAGGGGTGGAACCCGGGCCCACTGGTTTGGGAGTATGGAGTCTTAGCCACTGGACCACCAGGGAAGTCCCCCCAGGTGATTTTTTAATGAGATAAGATGAGAGTCGGACACGACTGAGCGACTGAACTGAACTGACTGAAGATGCTCACAAATTATAAACCAACAAGGTTGATGTTGTGTCACATTTCAGAAATATCCAAATATTATTTCAGGATTTTTTCTCCTTTATTTAGTAGTCAGAACAATTTTTCAGGACCCCAATATTTCAAGATGTAAAAGGAAATGGCAGCCCACTCCAGGATTGTCTGGAAAATTCCATGGACAGAGGAGCTGGGTGGCCTACAGTCCATGGGGTCACAGAGAGTTGGACGCGACTGAGGGACTGACACTTTCATTTTTTTAGGCCACTTACTGGCTCGGTGGCCTGGAACAAGTTACTTTCTGTACCTCAGTCCCCTCACCAATAATGCGGATAATGAAATACCCACCTCGTTTGGCTGTGGTGAGAACTCTGTGATAGGTGCCAAGTGGTCAAACGTGTGCCCTTCTTATCATAAACAGAAGTATATGTGTTCACTGTTGTTACTATTATTAAATAAGTGTCACTCAGTCGTGTCTGACTCTTTGTGATCCCATGGACTGTAGCCGGCCAGGCTTCTCTGTCCATGGGATTCTTCAGGCAAGAATACTGGAGTGGGTAGCCATTCCCTGCTCCAGGGGATCTTCCTGGTCCAGGGGTTGAACCCGGGTCTCCCACATTGCGGGCAGATTCTTTACCATCTGAGTCACCAGGGAAGCCATTATTATTATTATTAATTGAAAGCTAACTCATGATTTATTACATTTGATGAGCTCTATTCTCAAAATGACAGAAAGGAGAGAAATCAGACTTTCTGGATGGTTTAGAAAGTTTCTTAAGAATATAAATTTGGGATGCCCTTGGTGGTCCAGTGGTTAAGAATCTGCCTGCCAATGCAGAGGACACAAGTTCAATCCGAGGTCTGGGAAAATCCCACATGCCATGGAGCAACTAAGCTGGTGTGCCACAACTACTGAGCCCATGTTCTGCAACTCCTGAAGCCCTTGTGCCTAGTTCCCATGCTCAGCAACAAGAGAAGCCACAGCAGCGAGAAGCTTGAGTACCACAACTAGAGAGGAGCCCTCGCTCACCACAACTAAAGAATCCAGAGAAAGCCAGCACAGCAACAAAGACCCAGTGTGGCCAAAAAAATAAATAAAAGCTTTAAAAATGTATATAAATATTAATAAAAGAATTAATCATGCTTCCATAGCATTCTTTATCCTAAATAAAGATCTTTTGCATATCTGAGTGAATGTTTAAAACTTTTAATTATGGAAATTGTCAGACCTACATAAAAACAGGGAGATTCGTGTAAGGAAGCATATGTGTCCAGACCCACCTTCCACAAGGAGCAACATACCATCTTATTTTTAACTGAGCACATTCAATCCGATGTCCCATGTCCCCAGCACCTCTGGTCATGTGATAGTCAGGACAGCACAGAGCCAGTCCTTCTGCAAAATCAGACTTCTTAAGGAGCAAAAGCTTTTACTTTATCTGAGGAGGTAGGAATCTAGCCCTTACAGCAAATATTTACTCTCAAGTATCATTTTTCACATTTTTAAATTTAAAATATATTCTGCCTCTTGATAATTAAAGAGACATAAGTCACTTCAGTTGTTTTTGGTCTTGGCTGTGCTCCCAAGTGTCAAATACTTCTGCTCCCAACAGATCAAATAAAAGTTCAAAAACCTCTGATGTCAATAGATCAAGTACAGACTTCTTTTAAAAAAATTTTTGGCTGCACCCCACAGCATGTGGGATGTTAGCTCTTCAACCATGGATTGAACCTGCTCCCCCTGCATTAAAAGGCGAAGTTTTATCCACTGAACCACCGAGGAAGTCCCCAAGCACAAACTTGTAATGGTGGCCTTGTATTTCTTCACCAGTGCGTTTGTCACTAGTCACCAAGACACCCACATCCTCAGGGACAGAGAACCAGACCTAATAGAGGCCTCAGGCTTTGTCATCTCATGACCATCATAGAAAATGTAATGTTTCAAGCACACTGGGAAACAGATGGGGATGCTCATACCCAGGTGTTGTTCAGTCACTCAATCATGTCTGACTCTTTGCAACCCCAGGACCTCAGGCTTCCGTGTCCTTCACTATCTCTCAGAGTTTGCTCAAATTCATGTCCATTGAATCAATGATGCCATCCAACTATCTCATCCTCTCCAGCCCCTTTCTCCTCATGACTTTAATCTTTCCCAGCATCAGGGTCTTTTCCAGTGAGTCAGCTCTTCCCATCACGTGGCCAAAGTATTGGAGCTTCAGCTTCAGAATCAGTCTTTCCAAAGAATCAGTTCAGTTCAATTTAGTCACTCAGTCCAACTCTTTGCAACCCCATGGACTGCAGCACACCAGGCTTCCCTGTCCTTCACCAACTCCCAGAGCTTGCTCAAACTCATGTCCATGTGTGATGACATCCAACCAGCTCATCCTCTGTCATCCCCTTCTACTCCTGCCTTCAGTCTTGCCCAGCATCATGGTCTTTTCCAATGAGTCACTTCACATCAGGTGGCCAAAATATTGGAGCTTAAGCTTCAGTCCTTCCAATGAATATTCAGGACTGACTTCCTTTAGGATTGACGGTTTGATCTCCTTGCTGTCCAAGGGACTCTCAAGAGTCTTCTCCAACACCACAGTTCAAAAGCATCAATTCTTTGGTGCTCAGCTTTCTTTGTGGTCCAACTCTCACAACCATACAAGACTACTGGAAAAACCATAGCTTTGACTACATGCACCTTTGTTGGCAAAGTGACATCTGTGCTTTTTAATACACTGTGTAGGTTTGCCATAGCTTTCCTTCCAAGAAGCGAGTGTCTTTTAATTTCATGGCTACAGTCACCATCTGCAGTGATTTTGGAGCCCAAGAAAATAAAGTCTGTAACCAGGTACCTGGAACCAGTAGTTCTGTCACTCATGTGAAGTCTATATATCTGCAAATATGTTGGGAAGTTGTAGACCACAGCAAGTGCTTTATAGGTACGGACTCATTTAATCCTTACAACTGCCCTATGAAGAAGGCATGATCGGTCTGTATTCAGGGTTGAAGAGCCTGAGTCACAAAGGTGTACAGCAGCTTGCCCAAGATCACACAGCCACAAAGTGGCAGTCAGCATTGGGAGGAGATTCTGTATAGCCTCTCGAGTAAGCCTTCTCTGATTATCTCGTGTTTCCTCCTTAGCCAAACCATGACACGCACGAAAAACGCAAATGTATAAGCATAGTTTTTGTGTGCATTTTCACACTTCCTCTGTGTCATCTTCCTTATGAGATTTCATGCTAGATTCCAAACTGCTGGAGAGCATGAACAAAAACAAAACAAAAAATGAAAACCTGAGCACAGAGCGATACTCAAATACCTTCCAGCCAAATGGCAATCACATCAAAACTATGTAACACTTACGGACACTCAAAAATTTGATGATGATAAAAATGTGGGAAAAGAAACAAGTCAAGGTTTGTGACAGGTAATTAATATCCTGTTTTATCAGCATCTGATGGGTCAAAGGAGCCTAGAAAAGAGTGATGTCTAAGCTCCTTACTTTTACAAAATGCCAACTTTGAGTGTTTTCACTTTCTTGTACTTTTCTACTCTTACACACTGGGAACTTCTTATTCCTTCTGGCACCTTTCAAATCTGTGTTTTGATCTCTGTGAATACCTGAGAATACAATCACATTACCTAAGTCACACTTTAACTGCCTTCAGACAAATATGCAAACAAACAGCTTCAGAAAGCTCAGTAATTACCTGAAATCTATGCCAGTGTAGACTGACATCGTGATCAACACAGAACAGGCTGCTGAAATGAGGCAGTTACCGTTTTGCTCAAATCTTTCTTTTAGTTGAAATGAATCACCTAAGTCAGAAAGCAAAGTGATTTTAATAAGTAATAATCACAGTGACACATCTTATTGTAATATTTACAAAATGTCCTTGACATCATTAAGGCCACGCCCTTGGAAAGAGGAAGGAGGAACATAGAGAGTGAAAACATAGTCTGGGCCCTTGCTCTATGACAGGCAATCCCATCCACAGGCAGAGAATCTTGGGGAAACTGGTGTGGTGATTTTTGATTTCCAGCTGAAGAAAGAGACTCAGAGCAATTCAGGAATGTGCCTCAAATCACACAGCTAGAAAGGGAGCATGCAAAGATTAGCAGGCAGTTCTGCCCAGCACTCAACCCTCTGCTGCCTCTCAGAGTTTCCTGGGAAATCTTTTGAGAAATTATGTGGATTAATTAATTTCCCAAAGATTTGATTCCATTCCTATGCCTAATCAGAAAGTAACATTTTCTCAAGATTCAAAACTTAATAGAGGCCCTATTGAGGAAAAGTGGAAGGCAATCAACAGGTCTGAGTTGTCAGATCGTTCGCTTTAATGACTGGTGAAGATGTATGACCTCAAGATTCTCATTCTCTTCTGCACCCTCATTTAGATGGTGGAAGTTTATATTCACAGTAGTCCTTTCCTCCCAGATATAAATGGATTAAACTCATAAGTTAAAAGGCAGTCATACTGGGAGAAGCTCTGCCTAAGAGACAACTAAAACTAAAGGATGTGGAAAAGTTGAGATTAAAAGGACGAAAAAAGATACACCAGAAAAATAGTAACCAGAGGAGAATTGGCACACCTTCATCAAAATCACACACACAAAAATGAACTTTAAGACAAAAACTGTTACTAAATCATGGAAAAAATTTCAATTTACCAGGAAGACATAAGAATTCTAAATGGATACACACCCAATAAAGTCTCACACCATATAAATCAAAAATTTATATGTACTACTATAAATTAGTAGTATAGGGAGAAATTGACAAATCAAACAACATCTCTCTCTCAATTATTGGTCAGTCAAGCAGCAAAAAAGAATCAATAAATAGACAATTTAGACAATTTGATTAAAAACCTTGATATAATGGACACAGGTAAAATCCTGAATATAACAACCATTTAGAGGAGATCCGTTTTCTCTAAGTACATATGAAACAGGTACAGAAATTAATCAGGGGACTTCCCTAGCAATCCAGAGGTTGTTAATCTGTGCTTCCACTGCAGGGGGGTCAGTTGTAATCTCTGGACAGAGAATTAAGATCCCACATGCCAAATGGTGTGGCAAAAAAATAAAGTAAAGCACATCTCCACAAATTTCCAAAAACAAATCACATACCCATCACATTCTTTGAACACAACGTAATTAAGTAGTGAAAGCGTGAATGTGTTAACTGCTCAGTTGTGTCCAAGACTCTGCAACCACGTGGACCATAGCCCACTAGGTTTCTCTGTTTATGGAATTTTCCAGGCAAGAATACTGGAGTGGGTAGCTATTCCCTTCTTCAGGGGATCTTCCCGACCCAGGGATCAAACCCAGGTCTCCTACATTGCTGCCAGATTCTTTACCATCTGAGTCACAAGGGAAGCCAAGACCTAATTAAGTAGAGTCAATAACAAAATGATAAGACGTTTTATACACTAGAACTTAAAAAACAGAATTCTAAATAATTCATGACTCCAAAAAGAAATTAGAATGAAAATTTAGAAATGGTTGGAATAATCATAAAAACTCATACTGCCCATGAGGTTCTCTAAAACTTGTGTATTATAGTAAAAACTGCACCCAGAGGGAGTTGCATGGTCTTAAATACTTATATTTGCAAAGAATAAAGGCTGACATTTAATGAGGAAACTCCTAACTAAAAATGTTATGGCAAAAATCACAGCGAAGATCTAAAGGAAACAAAAAGAGAAGATCATAAAGAAAAGAGCAGGAATCAATGAGTAGAAGAAATATCATACAGTAGAAAGAATCAAGAAAGCCTAATGCTGGTCCTTTGAAAAGACTAATAAAATAGACCAATCTCTGGTGATATTGATCAAGAAAAAAGAAAAGACACAAATATTTAATCACCAGTCGAGAGTATTTAACTACAAATACAGCAGAGATGAAAAACATGAGAGACTCTTTCTTGGTGGTCCAGTGGCTGAGAATCCTCCTGCCAGCACAGGGGACACAGGTTCAATCCTTGATGGAGGAAGTTCCCACATGCCTCGAAGAACAACTAACCACTGCAACTGCTGAAGTCTGCATGCCTAGAGCCTACGCACCACAATGAAGGGTGGCTCTGGTTCACCGCAACTAGAGAGAAAGCCTGAGTGCAGCAACGAAAACCCACCACTGCCATTAACTAATTAATTTAGAAAAAAGCAAAACTTGAGAATACAATGAAGTTTTATGCTGATTTATTTGACAATTAGATGAAACAGACAAATTTCTAGAAAAATATAATTTATTAATTGTGACTCAAGAAGAAATATTAATAGAAAGCTTGAAGAATCCTATCATTTTTTCTTTTTTAAATTGAAGTGGTATTAAAACACCTTCCACAGAAAAACACCAGACAGTGTTTTACAGGCTTGTTCCTCAAAATTTCAGGAGACTCATCATTCCAACCCAACAAAAATTCTTTTAGCACACAGAAAGAATGAAAACATGCTCTCCAACTTATTCTATGAGCTCAGTATAACATCAATTTTAAAAATCAGGCAAAGTCAGTAAGAGAAAAGAAAAATACACTAATCTCATTCATAAACATTGGTGTAAAATTCTTTTAAAAATTATCAAAATGTATCCAACCATGTTTAAAACAGATGATGTTTTATTTTTCCAGGAATGCAAGGTTGGATTGAAATGAGGAAATCTGTGAATGTCATTGTGTAGTGAAAAATTAACTTCGCCCAAAGACAGATCTGGCTTCTGTCCCAGATCCTGGGAGGTAACCTTTAAACTCTTGAAATTTCCTGAGTAACAGGAGTGTCTTTGTTATTCATGGTGGGCCCCTTGTGACACACCTGAGAGTTTATGCTAATAAGATGACTCAGGGTGGGGACTGGCTGCACCAGAAAGACCAACTAGATGATTAGAGAGTTGGGACTTTGGGGCACTTGAATCCAGCCTGACCTGGGGAGAGGGAGAAAGTTGCTGGAAATTGAAGTTAACCACACAGGCAATAATTTAATCAGCAGAACTTCCCTGATGGCTCAGTGGTGAAAAATCCGCCTGCCAGTGCAGGAGACACAGGTTTGATCTCCGATCCAGGAAAATTCCACATGTCGCGGAGCAACTGAGCCAAATTTGTGCTACAAATTTGAGCCTGTTGTCCTAGAGCCCAGGAACCACAACTACGGAACCTACATGCTGCAACTGCTAAACCCCTGCTAAACCCCTAGAGCCTATCCCCTGCAACAAGAGAAGCCACAAAAATGAGAAGCCATGTACTACAACTGGAGAATGGCCCCTACTCGATGCAACTAGGGAGGGCCTGCACAGCAACAAAGACCCAGCACAACCAAAAATAAATAAAAAAATAAAATTGGGAAAAGAAATATGGACAGCAAAACTTAGGGGAGCTGTGTGGGTTGACAACACTCTGTGTATTGCCATGCACTGATGCTGAAAGGGCTGTGCATCCCTGAGGACACAGAAGCTTTGTGTCTGAAACCCTCCCAGTTTCATATTCTGCCTTCTGTATCTCTTCCCTTGTCTGGCTCTGTTTATATCCTTGAGTTTGAGTGAACTCCGGGAGTTGGTGATGGACAGAGAGGCCTGGCGTGCTGTGATTCATGGGGTCGCGGAGAGTCGGACACGACTGAGCGACTGAAATGAACTGAACTGAACTGAACTATAGTAAGACTAACCGTTACATATGTCATGTCCCTGAGCCTAATGAATTATTCTAGTGACCCTGAGAGAGTTCAGGCCCCTGAATTTGTAGCCAGATGCTCTGAGCAGAGGTGGCCTTGGAGACCCCGCCACTTGAGAATGGTGTCAGAAGTCTCAGGCCAACTTGGTAGTCTGGAGGACTGTGCCCATCACCTTGAGTTTGGCTAACTTTTAGTAGTCGAATGAATGAAAAAAAAATTGGGTAAACTCAATGGAAGCAAAAAAAATTAATAAAATTATCTAATTATTTAGATTAAAAAAAAGACTTTAGTAAACTAGGATTAGGATAAAACTTCTGTAGCCTGATACGGAGAATATAAATAAACACTATAAACATAGAAATGTTCAAAGTTTTTTTTTAAAGTCAGGAGCAAATCACAAATGTCACTATTTACTGCTCTTTCTCTAAATTTACTGGCATTCTAGAGGATATAATAAGAAAAATAAGTTTAAGGCATAAATCATTGCTGCTGCTGTTGCTGCTAAGTCGCTTCAGTCGTAACCGACTCTGTGCAACGCCATAGACGGCAGCCCACCAGGCGCCCCCGTCTCTGGGATTCTCAATTTACTGGCATTCTAGAGGATATAATAAGAAAAATAAATTCAAGGCATAAACATTAGAAAGGAAGAATTAGGACAGTTATTATTTGCAGATTATATGATTTTCTACAAATATAACTCAAAAGATAGATAAATATTTTAAAATAGTAAGATAATTTAGCACAATGGCTACCTGTAAGAAATCAGTTGCCTGTCATATGATAGATTAACCCTAGAGACAAAATTCTAAGGGAAAAATAAGTCCCAGAAGACCTACTGAAACATAATGCCATTTCTAAAGAGCTTAAATGCCAGCAAAACTAAATAATAAACTATCATAAATACACTGGAGACAAATGTCTTTATATTTTAAAAAACAATAAGATACACAAAAAAGAATACCTAGTATCATTTGTAACAACCTCAAACTGGAAGCAAACTAAATATTCATCAACAAATAAATGAGTAAGCAAAGCATCATATTGTTACTGTTCAGTCGCTAAGTAGTGTTTGCGACTCGAGAACTGCAGCATGCCAGGCTTCCCTGTCCTTTATCATCTTCTGGAGTTCGTTCAGATTCATGTTCACTGAGTCAGTGATGCCATCCAACCATCTTGTCTTCTGTTGTCCCCTGTTGTTGTCATACAATAAAATATTCCACAAGAAAAACAAATATATTACTGTAAATACTCTCAAAACCATGGGTGAAACTCAAAAACTTTATGCTGAACAATAATTTTTTTAAAACTGTCTACAAAAAAGTAAACATTGCACGATTCCATTGATAAGGAATTCTGAAACACGCAAAACTAATTTATGGAGAGAGAAGAAAGAATAGTGGCAGCCTTTGGCAGGGAGAGATTATCGGTTGGAAGAAGATACAAGGGACTTTCTGGGGAAATGGAAATATATTTTTTGAATGGGATAGTGGTTCCACGGGTGTAAACATTTTCCAAATCTCATCAAACTGTACCCTTAAAATCTGCACACTTTTCATATAAATATTATATTTCAAATTTTTAAAAAACAGAATATAGAGTGAAATTTTATAACCTAAAAAATAAGCAAAGACTTGGGACTTCCCTGGTGGTCCAGTGGCTCAGACTCTTGTGTTCCAAATGCAGGGGACCCAGATTTGAATCCTGGTCAGGGAACTAGATCCCACATGCCACAACCAAGACCACAGCCAAATAAATAAAAATTATTTTTTTTAAGTAAAATATACAACTCCTAAGCATTTTGTTTTGTTTTTTGAATTAGAGCTTTTATTTATATTAGGGTTTCATGACCAAACTTATTCATATGTAAAAGAATTCTTTCCCATTAGAAATGAATTCATATAATTCATCTCAATGAGAGATTAACAGAATTTGAACTAAGTGAAAAAGTATATAACCAATCCAACATGCATAAAGGCATTTGATAAAAATCAAATATCTACATTAAGGAGGAAGAGAACAGATTTGATTTGTTCTCATTGACGTGCATTGTACTCTTTCATATGAACCTATCACATACACTGATCTTTTGAAGAATATTAAGAAGCAATGGTTACACAAGTTGTGAATATGTTCAAGACTACTGAGTTGCATATTTTTTTTAAGATTTTTTTATGTGGACCAGTTTTAAAGTGTTTATTGAATTCATTACAAAAAAGAAGTTTCTGTATTAAAAAAAAAAGCAATGATTAGAGTATGTCCCCTACCTATGAGTGAGCTCCGATCCGAGAGTGTGTTCCTTAGCCCAGTTTCTTCGTAAGTTAGCCAAGGTACCCAACTAAAACAACTGGCTATACAGTACTGTACTGTTCAGTTCAGTTCAATCACTCAGTCGTGTCTAACTCTGTGACCCCATGGACTGCAGCACGCCAGGCTGACCTGTCTGGCACCAACCCCCGAAGCTTGCTCAAACTCATGTCCCTCCAGTCAGTGATGCCATCCAACATCTCATCCTCTGTTGTCCCCTTCTCCTCCTGTCTTCAATCTTTCCCAGCATCTGGGTCTTTACCAGTGAGTCACTTCTCCACATCAGGTAACCAAAGTATTAGAGCTTCAGCTTCAGCATTAGTCCTTCTAATGAATATTCAGGACTGATTTTCTTTAGGATTGACTGGTTTGATCTCCTTGCTGTCCAAGGGACTCTCAAGAGTCTTCTAAACACCACAATTCAAAAGCATCAATTATTTGGCATTCAGCTTTCTTTGTGGTCCAACTCTCACATCCATACCTGACTATGGGAAAAACCATAGCCTTGACTAGATGGACCTTTGTCAGCAAAGTAATGTCTCTGCTTTTTAATATGCTGCCTAGGTTTGTCATAGCTTTTCTTCCAAGGAGGGAGTGTCTTTTAATTTCATGGGTGCAGTCACCATCTGCAGTGATTTTGGAGCCCAAGAAAAGAAAGTCTGTTACTGTTTCCATTGTTTCCCCATCTATTTGCCATGAAGTGATGGGACTGGATGCCATGATCTTCATTTTTTGAACGTTGAGTTTTAAGCCAGCTTTTTCACTCTCCTCTTTCACTTTTGTCAAGAGGCTCTTCAGTTCCTCTTTGCTTTCTGCCATAAGGGTGGTGTAACCTGCATATCTGAGGTTATTGATATTTCCCCCGGCAATCTTGACTCCAGCTTGTGCTTCATCCAGCCTGGCATTTTGCATGATGTACTCTGCATATAAGTTAAATAAGCAGGGTGACAATATATAGCCTTCACGTTCTCCTTTCCCAGTTTGGAATCAGTCTGTTGTTCCATGTCCGGTTCTAACTGTTGCTTCTTGACCTTCATACAGATTTCTCAGGAGGCAGGTCAGGTGGTCTGGTATTCCCATCTCTTGAAGAATTTTCCAGTTTGTTGTGATTCACACAGTCAAAGGCTTTGGCCTAGTCAATGAAGCAGAAGTAGATGTTTTTTCTGGAATTCTCTTGCTTTTTCGATGATCCAACAGATGTTGGCAATTTGATCTCTGGTTCCTCTGCCTTTTCTAAATCCAACTTGAACATCTGGTAGTTCTTGGTTCACATACCGTTGAAACCTCACTTGGAGAATTTTGAGCATCATTTTACTAGCATGTGAGATGAGTGCAATTGTGTGGTAGTTTGAACATTCTTTGGCATTGTCTTTCTTTTGGATTGTAATGAAAACTGACCTTTTCCAGTCCTGTGACCACCACCGAGTTTTCCAAATTTGCTGGCATATTGAGTGCAGCACTTTTATAGCATCATCTTTTAGGATTTAAAATTGCTCAACTTCAATTCCATCACCTCCACTAGCTTAGTTCTTAGTGATGCTTCCTAGGGCCCACCGGACTTTGCAATCCAGGATGTCTGACTATAGGTGAGTGATCACACCATTGTGGTTATCTGGGTCATTAAAATCTTTTCTGTATAGCTCCTTTGTGTATTCTTGCCACCTCTTCTTAATATCTTCTGCTTCTGTTAGGTACTGTACTGTAGTAGGTTTGTAATAATTTTCACACAAATAATACATAAAAAACAAGCCAACAAACAAAAATATCCATTTTAATCCTACCCAGTATAGTACCTTGAAAAGGTATACAGTAGTATAGTCCAACAGCTGGCACACAGGGGCTGGCATCAAGTAACCAGGCAAAAGTGTTACTGGACTGGAGGAGGGAGCGGAGGTGGGAGATGGTAGAGTTGAAGGATCATCAGCAGTAGGAGTTGGAGGGCAAGCTGCAATGTCCCTCACAACTGACATTGATGAAATGTATGTTCACATCTTTGAAAGTTTGCAACTTGGGGGTTCGTATGTAGGGGGCTTACCGTACTGTTGTGTGTGGGTTTTAGGATAATGTATATTTTCAGTTTTGAGGTAATCACTAAATTGTTTTCCAAAGTGGAGTAGTTCTATAATCCCAAAGTTAAGCATAAAGTTTATTTAGATAATAATGCCAAGGGGATTATGTTCTAAACATTTTTTATTACAACTTAAAGCTTGTGAGTGAATGTAGAGTTGTTTGACCTTCTTTTAATGCAGGGCCAAATCAAGCTTTCTCTCTGCACATGGATCTGTTATTAAAGGTCAGTTGGGTTTTGCATGGACCCCCAGTGCTGTATCATCTACAGAGTCCCTGTGGCTACACGTCTCCGATGGACATCCATTCAGTCTAGAAATGCCCCTGGGTCTGCTTTCCCAGGTGGCACTAGTGGTAAAGAACCCACCTGCCAATGCAGGAGACATAGGGACTTGGGTTCAATCCCTGGGTTTTGAAGATCCCCTGAAGGAGGGCATAGCAACCCACTCCAGTATTCTTGTCTGGAGAATCCCATGGACAGAGGAGCCCAGTGGGCAACAGTCCGTAGAGTAGCAAAGAATCGGACACAGCTGAAGTGACTTAGCACACACCACGGTGCTTTCCCAGTCTTCAAGACAAGCCTCCTGCACTCTCCTTAATCAACTCCATTCTTTCTCCAAGAGGAGCCCAGGAAGCCAGCTTCAGCATCACCTGAGAACATGTTAAAAATGCTCAGGCTCCGCCCCAGACCTGCTGAATCAGGAACTCGAGGCGGGGTGGGCAGGAGGGCAGACTGTGTGGCTCAGCTGGTAAAGAATCCACCCACAATGCAGGTGACCTGGATTCGATCCCTGGGTTGGGAAGATACCCTGGAGAAGGAAAAGGCTACCCACTCCAGTATTCTGGCCTGGAAAATTCCGTGGACTGTAGAGTCCATGAGGTGGCAAAGAGTCGGACACGACTGAGTGACTTCCACTCACTCCACTCACTCCTGTGATTCTGAGTCACCCTAATATTTGAGAACCACAGTTCTCTACTCCAAACTCTCCCTCCCTTCCAACAGAGCATCCTTTCTCAATCTTCCCTGAGAAAACAAAAACAAGTGAAAAAAAAAAAACCAGAAGTAAATGAACTTCCCACAGCAGGAATCACCACCTTCCCACGTACCACACTCTCAATTCACACTCACATTGTGAGGATAGAAATGATCCTTTCATTTTCAACTTCCAACCCTCAATAGAGTCCTGTTAGTCTGAAGCCTGTCCCAGTCACCCACATCTGCGGACCTCCTTGCCTGCACTCCAGTGGGAGCCAAGATTCTTTTTTTTTTTTAATATTTACTTATTTATTTGGCTGCATCAAGTCTTAGTTTCGGCATTCAGGATTTTCAGTTGTGGCATGTGAAGTCTTAGTTTCAGCATGTGGGATCTAGATCCCTGGTCAAGAAGTGAACCTGGGCCCCCTGCACTGAGAGTGTGGAGTCTTAGCCACTGGACCACCAGGGAAGCCCTGAAGCCAGGATTCTGTAATAATCTCCTCCCTGCTCTCACCATACCTACCACCAACACTCAGACTCCATCCTTCACCAGTATCTAGGATACTCTCTTAAAGTGTAAATTGAGGGACTTCCCTGGTGGTCCAGTGGTTAAGACTTCATCTTCCAAGGCAGGGGGTTCAGGCTTGATCCCTCCCATGTGCCTCAGGACCAAAATCCAAGAAAAACAAACACAGAAGAAGTATTGTAATAAATTCAACAAAGACAAAAAAAAATAAAGGGTAAATTGGATCAATCTCCCTTCTGATGGCTATTTCACATACTGGGAGTAAAAGTCAGACTCTTTATCTAACCCTAAAGGTCCTCTGTGACCTGGCGCCTTCCCATCTCCCCACATCCCTTGTGTCTGGTCTTGGCACTCCTACTTCCCAACCTCCAGCTACATTGGCTTTCCAGAAACATGTCAGGCTCATTTCCACCTCAGGGCCTTTGCACAAGCTATTCCTTCTCCCTTAAAGACTCCCCCTCAGCTCTCTGTGTGACTGGATTCTTTTGGTTATTCAGATCACAGTTTAAAAAACGCAGAGCCCGGAGACCTTCAGGGTCCAGTTGGCCAGCTCAGCATCTAGAGCAGAGCATGTATTGTGCGCTCAGAGTAAATGATGAACAAATTTGAGGGGAGAGGTGGGAAACCTGATTCAAAATGGTTCACTGTGTAGGTTGTGTTGTCTGATGCTCTCTGCCATCTGTTCAAAAAGAGCTTGAATGTAACAGATGAGTGTTTCTCTTGAAAGCCTCGTGACCTTAGGTTTGTGCTTCTTCTAGATGCATCCCTGGGCTAAAAGGTTTATCCACGTTACATTTTATTGAGAATTTCTAGAAAGCTATTGCTCTCCACGGCTTCTCTGGGGGCTCAGTGGTAAAGAATCTGCCTGCTAATGCACGAGATGCGGGTTCAATCCTTCGGTCGGGAAGATTCCCCCAGAGAAGGAAATGGCCACTCCAGCATTCTTGCCTGGGAAATCTCATAGACAGAGGAGCCTGGCAGGCTCCAGTCCATGGGGTTGCAAAAGAGAGGGACACAACTTGGTGACTAAACAACAACTGCTCTCCACAGATACTGACATACAAACAAGCCCTCCAAACTCTTTGGATCTGGATGGACTTAGGATTAAAAGGAATTCTTTCATTTGCATTCTCAGAGGCCCACAATTATATGCCCTTCTAAAAACCTCTACGTCCTTGCTTATAGATTCCTGCCCTGTCCCTAGCTCCCTTCAACCTCTCCCTGTCTCTGCTCTGAGGCTCTTTTGCCTTGGTGCAGCCCGACACCACTGCTGGACAGGAGTTCCCCATGACTGCAAAGGAGCCTTTGAAAACACGCATCCATCACATCAGGTTCCCAAAGAAGAGCTCCAGCAGCACCTCTGCCTGGAGACAAGTCTTGGAGCCACACAACTCTGTGCCCGCTGGTGCCTTTGCAAACCTGCTAGAGCTCCACACCGTGCCCCCGCCAGCCGGCTCCAGGGAACTCCTGGCTGCTCTTTCCTCCCTCCCTGTCCCTGTCTGTCACTTCCCTTCCTTTTTATTGTTTTTGGCTGTGCTGGATCTTTGTTCCTGCATGGGCTTTTCTCTAGTTTCAGTGAGTGGGGGCTACTCTCTAGTTGTGGTTGTGCGGTCTTTTCTCATGGCAGCGTCTTCTCTTGTTGCAGAGCACGGGCTCTAGGCATGAGGGCTTCAGTAGTTGTGTCTCCTGGGCTCTAGAGCACAGGCGTAGTTGCTCAGTGGCATGTGGTATCTTCCCAGACCAGGGATCCAATGCATGTCTTCTGCATTGGCAGGCAGATTCTTTACCCCTGAGCCACCAGGGAAGCCCTCCCTTTCTTTGCTGATGCTACCTACAGAGCCCCATCCACCTGTGAGGCTGGCGTGTCCTGGCTCAACTTGGCTCTGGTGGTTAAGGCAGCCTCCGTGCAAGGAGCCAGATTCAGGATAGCCACCATGCCAGGCACAGTCCTGGGCCTTTATCTGCTCTTCTCATGGAGTCTCCCAAGAAAGAACGCTGCCATGATGCTTCAGGTGAGAACACCGAGGCTTGCTTCAATAAGGTGCCCACCACTGGGGGATGGTGGAGCCTGAGGTACACAACCCTGACATCATCACCTTAGGCTGCCTACAGCAGAGTTGGGCATTGGATGCCAACTCTTGGTTGAGCCCACCTGGAGCCTGCATCCCAGTACCAAGGTGACACCTGCTTGTGTGGACTCAAGGTTCACCATATGCACCACCTGATCATCTCTGCAGCTTGCCATTCTGACTCTGGAGGAGAAAGTAGGGGACAAGTCCCTGTCCTGGAGCCCCTCCCTCTGCTCTGAGCTAGAACAAAGATTGGATGACATGGATGGGACAAGGCAGACTGGCCACCTTTCATAGAGGGCCGGATGTGCAGGCCTGCATGGCAGGCAGCCACTCCACGTGCTTGGCAAGGTTGAATCTGAACAGGATGAAACTTTGGCCTTTGTCACTTTTTATTTTATTTTTTTATGTTTTTAATTAAATTGCCTGGGTCACTGACACCCTGCAGAGATGGTGAAACGCAGCCTTGCATTTTGTTAATGATACACCATCTGTTTGTTCACACTGTGTGATCACATGATCTTTGCTCTGTAGAACACCCCGTCCCACTGGCCTAAACCAGTTTGTGGGTGAAATGCCTGGGAAGAGTGCCAGACTCTTCCTTCCTTCCTTTCCTTCTTTCTTTTTTCTTTCTTCCCCCTCCTCCCCTCCCTACCTCTCTCTCTTCCTCATACCCTCTCTTCCTTTCTTTTCTTCCTCTCCTTCCCTTGCTCTTCCTCTTCACTCCCCGCTCCCTCCCTCTCTTTCTCTCACCCATTTTAAGACTGCCCACTGACCCCATTGGTGTTACTGCTTACAGCACCTGATCCCCCACTTCCACTGCAGTATTTTATCCTGACTTCTGGAAGGGGCCAGTGGAGACCAGATAAGGTGGAGACAGCTCAGACATGAGGGGGGAAGGCCCACAGGGGCATTTGAAGGCAGTACAACCTGCCTATAGCTCAGAGGTTGCAGAGGAATCAGCCGGGTCCCCCACACCTCGCCCCAGGGTAGTAAAGCCTGAAGCTGGAGAGCCCCTCTGAACTTACCAGCAAGTGCCACCGCCTACTCACCTTCACCTGTTAGATTCGTGCTAACTCATCACACACGGTAATTATATCAAGTCCCTGAAGAGGGTGGAATCCCAGGTATTTTAAAGAGCTTTAAATTTTCTGTCTTTCCATGAAGACTGGCCCTCACAAAGAAAAAGGAACGGAGGCACAGACTCTGATCAGCTGGTGGCAGTTCCATCAGAGAGACAGAGAGAGCCAGAGGATTTGAACGTGTGGTTCATGGGCACACGGGGAGCCCCCGTAAGACTCAGACACTGACCTCGAAGAATTTGGTGTTCCTGGGACAGAAGATGAATGGCCATGAAGTATGACTTATAAAACATTCAGAACTTTGGCAGCTGCAAAGCGTTGCAATGTCTGCTCTCAGACACGCACCTTTGTATCCTAACTCTGAAAAGCCATGGCTGTGTGAGATTGTGTGACCAGGGGACCCACCACCCCGGTAAGGGAACTTGTCCTGTAAGAGGGTCACCTCTGAAGGGCCCAGGTGACAGGAGCAGCAGGGAGGCTGTGGGGAGGGAAACCAGAGGTGGTTCACCCCCCTGGCACTTAAATCCTGGGATGTACACACACATACAGAATCACAGCTACACATCTGCCGATGATTCCTGTCACATACCCTCCATGTCTTGGCTCCTTCTGATGAGTCCCTTGGGGCTGCCTTCTTTCCTCCCTTCTATCAGATCTCACTTTCTGATTGTAACTTGAGTTGGGGTAGAGGGTGGCACACACTAACTGTCTGATTGCACCACTTCCTCAGGGGCCCTGACTACCAGGTTGAAGGTGTGCGTGTGTGTGTATGTGTGTGTGTGTGTGTGCACACGTGTTTACATCAGTTGTTGTTGCTATTCAGTCAACAAGTCATGTCTGACTCTTTTTGACCCCATGAACTGCAGAATATCAGGCTTCCCTGTCCTCCACTATCTCCCAGAGTTTGCTCAAATTCATGGCCATTGAGTCAGTGATGCCATCCAAACATCTCATCCTCTGTCATCCCCTTCTTCTCCTGCCTTCAATCTTTCCCAGCATCAGGGTCTTTTCCAATGAGTCAGTTCTTCACATCAGGTGGCCAAAGTATTGGAGCTTCAGCTTCAGCATCAGTCCTTCCAATGAATACTCAGAGTTGATTTCCTTATGATTGACTGGTTTGATCTCCTTGCAGTCGAAGGGACTCAGAAGAGTCTTCTCCAGCAGCATAGTTCAAAAGCATCAGTTCATTATCGTTCAGCTTTCTTTATGGCCCAACTCTCACATCCATACATGACTACTGGGGAAACCATAGCTTTGACTAGATGGACCTTTGTTGGCAATAGATAGATTTTTTTGTGCAGAACATGGCTCATGAGGATGATTCATCCTCAGCTGTTTCACACTTGGGGCTTAGGAAATCCATGTCCAATCAGCGGAGAACCAATGACCCAGAAGTTCTCTTATCAACTTCTGATAGGAGTTTGCAGCCCATAAAACTCAGCTCGCACACTCCCTGCAGAGAAAACACCTGCACCTGGGCTTCTTGGCCCAGCAGTTTGTTATTTAGTCACTGGTGAGTAAAGGGCACTATTGTTCCTCCCCTCCCCTGTCACTGAAGAAAAACAATCCAGCTCTAGCAGCGGGCAACTTGCTGGGGACCCTCACTGGATGCTCCTCTGATAGATCTTACAGCCCATGAGAAAAGGAGTGATGACAGGTTTCCTGGACGAGCAAGGAGTGAGGCTGTTATGGTGTTTCCCTGAAATCCCATCAACACCTGTATGCTGACACCGTTTTGGTAAATTAACTCTTCCCAGCACTAAAATCATTCATGTCATTATTTCTAAATAACAAGACTCATGAAAGTGACAGAAAACAGTGATGTATGACCTGCAACAAGAAAGCAAACATGGAACACTTTTCAAACTGCAGTTAAGAATTCCAGCCCGGATTTGAGTCTGTTGTAGTGAGGTGGATGAACCTAGAGCCTGTTATACAGTTAAGTAAGTCAGGAAGAGAAAAACAAATATAATATGTTAATGCACATACTCCTCGGAGAAGGCAATGGCAAGCCACTCCAGTACTATTGCCTAGAAAATCCCATGGATGGAGGAGCCTGGTAGGCTGCAGTCCGTGGGGTTGCTAAGGGTCGGACACGACTGAGCGACTTCACTTTCACTTTTCACTTTCCACTTTCACACATTGGAGAAGGAAATGGCAACCCACTCCAGTGTTCTTGCCTGGAGAATCCCAGGGACGGGGGAGCCTGGTGGGCTTCCGTCTATGGGGTCACACAGAGTCGGACACGACTGAAGTGACTTAGCAGCAGCAGCAGCAGCACATACTCCTATCCCCTATCATGCTGAAGCTGAAGCTCTAATACTTCGGCCACCTGATGTGAAGAGTCGACTCATTGGAAAAGACCCTGATGCTGGGAGAGATTGAGGGCAGGAGGAGAAGGGGGAGACAGAGGATGGGATGGTTGGGATGCATCACTGACTGAATGGACATGATCTTGGGCAAACTCTGAGAGACAGTGAAGGACAGGGAAGCCTGGAGTGCTGCTGTCCATGGGGTCGCAAAGAGTTGGACATGTCTTAGTGACTAACCAGCAACAACAACAGCACATATATACGGAATCTAGAAAAAAAATATGGTGCTGATGAATCTATTTGCAGGAGAGCAATAGAAATGCAGAAGTTAGAGAACAGCTTGTGGACATAGTGAGACAAGAAGAAGGTGGGACAAACTGAGAGAGTAGCATTGAAACATATACGTTACCACATGTAAAATAAATAGCTGGTGGGAAGTTGCTGTATAACACAGGGAGCTCAACCCAGGGCTCTGTGACAACCGAGAGGGGTGGGAGGGAGGCTCAAGAGGGAGGGAACACATATACTTATGAGTAATTCACACTGTTGTACAGCAGAAACAGCACAGCATTGTAAAACAATTATCATCCAATCAAAAAAAAAAAAAAAAAAAAGAATTCCAGCCCAGCTTCACCAGTGAGTCCTTGATTTTAGAAATAAAACAGACCATATGCCACCATCACCCAGACTCATGAATGGTGCTTTGGACCACAGCACGATCCCGTAAGAGAGGTCCTGACTCTTGCTACACTGGCTGCAAACACTCCTGCTGTTTCATCTCTCCTTTGACCTGCATGCCAGAATTGGATAACTTTGTGAGCCAAAGAGAGCAGAAATATTTTACTGACGCCTCTGCTCTGAAGTAAAATAAGATGCAGAAGGAAGGATCGGTGTGTATTCACCCACAAAGTATAAATGTGCACTGATGGAATCTCTTCCGAGGAAGGGACGTCGACAAAGTGGCTCTAACCCTGGTTGGAAAACAAGGTGTTGGTGGCGGCGGGGGAACAGAGTCTTTGTGAGCAGCAGTCTCAGCTGAAACCGTCCAGGGGCAGCACATCCCTCCTCGAGTCCTCTCTGGCACTCTGCCCACCCCTGCCCCACTCATCCTGTATGACCTGGATCAGCACCACCTCTGACAGCAGCCACTCCAGACACTCCTGTGGGGGAACTCCCATGGACGTGGGATTTGTGTCAGATAGGAGAGGCTAGGTCAGGCCATAGTCCTGTGCGACCTCCAAGTCCTATGAGACATGTCCAGCATGGTCTGGAAAATTCTGATCTGCAGACTCATCCAGGCAGAAGGAGGTTCTACTGGCCATGTGCTTCCACAGCCAGTGCGGGATGGAGAAGGAAACAGGACAGTGTTCACCGGTCCTTCAAGGTCTCCCTACCCCCTAATGACACACGTTTCTTCTGCGCATGTTTCATTGAGTCAAACAGCCTCCCCAGCCACAAAGAGGGAGGTGCCAGCCCATCAAGAGCCTAGAAAGAGGAAACCCGAGGTTCAGGTAAAGAGCACTGGTGACTTCCCCAGAACTGGATCATTACAGGCGGTACCTGCTTAGCTAGCACCTGGAGACCCCTGGCTGGAGGGAGGGGAGCCCACATGCCAGTCGAGGCCATGTGTCCATGTGACAGAGGCTGCAACTGGCACGTTCAGTTCCATGGGGACACAAGTTTCTTTCCCGTCTACGGTTGCAACCCTGCTGCCTGCATGGGGCCTGGCACAAGGAGGCAGTCAGCAAACACTGCTGGGACTTCCCCTGTGGTCCAGTGGTTAAGACTCTGTACTTTCAATGCAAGGGGCACGGGTTCGATCCCTGGTTGGGGAACTAAGATCCCACATGCTGTGCAGTATGGCCAAAAAATAAGAAAAATTTGATAATAATAATTTTTAAAACCTCAATTAAAAAAACTGCAGGAGGCACGAATGCCTTGGCAGCTTGTCATAGACTTCAGTGCAAGCTGTGTCACCCCATGAGACATTCAGCTTTCTGAGAGCAAGGGTTTCATCTTGTCCTTCTGTGTCTTCACTCCTTCAATAAGCAAATGCTGTGCTCAGCACTCAGCTTGGAAAGAAAGATGAGAATCAACACACCAATCCTGATCTCTGTCCTCAAGGGTCTTAGATGCTAAAAAACATAAACAGTGTACTGAGAGTCAGCATCCTGCCAGAGGAGGTGTTTGCCAAATGCATGGAAAGGCAAATGGGAGTGTGAAGACAACCTGGAAACTTTCCCCAAGAAAATGAGATTTTCCTCAGGTCTTAAAGAAGAAGAGGGATTTCCCTGGTGGCCTAGTGGTTAAGAAGCCACTTTCCAATGCAGGGGATGTGGGTTCGATCCCTGGTTGGAAAACTAAGAAACCACATTCTGTGGGGAAACTAAGCCTGTGTGCCGTGATGAAGACCCAGCCCAACCAAAAATAAATACAATTAGAAAAAGTTTTAATTAAAAAAATAAAATGTACATATTTTTAAAAAGTGGAGGGAGAAGGCATCTCCCAGGTATAAAAGGAAAATGCTAGCATTCACGTGTGGGAGACTGGTGAGCAGAAACATGTAGAGTTTTGTAAGCATTTTTTTCCTGCAGGCGAGAAGTCTGCAAGGATGGTCAAGGTGACAGGGCAGACAGTAAATGTTTAATTAAGGCTTTGTGGGTCACATACCATCTCTGTCACATTTTCTTCCTCTGTGTGTGTGTTATAACCCTTTAAAAATAGAAAAACTATTCTTAGCTTACAGGCCATAGAAAAACACAAACAGGCTAAGGCACACCCACAGGATGGCTATCATCAAAAAGATGGAAAACCCAGGCTGGTGAGGATGTGGAGTAACTGGAGCCTGTACCCTGCTGGTGGGGAGATAAAAATGGAGCTGCTGCGGTGGAAAACAGTCAGGCGCTTCCTGAAAAGGTTAAATATAGAGTCACCATATGACCATGTGGTTTCACTCCGAGGTGGACCCCTGAGAGAAATGAAAACATACGTCCACACAAACGCTGGCGTGTAAACGTTCACAGCGGTGTTATTCCTAACGGACAAAAGGCAGGAACAATCCAAAGGTCCATCAACTGGGAACAGATGAGGAGTGTGCGCTGTGTCTGTACAATAGAACATATTTAGCAAGAAGAAGAAATGGAATTTGGATACAGGCTACATTGTGGATGAATCTGGAAAACATCCTGTGACATAAAAGAAGCAGATACAGGAAACCACATATTGGATGATTCTGTTTACACAAAGGGCTTCCCCAATGGCTCAGCAGTAAAGAATCTGCCTGCAATGCACCAGAAACAGGAGACATGGGTTTGATCCCTGGGTCGGGAAGATCCCCTAGAAGAGGAAGTGGTAACCCACTCCAGCATTCTTGCCTGAAAAATCCTGTGGACAGAGGAGCTTGGCAGGCTACAGTTCAAAGTGTTGCAAAGGGTCAGACACAATTGAGTGACTGAGCATTCATACTAAACGTCCAGAACAGGCAAATCTACAGAGACAGAAAGCAGATGAACTGTTGCCTTGGGCTGGAGGAGTCAGGGAGAGACAAGGAATGACTGCTAATGGGGGCAGAGTTTCTTCAGGGGGTGATGAAACTGCTCTCAAATTAGATTGTAACGATGTTTGCACAGTTCTGTGAATATACTACAAGCCACTGAATTACATATTTTAAAAGTGTGAATTCTACGGTTTATGAATTATATTTGTCTCTTCCCTGGAGAATGAAATGGGAACCCATTCCAGTATTCTTGAGTGGAAAATTCCACGGACAGAGGAGCCTGGTGGGCTTTAGTCCATGGGTTTGCAAAGAGTTGGACATGACTGAGCGACTAAACAACAACGGCAGCAAAATAGAACCTTCCCGAGTCTGGGGAAGGAGGGCACAGGGTCTGGCTGTTGCGACGCTCCTGCCGCTTCCCCCAACTGCCAAGAGAAAATGGGGAGCCAGGCCCCCCCAAAAGGGGGAGTGAACAGAGTGGGGGTTTGCCTCACACAAGAGTCCCAGTGTGCCCATTAGAAGCATCAGGATGTGTGATTATACACTATATTGTCTCAAGTGTGAATTTAAACAGAATCACACACTTGGATATGCAAAAAAAGACAGAGAGACGGTTATTGTGTCAGCCTGAGCAGGCTGTCCTGTCCAGGTATCTAATCAAACACCAACTGGAGTGGTACCTTAAAAGTATCTTGTAGATGTGGTCAATTTCTGCCATCAATGAATTCGAGGAAATGAGAGGACCCCTGATGATGGGTTTGGGCCTCACCCAACGTCAGAGGCCTTAAGGGCCAACACTGAGGTTTCCTGGAGAAGGGATTCTGCCTGAAGATGGTGGTACTGGACTGGTCAACTTGGGGTGCTCCCCACTCCATCCCATCTTCTTTCCTTATCCTGGATGGGACTGGGATTCAGGGGAGGTTTACACAGTATCTGAGTGTCACAGAAGGATGGCACAGCTGGTCCATGGCCCTCTGCCCCGGCTGCTCCTGAGAGTCACTTGTCCACCAGGTCTCGGGCTCTGCCCTCCATTCCTGTGGCCCTGTGATTGATGCCTATGATCTGTTGGGGCCTCCAGTTGTCAGATGGTATGTTCTTTGTTCTCAGTGGCCAAATGTGAGGTTTCCTCTTGCCTACCAGTCCTCAAAGTCACTTCTGTGCCCTTCTCAGGCTGAGGGATCACCCCTCTCTTCCCGCCCAGTCATACTGAGTGTGCAGGTCTATGTCAGGCTGGCCCAGAGCCCATCTAAAATAAATTAATTAATAAATTTAAAACTATAAAATTCTAAAAAAAAAAGAAACTAATTTTCTAGATTGATGCATGTTAATATAACTTACATAAAATAAATTGTTCAACTACTTAGTCATGTCTGACTCTTCGTGAACCCATGGACTGCAGCATGTCAGGCTTCTCTGTCTTTCACCATCTCCTGGAGCTTGTTCAAACTCATGTCCATTGAGTCAGTGATGCCATCCAACCGTCTCATCCTCTGTCTTCCCCTTCTTCTACTGCCTTCAATCTTTCCCAGCATCCAGGTCTTTTTTTAATGAGTTTGCTCTTCGCATCAGGTGGCCAAAGCTTCAGCTTCAGCATCAGTCCTTTCAGTGAATATTCAGGGTTGATTTCCTTCAGGATTGACTGGTTGGATCTCCTTGCTGTCCAAGGGACTCTCAAGAGTCTTCTCCAACACCACAGTTCAAAAGCATCAATTCTTTGGCCCTCAGCTTTCTTTATGGTCCAACTCTCACATCCATACATGACTCCTGGAAAAACCATAGCTTTGACTAGATGGACCTTTGTTGGCAAAATAATGTCTCTGCTTTTTAATATGCTGTCTAGGTTTGTCATAGCTTTTCTTTCAAGGAACAAGCATCTTTTAATTTCATGGCTGCAGTCACCATTTGCAGTGATTTTGGAGCCAAGAAAATAAAGTCTGTCACTCTTTCCATTGTTTCCCCATCTATTTGCCATGAAGTGATGGGACGGAAATAAATAAATTTCAGTAATTAAACCAGAATAAATACAAATTTCTTATAAGTAATACTTATAATTTATTTATATTAAATATATACATAAACCAGAATATAGTTGCCAAGTGAACTATCTTTATTCTCACCACCTCTGACATCAAATATGTGGTTTTTTTCGTGCACCAACATAAACCGGGTGTCCAAGAGCTCAGTTCAATTCTGACCTTACCCATCAGGCCCACAGTTAAGGTCTCGTTCCCACAGGACTATCCTCACTTCGGTTGCCAATCTCACATCCCCAGGCCAATCATCATTCTGACAGATGAGCAGATAAGCCAGGGGCTCCCCTATGATTTACCCAAACCCTCCTCAGGTTTGATAATTTGCTGCTGCTGCCAACTCACTTCAGTTGTGCTCGACTCTGTGCGACCCCATAAACGGCAGCCCACCAGGCTCCCCCGTCCCTGGGATTCTCCAGGCAAGAACACTGGAGTGGGTTGCCATTTCCTTCTCCAATGCATGAAAGTGAGAAGTGAAAGTGAAGTTGCTCAGTCGTGTCTGACTCTTTTGTGACCCCATGGACTGCAGCCTCCCAGGCTCCTCTGTCCATGGGATTTTCCAGGCAAGAGTACTGGAGTGGGTCACCATTGCCTTCTCCTGACAATTTGCTAGAATACCTCAAAGAGTTGTGTGTGCTAAGTTGTGTCCAACTATTTGTGACCCCATGGACTGAAGCCCGCCAGGCTCCTCTGTCCCTGGGGTTCAGTTCAGTTCAGTTCAGCCACTCAGTCGTGTCCAACTCTTTGCAACCCCATGGATTGCAGCAGGCCAGGCTTCCCTGTCCATCACCAACTCCCAGAGTTTGCTCAAACTCATGACCATTGAGTTGGTGATGCCATCCAGCCATTTCATCCCCTGTTGTCTCCTTCTTCTCCTGCCTTCAATCTTGCCCAGCATTAGGGTCTTTTCCAGTTAGTCAGTTCTTTGCATCAGGTGGCCAAAAGATCAGAGCTTCAGCATCAGTCCTTCCAATGAATATTCAAGGGCTGATTTCCTTTAGGATTAACTGGTTGGATCTCCTTGTAGTCCAAGGGACTCTCAAGAGTCTTCTCCAACAACACAGTTCAAAAGCATCAATCCCATGGGATTACCCTGGCAAGAATACTGGAATGGGTTGTCATTTCCTCCTCCAGGGGATCTTTCCAACCCAGGGATCGAACCAGCATCTCCTGTGGCTCCTGTATTGGCAGGCAGATTCTTTACCACTGCACCACCTGGGGAGTCCTCAAAGAGCTGAGGAAAGAATTTTGCTTATTATTACTGCTTTTATGATAAAAGATACAGCTCAGGGACAGCCAGATGGAAGAGACACATACACAAGTCAAAGTCTTTTGGAAAGATGGGGAGCTTCTGTGCCCTTTCTGGGAGTACCACCCTCCCAGAACCTGGACGTGTTCACCCACCCCGAGGCTCCCAAACTCTACCATTGAAGGGATTTACAGTGGTTTCACTACAAATGGATGATTTATGAAATCTTTGGCCATTGGTGACTAACTCAATCTCCAGTCCCTCTTTCTTTGCTAGAAGTTGGTGTGTACATGTGTATGCTTGAGAGTTCATGGGTGCTGCTGAGAGTTTAACTGTCTAATCACGTCTTGATCGTGCTGACAACCAGCCCCCAACCTGAAGTTACCTAGGGGCTTCCTGCCAAGGGTCATCTCATTCAAAAGAGTCATCATTCCAGAGATGCCAAGGGTTTTAGAAACTGTACTCCAAATACAAAGACAAAAACCATTTATCTATTTCCCATTGCACTACACTGAGTATACTGAATATTTGTGTTAATCACTCTGCACCTCCATTCCTAACAGAGAAACCTAACCCTGTCATCCAAGTGGATTTCTGTTGTTGCTCAGTTTTCTAAGTCATGTCCGACTCTTTGTGACCCGGAGGACTGCAGCATGCCAGCCTCCTCTATCCTTCATTATCTTCCAGAGTTTGCGCAACTTCGTGTCCATTGAGTCGGTGGTGCTATCTAACCACCTCATCCTCGGTCTTTCTTTTCTCCTTTTGCTTTCAGTCTTTCCCAGCATCAGGGTCTTTTCCAGTGAGTCAGTTCTTCGCATCTGGTGGTCAAAATATTGGAGCGTCAGCCTTAACATTAGTCCTTCCAGTGAATATTCAAGGTTGATTTCCTAGAAGATAGACTGGTTTGATCTCCAAGGGACTCTCAAGAGTCTTCTTCAGCACCACAATTCGAAAGCATCAGTTCTTCGGTGCTCAGCCTTCTTTATGACTACTGGAAAACTATAGCTTTGAGTAAATGTACCTTTGTTGGCAAAGTAATGTCTTTGCCTTTTAATAGACTGTCTAAGTTTTTCATAGCTTTCCTTCCAAGGAGCAAGTGTCTTTTAATTTTATGGCTGTGGTCACCATCTGCAGTGATTTTGGAGCCCATTTGAAAAGAAAATCTGTCACTGTTTCCACTTTTTTCCCATCTATGTGCCATGAAGTGATGGGACCAGATGACATGATCTTAGTTTTTTGAATGTTGAGTTTTAAACCAGGTTTTTACTCTCCTCTTTCATCTTCATCAAGAGGCTCTTTAGCTCCTCTTCACTTTCTGCCATCAGGGTAATGTCATCTGCGTATCTGAGGTTGTTGATATTTTTCCTGGCAATCTTGATTCCAGCTTGTGATTCATCAGGCCCTGCATTACATATGGTGTACTCTGAAAATAAGATAAATAAGCAGGGTGACAATATACAGCCTTTCCATACTCCTTTCCCCATTATGAACCAGTCTGCTATTCCATGTCTGGTTCTAACTGTTTTTTCTTGACTCACAAACAGGTGTCTTGGGAGACAGGTGAGGGGATGTGGTACTGCTCTGTTAATATGAGAAAAGTCTGAGATTTTCAGAAAAGCATCATTGACTTAGAGATAACAGAAGGGACCTCCCCTCCACCAGAATGAACTCAATCTCCAGATAAGAGTCCTCCACCATACAGCAAAATAAATGTCTATCAATTGTCGAGGTTGAAGGCCCTGGCATAAAGGACTGAGGCCAGTCAGGCTAGCCAAGGGGAAGACCAGGAGAGGCAGCTGCTCTGAAGGCCACAGGATGGAGGCAGGGTGACTGGAAGGAGGAGCTTGGAGAGGCTGTCTGGCCCTTGAAAGACCAGCCCACACTGCAAAGCACACTCCAAGGACCTCCTGTGTTCCTTCCCTTCTGCTCCACCAACCATACTCCTAGAGAGGCAGGTGGAGGCTGAAACAATTTTCTTCTGTCAAGTCTGGGTGGAAAATCTAAACAGACATTTCTCCAAAGAAGACATACAGATGGTTAAAAAGCATATGAAAAGATGCTCAGCATCACTAATTATTAGAGAAATGCAAATCAAAACTTGAATGAGGCCTCACCTCACACTGGTCAGAATCAGTTCAGTTCAGTTCGGTTCGGTCGTTCAGTCGTGTCTGACTCTTTGCAACCCCATGAATCACAGCACGCCAGGCCTCCCTGTCCATCACCAACTTCCGGAGCTCACTCAAACTCATGTCCACAGAGTCGGTGATGCCATCCAGCCATCTCATTCTCGGTCGTCCCCTTCTCCTCCCGCCCCCAACCTTTCCCAGCATCAGAGTCTTTTCCAGTGAGTCAACTCGTTGCATGAGGTGGCCAAAGTATTGCAGTTTCAGCTTTAGCATCAGTCCTTCCAATGAACACCCAGGACTGATCTCCTTTAGAATGGACTGGTTGGATCTCCTTGCAGTCCAAGGGACTCTCAAGAGTCTTCTCCAACACCACAGTTCAAAAGCATCAATTCTTCGGCGATCAGCTTTCTTCACAGTCCAACTCTCACATCCATACATGACCACGGGAAAAACCATAGCCTTGACTAGACAGACCTTTGTTGGCAAAGTAATGTCTCTGCTTTTTAATATACTATCAAGGCTGGTCATAACTTTCCTTCCAAGGAGTAAGCGTCTTTTAATTTCATGGCTGCAATCAGCATCTGCAGTGATTTTGGAAAAAAAATAGTCTGACACTGTTTCCACTGTTTTTCCATCTATTTCCCATGAAGTGATGGGACCAGATGCCATGATCTTTGTTTTCTGAATGTTGAGCTTCAAGCCAACCTTTTCACTCTCCTCTTTCACTTTCATCAAGAGACTTTTTAGTTCCTCTTCACTTTCTGCCATAAGGGTAGTGTCATCTGCATATCTGAGGTTATTGATATTTCTCCCAGCAATCTTGATTCCAGCTTGTGCTTCTTCCAGCCCAGCGTTCCTCATGATGTACTCTGCATATAAGTTAAATAAGCAAGGTGACATTATACAGCCTTAACATACTCCTTTTCCTATTTGGAACCAATCTGTTGTTCCATGTCCAGTTCTGACTGTTGCTTCCTGACCTGAATACACGTTTCTCAAGAGGCAGGTCAGGTGGTCTGGTATTCCCATCTCTTTCAGTATTTTCCACAGTTTATTGTGATACACACAGTCAAAGGCTTTGGCATAGTCAATGAAGCAGAAATAGATGTTTTTCTGAAACTCTCTTGCTTTCTCCATGATCCAGCGGATGTTGGCAATTTGAACTCTGGTGCCTCTGCCTTTTCTAAAACCTGCTTGAACGCCCCCCAATATTCACTGCAGCACTATTTACAATAGCCAGGATATGGAAGCAACCTAAATGTCCACAGAGAAATGGATACAGGAGATGTGGTACGTGTATGCAATGGAATATTATTCATCCATAAAAATAATGAAATAATGCCATTTACAGCACCATGGAGGGACCCAGAGATTATAACACTAAGTAAGTCAGACAGAGAAAGACAAGTATCACATGATATTACTCATGTTTGGAATCTAAAAAAAAGGTTACAAATGAATTCATCTACAAAACAGAAATAGAGATAAACATGTAGAAAATAAACTTATGGTTATGGGGCAGTCAGGAGTAGGAGGGGATCGATAAATCTGGAGATTGGGATTGACACATACACACTATATAACACTACTATAACATAAAACAGATAACTAATAAGGACCTACCGAATAGCACAGGGAACTCTACTCAATACTACGTAATGACCTATATGGGAAAAGAGCATAACAAAGAGTGGACATATATATATATATATATATATATATAGTATAAGGCTTCCCAGGTAGCACCAGTGGGAAAAAACCCACCTGCCAATTCAGAAGACGTAAGAGACAGGATTTGATCCCTGGGTCAGGAAGATCCCCTGGAGAAAGGCATGGCAACCCACTCCAGTATTCTTGCCTGGAGAATTCCATGGACAGAGGAGCCTGGCAGGCTACAGTTCATAGGACTGCAAAAAAGTCAGACACGACTGAGCGACTAAGCACACATGCATGCATATATAGTATAACAGATTCATTTCGCTGTATGCATAAAATTAACATAACATTGTAAATCAACTATACCTCAATAAAAAATTTAAAAAAACATAGAGAACTCAAAAAATTTAAAAAGAAAAAGAAATGGCAGATCTCAAAGAGCAAAACATAATCACATCCACCTTTGTTTCCTAGATAAAAATGAAGTTTATATTTCTCACTTTTGACCATAGAATTATTTCACATGTAGTGTGGATTTTGTCTTCACAAAATGACATTTGTATTTATGTATGGCCTGCTTTCTCTGGGCTGTCCGTCCTAGGATAGAGCCAGCAGCTCCAATAATAATTCCTGCACAGAGTCCACGGGGTCAGTGGGCAGAGAAATGCCACTCATCCATCAATCCTGGCAGCTCAGCTCCCCAGAGGCCAGAGATGCTCCTGAAAAGTTCTTTGTCCTCAGGGATGGAAAAAATCCCAGGCTTTGTTTACCCCAGAGCCACCATCCACAACAGAATCTGCCATCATTGTATACTACAATAGCAGGAAACTTAGAGAATCGGCATTCTTTATTGGGTTTGATTCATTAAACTTAAGATTCATTTAATTTAATCTTTACCACTTCTTAGTTACAAAAAAAAAAAAAAAAGGTTTGAAACCAGCATCAATCTGGAAGTGTCTCCAGTGGGGTTTCTCCCCAGCCAGGCAAAATAAACACACCCACCAGGGCCATCAGCACTGGCCACCGGTGGCAAAGACCCAAGTCACAGCAGCTGGGGTTCTGCTGACAGAGTTGTGGCTCCTCCCTGTCCACACTCATGGCATGAGGCCAGCAGGATGTGTGACAAGATTTTCCTTTCAGGTTGAGTGGTAGAAAGTCATCGTTTCAGCTGAGGGGTGCAGGGTGTTAAGAGGGTCAGGAGATCAAAGTTTCCTAGCCCTGTTCACAACTATAAGCTGACAACCATCTCACCACTCCTAGGTCTGCCACCATCTGGTGAAACGGGGTTTTCTGTGTGGCTGCTCAAAACCCTGCAGCCCAAAGAGCTCATGTCTTGGAGCGGGTAGCTGGCTGGAGTAGGATGGTGGGCGGTGCAATGGCAATCAGGCAGCTTGTTTGCAGGCAGTCACGTGCTCTCCTCCTCCTGCGTGGTGTCCACGCCCACATCATGATGAATGCCCTAGAATCTGGCCCGACCCAGAGCAGTAATTTCCTGTGAGTGGAAGGGTCAGGCATATCACTTAACTGATATCAATCTGGATCCTGGAACCAGCTCTGCTGGTAACTAGCCCTGTGCCAATGAGCAAACCATTTATACCTGTCTGGGTTCCTTCATTTGTAATAGTGGGGGGCAGGGAGGTCCTTGATGGGCCAAGTCCCTTCCGTTCTAACCTCTACGGTATTGTGATTTCCTTTGCAGAAGCAAGTAAAGGAGCAAGGGGATTATATTATGAAAGACTAAGTCTATCATAGCAAGAACACTGCTTGTGTGTTGATTTTTAAAGCAGCCCTTTTAAAAAAACAGTTGAGCAGATAAGGAAATGTGTGTGCATACAAAACCGTGTGGCTCAGCCTTGACTCAGCTTAGAAGCTGAGGGCAAATGGGTATTCATAAGATGGGATCATAGTAAGCATTCACCCAGCAGAAGAATATTTCTGTTCTCTACTCCACTTGGTCTCACAAATCTGCCTTTATTAACTACTATGTGACATCAGACACTCCGGGACGTTTTTTTTTTTTTAATCAGGGGGTTGGTATAAAATGTCTAGTAATACTCCTTTGTATGTATGTACCACAACTTCTTCATCCATTCATCTCTTGATGGACCTCTAGGTTGCTTCCTTTTTCTGGCCGTTGTAGATAGTGCTACAATGAACACTGGGGTACATGTGTCTTTTTCAGTAATGTTTTTCTTAGGGTATGTGCCCAGTTGTGGGATTGCAAGTGCAGGGAGAAAATATCAATAACCTCAGATATGCAGGTGACACCACCCTTATGGCAGAAAGCAAAGAGGAACTGAAGGGCCTTTTGATGAAATGAAAGATAAGAGGGAAAAACCTGGCTTAAAACTCAACGTTCAAAAAACTAAGATCATGGCATACAGTCCCATCACTTCATGGCAAATAGATGGGAAAACAATGGAAAGAGTGATAGACTTTATTTTCTTGGGCTCCAAAATTACTGCAGATGGTGACAGCAGCCATGAAATTAAAAGGCACTTGCTCCTTGGAAGAACTCTGACCAACCTAGACAGCATATTAAAAAGCAGAGACATTATTTTGCTAACAAAGGTCCATCTAGTCAAAGCTGTGGTTTTTCCAGTAGTCATGTATGGATGTGAGAGTTGGACTATAAAGAAAGCTGAGTGCCAAAAAATTAATGCTTTTGAACTGTGGTGTTGGAGAAGACTCTTGAGAGTCCCTTGGACAGCAAGGAGATCCAACCAGTCAATCCTAAAGGAAATCAACCCTGAATATTCACTGGAAGGACTGATGCTAAAGCTGAAACTCCAATACTTTGGCCACCTGATGTGAAGAAGTGACTCACTGGAAAAGACCCTGATGCTGGGAAAGATTAAAGGCAGGAGAAGAAGAGGAAAACAGAGAATGAGATGGTTGGATATCATCACAGACTTGATGGATATGAGTTTGAGCAAGCTCTGGGAGTTGGTGATGGACAGGGAAGCCTGGTGTGCTATAGTCCGTGGGAGAGCAAAGAGTCAGACACGACTGAGTGACTGAACTGAACTGAACTGATGGTAGTTTTATTCCAATTTTTTAAAGATATCTCCATACTGTTCTCTATAGTGGCTGTATCAGTTTACATTCCCACCAACAGTGCAAGAGGGTTCCCTTTTCTTTATACCCTCTACCTGATTAACCTATTCGCAAGGCAGGAATAGAGATGCAGACATAGAGAACAGACTTGTGGACACAGCAGGGGAAGGAGGGTGGATGAATTTGGAGAGTATCATAGAAACATATACACTACCATGTATGGAATAGATAGCTAGTGGGAAGTCGCTGTATAGCACAGGGAGCTCAACCTGGTGCTCTGTGATGACCTGGAGGGGTGTGATGGGGTAGAGGTGGGAGGGAGGTTCCAGAGGGAGGGGACATATGTATACTTATGGCTGATTCACATCATTGTATGGCATAAACCAACACAACACTGTAAAGCAATTATCTTTCAGTTAAAAATAAATTTAAAAATTTCTATGAAATCCCAATCAAGGTCATCCCCCCATTATGTTGTTTGTCTCTTAAGAATAAATTCTTCTCCAAGTCTATCTGTCTCACCTGACAGACTAGTCCATTTCCTCTTTGTAGACAATACGCTGTGCAATCCATCCTTTTCTTGTTGGAGAATTCAGAGTAAAGGTCAGTGTTCAGTTCAGTACCTTTTCTTACCCTGAGTCCTTCATTGTAATTTTACCTGTCATTTGACTCTTATTTTAATGATTTTTGGGTTTCACTGAGGTACTAATTCTTTGTTAATGAATTCATTCATTCATTCAAGCAACTGTTTAGATTTATAGAAAAGCTGCACAGAAAGTACAGAGAATTACCATATCTCCCCTTCCTCTCCTTGTATACAGTTTCCCGTATTATTAACACCTTTCATTCATGGTACACTTACTACAGTTGATAAGCAAGTAATGATACATTATTATTAATTAAAGCTTATAGTTTATATTAGGGTTCACTCTCTGTGCTGTGCTCTAAGGGTTTTGATAAACACAAAATATCATGTGTCCACCATCGAAGTATCATGCTGAAAAATTTCACTGCCGTAAAAATCCCCTGGCTCCACCTATTCATACCCTCTCCCTTCCCTATAACCCCTGGCCACCCTTATCTTTCCACCATCTCCCTAGTTTTGCTTTTCCAGAAAGTCATGCAATTGGAATCATACAGGAGGTATGTAGCTTTTTCAGACTGGTTTCTTTCACTTAGTAATATGTATTTGAGGCTTCACCATACCTTTCTGTGGCTTGGGAGCTCATTTCTTTTTATCACTGAATAATATTCTATTGCATGGATGTGCCACAATTTGGTTATCCATTTGCTTACAAAAGAATATCTTGATTGCTTTTAATTTTTAGTGGTGATGGTTTAGTCACGCTAAATTGTGTCTGACCCTTGCGACCCCATGGACTGTAGCCTGCCAAGCTCCTCTGTCCATGGGATTTCCCGGGCAAGAATACAGGTCACCATTTCCTTTTCCAGGGGATCTTCATGATCTAGGGATCAAACCCACATCTCTGCTTGGCAAGTGGATTCTTTGCCCCTGAGCCACCAATTTTTACCGATTAGTAAGAAGAAGAAAGAAACTGATTTTTACTGATTTTCATTACTGTCACTTTATTGTAAGCTGCCTCTAAGTAAATAGGAATACAAGTTTGTATTGAAATATGCATAACAGTTCATACTACAAAGTTCACTTTTTAAACCTTGCCAAGTAGAATCAGGTTTACCACAGATCTGGCTAACAGAACCAACTTGTGGGATGACTCTCTTGCCTCCAGCTCTGGGAATCTAGAGCATCCCACGCACTTTCTAAGTACGATGTGGACCAAGCGTTGCTGTGTCAGGTAGAGAACTCAACAGGGGTTTACCTCAACATGCATGAAAATTACAGACACCAAATTTTCCTGCTTCCTAGCTGGGATAAAATCCAAACTGCTGTTCATCAAGACTCCTAGATGCAGAGAACAGACTTGTGGTTGCCAAGGGTGGAGAGGGGTTGGGGAGGGGTGGAGTGAGACTTTAGATTAGCAGGTGCAAGCTATTCTATAGAGAATGGATAAACAAGGTCCTACTATATAGCACAGGGAACTATATTCAATGTCCTGTGATAGATCATAAACAGAAAAGAATATGAGAAAGAACACATACATATGTATAACTGAGTCACTTTGTTGTACAGCAGAAATTAATAACATTGTAAATCAACTACAATAAAATCAAAAAATTTTTTAAATAACTGCTTATCAAAAATAAGCAGACAGAATTGTACTTTCTGCTAGCCAAGACATTGCAGAATTCTTAATACATAGCTAATTGTTTTTATTCCTAACAATACGTTGGAATTATGCAGGTAGAGTATGCACAGCTTGGTTATAAGTCAGAGATTAAAAAGACAGTAGAAGTTCTTCTTGGGGGTGTATATTGGGTTACACTTGCCTTCTCTGAGATCTGGGCAGGAGATCAGAACTGAATATACCCAAACTGTTTTTCCATTTTTATTAAGGTGAAACATGGGTGGCTGGTTTGGGTGTGTGTAGGCTTATCTCGTCAAACAGTGTTAAAAGGCTCATTACAAAACCAAAATAAAAGAGTGATCACTTGCCCCATTTAATTTCATTGGATACTTCCAACCCCTGTAGGTCTTTCCCCCCACCTACACCTTTTTTTTTTTGTTCTCTCCTATTGCAATTTTGTTCTCTTCTCCTCAGTGTTATGTTTGGATTTCTTTGTCTTTTGTGTGTGTATATCTATTCTAGATTCTTGGTTTGCAGTTGCCATGACGTTTTTGGATAGCAGTCTCTATAGATATGTGGTTGTTTTCAGTTGCTAATCTCTTGATTTCAAATGCATTTTCAAAACCCTGCGTTTGTACTCTCCTCCCCAGAAGAGGATTGTTTTTGATATCATGTCTACATCTAATTTTTTGTGTGTGAAAAGTGAAAGCGTTAGTCACTCAGTCTTGTCTGACTCTTTGTGACCATATGGACTATAACCCACCAGGCTCCTCTGTCCATGGGATTCTCCAGGCAAGAATACTGGAGAGGGTTGCCATGCATTCCTCCAGGGGACCTTCCTGACCCAGGAATTGAACCTGGGTCTCCTGCATCACCGACTCAATGGACATGGGTTTGGGTGAACTCCGGGAGTTGGTAACGGACAGGGAGGCCTGGCATGCTGCGGTTTGTGGGGTCACAAAGAGTCGGACACAACTGAGCGACTGAGCTGAAACTGAAACTCCTGCATCACGGGCAGACTGTTGTGTGGATACTTCTAATTCTTAGCAGATTCTTCTGATAGTTATTTCCCTACTTTTAAGTACAGGTTTACAAGGGTTTCCCTGGTGGCTCAATTGGTAAAGAATCTGCCCACAATATGGGAGACCCAGGTTTGATCCCTGGGTCCAGAAGATCCCTTGGAGGAGGAAATGGCAACCCATTCCAATATTCTTGCCTGGAGAATCCCATGGACAGAGGAGCCCGGCGGGCTACAACCCATGGGGTCACAAAGAGTTGGACATGACTGAAGCCATTTAGCATGTTGTTACAATGCTTCCCAGTTGGTGCTAATGGTAAAGAACACATCTGCCAATGCAGAAGACTTAAGAGATGCAGGTTCGATCCCTGGGTTGGGAAAATCCCCTGAAGGAGGAAATGTCAACCCATTCCAGTATTCATGCCTAGAAAATTCCATAGACCCAGGCGCCTGCAGGCTATAGTCCCTGGAGTCACAAAATCAGACACAACTGAGCAACTAACACACACACACACACACACACACACACACACACTTCTACAGGCTTCCAGGTGGCCCTAACAGTAAAGAACTCACCTGCCAGTGCAGGAGATATAAGAGATGCAGATTCAATCACTGGGTCAGAAAGAAGGAAATGGCCACCCACTCCAGTATTCTTGCCTAGACAATTCCATGGAGTGAGGAGTCTGGCAGGCTACAGTCCACGTCGTCCCAAAGAGTTAGACACGACTGAACGACTAACACTTTCATTCTTTCACAGTTGATTTACAACTCTGTCTTGACTAATCCAACTTAGATACCATCTACTGTCTTCCCATTATGGTAGCTGAGAATTTAGTGCTTTGACACCCAATTATAGTTACAGCATTACTTTTGGTTAAATCAGTCTTTAAAATCTATACTATTAAGACCATGTGAAACATTGTTCACTGCTGAGTCAAGTAATAAACTATGATTATAGTTTCTTTCTTTTGCAACTTCTTGTTTGTCTCAAAGTTAATAGTTTCCTTATTTTCTTCCTTTCTTCTTTTTTTGGCCACACAGCATGCAGGATCACTGTTGCCTGATCAGGGATCAAACCAGCATCCCTTGTATTGGAGGTGTAGTCTTAACCACTAGACTGCAAGGCAAGTCCCTTTCCCTTTTCAAAAATAGTTGCCTTATATTTTGGATTTCCTTTGTTTTATTCCTATCTGTACTTTCTCCCCTCATCCCTTAACTTTCCTTCTTCCCAACTGATAATCAGTTGGTTCCATTTTTGTCTCCAAGGGACTCCTTCCTGGAACCCAGGCTCACTGATTGTGGCTAAACTTCGTTCCCCTGGCAAGTGCCATAAATTTGTCCTTGGACTTCCCCTCACCACCACCCTGGAAATTCTCTTTGCTCCTCTAAGCCCGCCTTCCTGGGACTTCCTCTTCCTCGTTCTTGGCTATTCAGGTTCCTCCCTCCCCTTCGTGGACCACATCTTCCAGCAGCTTCCTGAGAAAGCATACAGAGCCAGCTGAAAGGTGGGTGCTGTAGTAAGAGAGATGGAGATCAGAACAGCAGCTTTCTCACTGCCAGGCCTGTTTGGAGGAGGCGGCTCCCTGTCTGCCAGCCAAGGGCGCATCATCCTTCTATACCCTAGAATTAAGTGCACTCACCCAGCTGTGCCGGAAAGCGGCAGCCTCCCCAGATGGGCGAGACCGATGGGACATCTGCTCTCCGCAGGCTGGCAGAGCCTGAGGAGCAGAGAGGGAGGGGAGCATGATGGAGTCCAGATCCTTCTCCCCAGTGTCCCCAGCCATGCAAGTCATAATCCCAGAGAGGTGGCGTGAGTTGGGGAGCGAGGGGAGAGGGTTGTGGCTAGGCCTGAGCATCAGCGTTTTTAAAGTCCCTTGGGTGATTGGATGTAGCCAGGGCAAGAACCTCTGGCCTAAGCAGAAGTGAGCAAGTTGGAAGAAAAAAAGGACTACCTTGGTGATTCAGTGGTTGAGACTCCACACTTCCACTGCAGGGGGCACAGGTTTGACCCCTGGTCAGGGAACTAAGATCCTGCATGCCCTGCAGTTCAGAAAAAAAAAAGAAAGAAAAAAGAAAGTGAGCAGGTGGAGAAAAGAAGGGAAAGAAAGGGACTTCCCTGGAGGCCCAGTGGTCGAGATTCTGTGCTTCCACTGCACAGGTATGGGTTTGATCCCAGGTCAGGGAGCCAAGATCTCACATGCCACAGGGTGCAGTCTAAAAAGACGTGAGCAGGCGGTTTTCAAGGGCTCCTGTCTTCTCCCCTTCTCACCTGGCCTCCCCTCTACTCCACAGGCTTCGGGCTCCTTGCCTCCATCTGCCCTCCTCCCCCTCTATCACCAATCCTGCCCACCCCCATCACCAATAACAGCTCAGTTGCATGTTTCTCTCCTGTTTCAACTAGGACTGAGTTTGTGTTTTGGTTTTGTGTTCTTCTTATTTTGAGAGAGATTTCCACCAGTGGATGGAGGGAGAATAAAAGATACTTTCTGCCATCTCAAAAACAAACCATGGGGCACAGCCCAATTGAATGACTTCTTTTACCAAGAGTTTTCTTACAATTTTTAGAAATGACTCAGAGAGATAACGAATGGGTCTATGTCTTTGAAAATATTTCTTGTTTTGAAAGGGAGTAACAGAGAAAGGATCTGAGGATCTGAGCATCTGCTGCCAAGAGTGGATGGGTTTTAGGTCACCAGTGATGGAGGTGCCCGGACTGCAGGCATTGGTGTAGTGGGGAGGGGAGCACAGCCAGACTCTCTCCTTATGGAGCCTCTTTAAATGACATGACACAGTTCAGTTTATTATGGCAACTTCCCCCAATAACCCCTTTAATCAGCACCACACAGCATAATCATTCATCTTCCCCTACGTGAGCAGGGAGTCTAGGTTTGGGCACTCACCAGCAGCTACATGATTTTGGCCAAGGCTTCAGCCTCTCTTAGCCTCACTTTGGAGAAGGCAATGGCAACCCACTCCAGTACTCTTGCCTGGAAAATCCCATGGACAGAGGAGCCTGGTAGGCTGTAGTCCATGGGGTCGCGAAGAGTCGGACACGACTGAGCGACTTCACTTTCACTTTTCACTTTCATGCATTGGAGAAGGAAATGGCAGCCCACTCCAGTGTTCTTGCCTGGAGAATCCCAGAGACGGCGGAGCCTGGTGGGCTACCATCTATGGGGTCGCACAGAGTCGGAGACGACTGAAGTGACTTAGCAGCAGCAGCAGCAGCCTCACTTTTAGCATCTCTGAAACAGACAGATTTTATGTGTGCCATATGCCTCTAAGAGTTAATATGAGGTACCAATTTGATCACATATGGTGAGTTAAAAGGCATTTATCAGAGGTATTACCATTATAATTCACCCAATCCTTTTTCCTTCAAGTCCAGGGGGAAGTCTCAACTGGGTGGCAGCCTTGCCCATGACGTATCCTTCTGCATGACCTAAATAAATAAATTAAATGTTTCATTCTACTTTCACATTCAAATAACAATTGCCAGGGTATCAGAAAAAGCAAAGTCCAAACATAAAATAGTCTATATTTTTGAACAAGTGGTGCACCTAAATTTCTATACAATATCCTGGGAAGGGAGAATTTAGGGGATCATGCCAGATGGTGCTAGTGGTAAAGAACCCACCTACTGATGCAAGAGACTTAATAAGAGACTGGGTTCCATCCCTGGGCCAGGAGGAGGGCGTGGCAATCTACTTTAGTATTCTTGCCTGTAGAGTGCCATGGACGGAGGAGCCTGGCAGGCTATAGTCCATGGTCACAAAGAGTTGGACACACCTGAGGCAACTTAGCACGCACACATGCACCACATTTAACTTAGAAATGAACTGGGGGCAAACCACACTGTAGCAGTCTGCTCCAGCTTCCATGACACAACACGGCAGACAGCAATAGAAATTATTTTCTCACAGTTCTGGAGGCTGAAGGCCCAAGGTCAAGGTCCAGCATGGTCAGGTTCTGGTGCGAGCACCCTTCCTGGCTTGCAGATGGCCACCTTCTGGCTGTGTGCTCACGAGATGGGGAGAGAGTTAGGGTGTCTCTTCCTTTTCTTATAAAGACACCAGTCCTGTTGGATTAGGGCCCCACCCTTATGACCTCATTTAACCTGACTTCCTTAAAGGCCCTATCTCTGAATATAGTCTTATTGGGGGTTAGAAATTCAACTTATGGATTCAGGGGGACACAATTCAGTTCTTCCTCTCACATGTGGGTTCTATCTTCCTGAAAGAGCAGTGATAGAAAAAGTGAGTGTCTGGGACTGTAGCCAGAGTCTAGTCTAGACCAGAAGTAGAAATAAACTGAAATTTCCAGAATTAAAACTGTGGATCATGTCCAAGCTGATCTCCCGGGCTTGGGGGAACTTTCCAGACTCTGGGATATCAATATGAACTGTCTCCTGAAAGCCCCAATGTCTGCTCCCTGCACATTAATGCTTGTGGAAATCAGCTGAACCCTTGTAAACGTTCAACCGCTGTTCTGAAGCATAGCTGCCTTCACACTGATGATTCTGGAAGCATTTCCCTTTGATAATTCATTGGAGGAGGGTGATGGAAATACTGCATTTCTGAATCTGAAACCGCAAGAAAATTTAAGTCTCTGCGTGTTGGCGGTGAGGTCAGAGAATCTGCCACCACGGAATTCAAAAGTTCTTTGTGGTTTGACATAATAGCTACCTATTAAGTTTGCCTTCTGCTTGACCTGTGCAACTGCCATTTAGGAAAGGGAAAGCTGTCATCCATCATGTGTCTTTATAAAGAACTTCTTTAAACTTTATCTTATGAAACTGTTTTCATAATTATTTAGCTTCGCTCCATTTCCAGAGCACTGCACAAGATGTCCAAAAAGAGAAAAAATGTGATCCTTTAGGATCAAGCCAAAAAAATCTTCCAAACTAACAAGAATAAAAGGGGTTGGTAATTTTTTTTTTCTTGAAAAGAACATAAATCATATCATGGGGATTCCCTGGTGGCTTAGATGGTAAAGAATCTGCCTGCAATGCGGGAGACCCAAGTTTGATCCCTGGGTCAGGAAGATAGCCTGGAGAAGGAAATGGCAACCCACTCCAGTATTCTTGCTTAACATATCATGAAATAAGCCCAAAATAAAATCTACTTTATTAAAAAAATCAATAACAAAACTGCCAGATTTTGTTCTGGTGTTCCTTGGGTGATCCATTCAGTGTGCATCATCCAATGTCATTACGTCCACACCCCTCTACAATGATATCTAATGCTCAGAACGCTGATCGCAAGGCCCAGTACACCCTGAGTCATAATTCATGATGAACTAATTTGCAGTGGAAAACTGAAAAGAACACCAAAATATTTGGTTTCTTGGATAATTTGCTGACTTTTAAGTCATATAAAAGCCGTATCTTTATGCATATTTTTTGAAGTTCTTTATGAAGTATACTGTCAAGGTGAGAGAATGGAACATATTTTGTTTAACAGCTTGTACACTTGATTGATAATTTAAAAAACTGGGCATAGTATATAGGCTTTGTTTGTACTTTTGCCAAGGCCCCACAAAGGTTAGAGCAGGCCTACCCTTCACAACATGCCACTCCAGACTCCTTTTATCTTTATGTTCTACCATCCTTAGCATGTAACTTTCAGCTTTGTGGATTCTTACCTCATGGTTCAAGGTGGCTGCTCCAGCTCCAGTTTCATGGCCATATTCCAAGGAGGAAGATGAAAACAAAGAGGAAGAGGATAAGGCGGAGGTGTATCACAAAAGCAAAGTATTTAGATTGCAAAGATAATTGTGGTTTCAGGCAGTGAATTTTAAATCATTAAAACTAGGTTCAAATCTAGTTTTAGATCTTTATTAACCAAAATAGGAACCATTATTATCAACACATTTTTGCCAAGGAGAAATAAGTTTGCTTATTCCTGTAGTGTAAAGATCCATGCTTTGGGATTCAACGAACTGTCGGAAAGCATTTTCTGCATCCTGCTGGTTGTGAAGGGTTTTCCCTGCAAAAAGTTGTCGAGATGTTTGAAGAAGTGGTAGTCAGTGAGAAGTAAGGTGAATATGGAGGATTCGGCAAAACTTCATAGTCTAAATTGTTCATCTTTTAAAGTCATGATTGTGCAATGTGCAGTCAGGTGTTCTCATAGAAAAGAATTGGGCCCTTTCTGTTGACCGTTGCTGCCTGCAGGAATTACAGTTTTCAGTACATCTAATTGATTTGTGAATTAGAATGAAGAGACATCACTTTGCCAACAAAGGTCCGTCTAGTCAAAGCTGTGGTTTTTCCAGGAGTCATGTACGAATGTGAGACTTGGACCACAAAGAAGGCTGAGCACCGAAGAATTGATGCTTTTGAACTGTGGTGCTGGAGAAGACTCTTGAGAGTCCCTTGGACTGCAAGGAGATCAAACCAGTCAATTCTAAAGGAAATAAGTCCTGAATATTCATTGGAAGAACTGATGCTGAAGCTGAAGCTCCAATACTTTAGCCACCTGATTCCAAGAGCCAACTCATTGGAAAAGACCCTGATGCTGGGAAAGATTGAAGGCAGGAGGAGAAGGGGACAACAGAGTATGAGATGATTGGATGGCCTCATGGACTGGATGGACATGAATTTGAGCAAGCTCCAGAAGGTGCTGAAAGACAAGGAAGCCTGGTGTGCTGCAGTCCATGGGGTCACAAAGAGTTGGACATGACTGAGCAACGGAAAAACATTAACAACAACATTGATTTGCTGAGCATACTTCTCTGATGTAATGGTCTTGCTGGGATTTAGAAAGCTGTAATGGATCAGACAGACAGCAGACCACCAAACAGTGACCATGACCTTTTTCTGGTGCAAGTTTGGCTTTGGGAAGTGCTTTGGAGCTTCTTCTCTGTCCAAATACTGAGCTGATCATCACTGGTATTCACATAAAATCCATTTTTCATCGCCCATCACAATCCAATGGAGAAAAGGTTCATTGTTGTTGTGTAGAATAAGAGAATAAAACACTTCAAAATGACATTATTTAAAACTTTGTGGTCAGCTCATGAGGCACCCACTTTTTTACCTTGCCAGTTTGCTTCAAATGGGGAACAACCCTAGAATGGTCAACACTGAGTTCTTTGACAAAGACTGGTGCAGGGAAAGATGAAGGCAAAAGGAGAAGGGGAATGCAGAGGATGAGATAAGGTTAGATAGCATCACTGACTCAATGGACATGAATTTGAGCAAACTCCGAGAGATGGTAAAGGACAGGGAAAACTGGCATGCTGCAGTCCACGGGGTCTGAAAGAGTCGGACACTACTGAGTGACTAAATAATAACAGCAATTAGAGAAAAGGAGATAATGGTTATTAAATAGGCAAGTAACAGTGTCTGCCACATGCAAGGGCCAAAAGCAATGACTCCTAGGGATGCCTGGTCCCAGGATTCATGAGTCACGTGAAGTTGCCTAATCACGCCTGAGTGACTGTCCACACCAGATGCTGTTGACAAGTCAAGGTTCAGATGGACCTGAACGTGGAATCTTGGGTAGAGCTGAGACCACAGACAAGGGGCCATCAGGGAGCCCAGCGTGGAGCAGCGACGGAAGGAGGAGGCACATGGGCCAATGCACAAGGTTTCCAAATTTGTTCTAGAAGTCCACCTGGCAACTCATCTCAAAAGCTTTGAGAAAATGGGAATTTGCACTTCTGAAGAGGCTGATTATAGCTCAGCTCAGATTATAGCTCCACCCAGGTCCTGGAGTTATTCTGAGCCCAGGTGACTCAGATTGTTTGCCCATTTTTTCGAGCTCCCTCAGGACCACCTCTGGACATGAGTTTGAGCAAACTCTGAGAATTAGTGGAGGACAGGGGAGTTTGGCATGCTGCAGTCCGTGGGGTTGCACAGTCAGACACGACTTAGCAATTGAACAATAGGACCACCTGTGCCTTTGTGCCTCCATCAGCCAGAGCTGGTTTGAGTGGCAGTCTCAGATCTTCCATGTGAAGGGCCTGCTGGGCAGCATTCTGGCAGACAGTGAGATGAAGCGACACAGCAAAGTTGCCGGGCAGGATTTGCACAGCAAGGTGATAGCATTTGCAGGTGATTTTTTATTTAGGTTGCTGGGATGGTAGTGGGGGGATTAATGGTAAATTTCAAACACAATCACAGAATCTCAACTTATATTAACAATATTTATTTAAATTTTATCACATTTAAGGAACGACATACTCTTTAGTCATGTCCTACTCTTTGGGAACTCATGGACTGTAGCCCACCAGACTCCTCTGTCCAAGGAATTTCCCAGGCAAGAATACTGGAGTGGGTTGCCATTCCCTTCTCCAGGGGATCTTCCCAACCCAGGGATCAAACCTGGGTCTCCTGCATTAGGAGGCAGATTCTTTATGGTCTGAGCCACCAGGGAATGCCACACAAGAAGTTAAGTTCCAACTGAGAGTCCCAGGGATTGAACCTGGAGCCTCATGCTTAATTTACTCTAAAGGAATTCCTTTAGGAAAAGTATAATTTATCATTAAATTTTAAAGCAATATATTTTGTGGCAAATGTAGATTCAAAGTTAAGTATGTATTGATGGCATCAAAAAAAGAACTGATTTTTATGGATTATTTGGAAATTTTTGCATTTTTAAAACTGGGTTTTAATAACTGAGGTTTTTATTTATAGATAAATCACACTATTTTTGCTTCTAAATGACAAATGGGAAGGTTCCAGACTACCAGTTGAAAGTACCCCTGAGTAAAAACACGACCTGGGTGTGCATAATCTTTATTCCTAAAAAATGGCAAGCAAGATTGGACGTCATTGTCCTATATTTTTGGCTTATAATTTTGGAAAATTTTAATTTGGATCTGATGAAAACAACTAAGAAAGCTGGGAAACCATATTATAGCCAATTTGAGGAAATTTTATCATTCTGGTGGTGCAGTGGTAAATAATCCACCTGCTGATGCAGGGGACACAAGAGAGGTAGGTTCACTCCCTGAGTCGGGAAGATCCTCTGGAGAAGGGCATGGCTACCCACTCCTCTATTCTTGCCTGGAAAATTTCATGGACAGAAAAGGCTGTCAGGCTACAGTCCATGGGGTCACAAAGAGTCAGACTCGACTGAGCACACACACACACATACACATACATCTTGCCATTTAGCCTTTTTTCGTCATCATCAGTGTTCCTTAAGCTTTCTTTAATCTGAGAGGCATTATGGATAGAAATTTAAAAATGGGGACTTCCTTGATGGTCCAGTGGCTAGGAGCTTCCACTGCAGGGGCACACGTTCTATCCTTGCTCGGGAGCTAGGACCCTGTATACCATGTGGCACAGCCAAAAAATAGAGTAGAATAAAATCTGTTCTAAAAAAAGAAATTTAAAAATGAAAATGATTTCTGTGTACCAGACTGAGGGCCCAAGGTGTTGATACCACTCAGGGCCCAGATAAAACCAACCAAAGGTTAAGTTTAGTCACTGTCTTACTTTAAATAATAGAAATGGAAGCATGTCACTTTGCTGTCTTTAAGGATGTAAACCTTTGGGTCCACCATGACAAATGTCACTTCCTACCAACTGTCTTGCTGATATCTCAGATCCTTGAGCTCAGGGCCCATCTTTCCAGCCCGCTCTGTCTAACTCTGCTCAGATGTCCTGTAATTTCTGTGACCAGAGAAGATATTCAGCCGTGCTGTCCCTCGGCCAAGATGAACTAAGCCTGCGCCCCCAGAGAGTTGGTAAGACAGCAGCTGTAGAAACATACAGTTCTGGGTTTCAACATGCAAACGACCACATTTCCTTGACCCTGGGTGTCCTTGGAAACATTCCCCACCAATGAGTACAAATTCTGCTCTTGGAATGTGGTAAATTGAGAAATTCAACACAAACACCCCAATCTGACAGCCTTCCTTCTGGTCTTTCATGGCATTGTTTATGAAGCTAGATTTTCGCAAATGCATTCCTTTAGGTTCAAGGTTTTAGACTTTTTTTCTTTTTTTCCTTTAAGCCCAGAACTAAATTTATTCCTAAGAGGAAGCTGGTCGTTGTTTTCTTGCTTTACGGTACGGGCGAGTGGACTTGATCAGGTTTCAGTCTCCCTGTAATCTTCCTGCCATCCTGATGGCCGATGAACTTCCTTTTATGGAATTGCTTCTTCCCCTTCAGGGCAACCTGATGGGACTGAAAACCCTGGCTCAGGCCTCCCATTGAGGGTTTGAAGGGACATGCTTCCAGGGCTCCCAGAACCAGAACTGGAACTGCATCATTTCCATTCCAAACCCAGGGCCCACACCGCACATCCTTCTAAGAGCCAGTGTGGCCCTTCTAATGCATTCCCTTTTGCTTAAACTCAGTTCTAACCAGTGCTGCTGCCATGTGCACGCTCAGTTGTGTCTGACTCTTTGCAACCAAGAGGACAGTAGCCTGCCAGGTTCCTCTCCATGGGATTCTTCAGCAAGTATACGGAAGTGGGTTGCCATGCCCTCCCCTGGGGATCTTCCCGACCTGGGGATCAATTCCATGTCTTTTATGTCTCCTGCATTGGCAGGTGGGTTCTTTACCAGCTGAGCCACCTTTTCCAAGTGACCCCAGTATAAACCACAGGAACCCATCCCTGTCTGCTCCAGTCAGAATTCTGGTCAGAAATTAGCTTTAGCTCAAATATTGATATATATTGGAGTAGGAAATGGCAACCCACTCTAGTACTGTTGCCTGAAAAATCCCATGGACAGAGGAACCTGGTGGACTACAGTCCATAGGGTGAAAAAAAAGTCAGTCACTACTGACTGACTGAGCACGCATTGACATGTATTCTCTGTCAGAAAGCCTGTGAACCTGTTAGGTGCTGATGAGATATGCTCAAACCTCCTGGAAGTCTGTCCCAGAGATGCATCCTCACACAGCCAGTTGTTTTTACTAAACTATTTTAATTACTTTCTTTTCCACGAAAATCTTCAAAGGATTAATGCAATCTTCTTACAATGGGATTATGGGCCTCACACCAAACTCTGCATGAAACATTCATTTTAAGGAGCATTCATCCAGAGTCCTGGGGTCAATGCTGGGAAACGTTGGGCATCTGGAACCAGAGCTAGAGTTCACGGAAACCCAGGCACCAACTTCAATTTCTCTTATCCAGTGAGGACGTGACCTGAGACTGAGTTTGGTTCAAGAAACAAGAGAGTCCAACGTTGATAAGCACTTTCTTGAACACCACTGTGACTGCTGGAACAAGCTCTTCTTCAGTGAGGATAATGAGCCCAGGGTATAAAAAGTTCAAGGACATAGAAAGGAGCAGGGACTGTATTGACAGGCCCCTTCGTGTCCATGGGTTTCCCTGATTACGCAGTTGGTAAAGAATCCGCCTGCAATGCAGGAGACCCTGGTTCGATTCCTGGGTTGGGAAGATCCTCTGGAGAAGGGATAGGCTACTCACTCCAGGATTCTTGGGCTTCCTTGGTGACTCAGCTGGTAAAGAATCCACCTCCAATGCAGGAGACCTGGGTTTGATCCCTGGGTTGGTAAGAACCCCTGGAGAAGGGAAAGGATACCCACTCTAGTATTCTGGTCTGGAGAAGTCCATGGACTGTACAGTCCATGGGGTTGCAAAGAGCCAGACATGATTCAGTGACTTTCACTTTCACTTTGAGTCCATGGAGGCGTCCATTTTGGTCCCTGGGAATTTACTCTGAGTTGTATCTCAGAATACAGTATGTCCCCTACATACAAACCTTCAAGTTTTGAACTTCCAAAGATATCAACATGCGTTCCATCAGTGTCAGGTGTGACTGACATTGCAGCTTGTCCTCCATCTCTTACTGCTGATGATCCATCAGCTCTGCCATCTCCCACCTCTTATTCCTCCCCAGTAAATAACTTTTCTTGCCTCTTCATTCGATGGCAGCTCCTGTGTGCCAGCTGTTGGACTATACTATTGTACTTTTCAAGATACTGTACTGTAAGATTTAAAATGTTTCTTTTATTTTTTGTGCTTTTTATGTATTATTTGTGTGAAAAGTATTATAAACCTATTACAGTATAGTACTATATAGCTGCTCCTTGCTCCCTGGAAGGAAAGCTATGACAAATCTAGACCACAAATTAAAAAGTAAAGACATCACTTTACCAACAAAGGTCCATACAGTCAAAGCTGTGATTTTTCCAGTAGTCATGTATGGCTATGAGAGTTGGACCATGAAGAAGGCTGAGTGCTGAAGAATTGATGCTTTCGAATTGTGATGTTGGAGAAGACTCTAGAGAGTCCCTTGGAAAATCAAACCAGTCCATCCCAAAGGAAATTAGTCCTGAATATTCATTGGAAGGACTGATGCTGAAGCTGAAGCTGAAGCTCCAATACTTTGGCCATCTGATGCAAAGAATGGACTCACTGGAAAAGACCTTGATGCTGGGAAAGATTGAAGACAAGGAAGAAAAGGGGATGACAGAGGATGAGATGGTTGGATGGCATCACTGACTCAATGGACATGGGTTTGAGCAAACTCCAGGAGGTAGTGAAGGATGGGGAAGCCTGGCACACTTCAGGCAACAATTATATAGCTGATTGTGTTAGTTGAGTATTTAGGCTAATTTGTTGGACCTACAAAAGCACTCTCAAAATGGAGCTCATTCATATGTTGGGGTCTTACTGTACATCTGTTTCCACCCTTGGGAAGGAAAGGCTGCCCTACTTCCTATGAGCTTCAATAGCCTTTGTTCAAAAAATAGGGACTTTAACCTAATCTTATAAAGAAGGCATGTATGTGGGCTCTTCCCACTAGATGCTAATCCAACCAACATACCAAGATGGTGTCAAAAATGAAATGGGCATCACCATTCTTACAATATTCAGCTAGTTGAAAGAAGAACCAGTGAACTAACTATTGCCAAGATGGAAACAGATGAGCCCACGGTGTGAGGCCAGGGGTGGTTGAAAGAATTATACCTGTAGAGTTTCCCCAGTTCCCTAGAGGAGACCATTCATGACCAGTGATGACTCAAAGGAAGCTGACCTAGGATAGAGTAGCCCACTGACTGCTTCCTGGCTTTCCCAACCCTATCAGTCTGGGATGTGGGACAGCTCTGGATCTCAGAGTGAGTCAAAAACCTAAGGAACCTCAGGTCATTTTGCCAAAACAGAACAAGAACAAAAGCCAGAACCCTCTCAAGCTTCTAGACCTCACTACCATGATCACAGGAGGACGGGATCAGCCAAATTCCAAATGTGGGGACTTTCTTTTTTCCCCCAAACTTTTAACTGTTTATTTTGTATTGGGGTAGAACTGATTAACGATGTTGTGGTAGTTTCAGGAGAACGGTGAAGGGACTCAGCCATACATACACATATACATATACATGTATTCATTCTCCCCCGAACCTTCCTCCCATCCATGCTGCCATGTAATGCTGAGCAGAGTTCCATGTGCTATACAGTAGGTCCCTGGTTGGTTATCCATTTTATTTATTTATTTTTAACTTTGAAGCTTCAGTATATTTTTCATCAGTTAATTATATTCAGTTCAGTTCAGTTCAGTTCAGCCACTCAGTCATGTCGACTCTTTGCAACCCTATGGAGTGTAGCACACCAGGCTTCCCTCTCCATCACCAACTCCCAGGGCTTACTTAAACTCTTGTCCACCAAGTCGGTGATGCCATCCAACCATCTCATCCTTTGTTGCCCCCTTCTCCTCCTACCTTCAATCTTTCCTGGCATCAAGGACTTTAATTAGATTGGCCATTGTCTTACTGTAATATCATTCATTTTTTAAAAATTGTTGCAGTCTTTTTTTTTAACACCAATAACATTTTGTGTTGGGGTATAGCTGATTAATAATGTTGTGATAGTTTCAAGTGGATAGCAGAGGGACTCAGCCATACGTATACATGTATCCGTTCTCCCCCAAAACCCTCTCCCACTCCCACTGGCAAATAACATTGAGCAGAATTCCATGTGCTATACAGTAGATTTTTGTTGGTTATCCATTTTAAATATAGTAGTGTGTACATGACCTTCCCAAAGTCCCTAACTATTCCCTCCCCCCAGCAACCATACTTTCCTTCTCTAAGTCTGTGAATGTCTTTCTGTGTTGTAAGTAAGTTCATTTGTATCATTTCTTTTTAGATTCCACATACAAGGAACATCCTTCTCTGACTTATTTCATCCAGTGTGACACTCTAGTTCCATTCATGTTGTTGGAAATGGCATTATTTCATTCTTTTTAATGGCTAAGTAATATTCCATTGTATATCTGTACCACATCTTCTTTATCCATTCCTCTGTCGATGGACATTTAGGTTTCTTCCATGTCTTGGCCATTGTAAACAGTGCTGCAATGCACAGTGGGGTGTGTGTATTCTTTTGGATCATGTTTTTTCTCCAGATGCATGCCAGGAGTGGGATTATAGGATCACAAGCTCTATTTTTACTTTTTTAAGAAACCTCCATAAAATGTGGGGACTTTCTACAGGACAGACAACCCAGGTTCTCCAACAAACAAACATCATGGAAAAAAAGAAGGAGGGGGTTATTTCAGCTTGAAAGAAGCATAAGAGATCAAACAGTCAAATGCAATATGTAGATATTGTTTGGATCCAATTTTGAACACATAAACTGTAAAACCCCATTATTGAGACCCTGGGGGAAATTTGAACTCAGTTGGGTATCAGATGATTGCAGCAGTTTGTACTGTGTCATCCTGGCCAAGCTGGATCTGTATTTCTGTAGATACCTTTCTTGAAGTAGTTCTGGGTTAGTAGAGGCCAAGAGAGGAATTATCACCAGACTTGGGAGACAGAGGCTCTCCAAGGTTATGATGATGCCATGCAGGACAGAGGCACAGAGCAATCAGTGGATTCCAGCTTGTCTTCCTCTGTCCCCACTCAACACTTCTCCCAGTCCACCAACTCTGCCGGCCTACGGTGGTCCTGATCCCATCCCAGATGCTTGGCTGTGGTTCACTCTGACCTAAGCAGTCACTATTTTACAGTTCAGTTCAGTCGCTCAGTCATGTCCAACTCTTTGTGACCCCATGGACTGCAGCACGCCAGGCATCCCTGTCCATTGCCAACTCCTGGAGTCTACTCAAACTCATGTCCATTGAGTTGGTGATGCCATCCAGCCATCTCATCCTCTGTCATCCCCTTCTCCTCCTGCCTTCAGTCTTTCCCAGCATCAGGGTCTTTCCAAGGAATCAGTTTTTCGCATCAGGTGGTCAAAGTAGTGGAGTTTCAGCTTCAGCATCAGTCCCTCCAAAGAATATTCAGGACTGATTTCCTTTAAGGTGGACTTGTTTGATCTCTTTGCAGTCCAAGGGACTCTCAAGAGTCTTTTCCAACACCACAGTTCAAAAGCTTCAATTCTTCAGTGCTCCACTTTCTTTATAGTCCAACTTTCACATCCATACATGACTACTGAAAAAACCATAGCTTTGACTAGATGGACCTTTGTCGGCAAAGTAATATCTCTGCTTTTTAATACGCTGTCTAGGTTTGTCATAGCTTTTCTTCCAAGGAGCAAGTGTCTTTCAATTTCATGGCTGCAGTCACCATCTCCAATGATTTTGGAGCCCCAAAATATAAAGTCTGTCACTGTTTGCACGGTCTCCCCATCTGTTTGCCATGAAGTGATGGGACCAGATGCCATGATCTTAGTTTTCTGAATGTTGAGTTTTAAAACAGGTTTTTCACTCTCCTCTTTCACTTTCATCAAGGGGCTCTTTAGTTCTTCACTTTCTGCCATAAGGGTGGTGTCATCTGCATATCTGAGATTATTGATATTTCTCCTGGCAATCTTGATTCCAGCTTGTGCTTCATCCAGCCCAGCATTTTTCATGAGGTACTCTGCATATAAGTTAAATAAACAGGGTGACAATATACAGCCTTGACGTACTCCTTTCCCGATTTGGAACCAGTCTGTTGTTCCATGGCCAGTTCTAACTGTTGCTTCCTGACCTGCATACAGGTTTCTCAAGAAGCAGGTCAAGTGGTCTGGTATACCCATGTCTTTAAGAATTTTCCAGAGTTTGTTGTGGTCCACACAGTCAAAGGCTTTAGCATAGTCAATAAAGCAGAAGTAAATGTTTTTCTGGAACTCTCTTGTTTTTTACTATTTTACAGGTATTTTGTTAATTGTGTTAGGTTGACAATGGTGTTGCCCTCAGAAAGACTGAGCACAGAAGAACTGACGCTTTTAAATTGTGATGCTGGAGAAGACTCTTGAGCAAGGAGATCAAACCAGTCAATGCTAAAGGAAATTGACCCTGAATATTCATTGGCAGGACTGATGCTGAAGCTGAAGCACCAATACTTTGGCCACCTGATGCGAAGAGCCTACTCACTGGAAAATATCCTGAAGCTGGGAAAGACTGAAGACAAAAGGATAAGGGGACAGCAGAGGATGAGATGGTTAGATAGCATTACTGACTCAACGGACATGAATTTAAGCAAACCCCAAGAGACAGGGAAGCCTAGCATGATGTAGTCCATTGGGGTCACAAAGAATCAGACATGACTCAGTGACCGAACAAAAACCACAGAAAAAAGAAAAAGTCTTCTTCTGTCCAGGCACATAACGAAGTGTTAATGGGTAAAATTATGTCCCGTGTGCAGGATGATGAAACAGCATTGAGAAACAGCGATGATTAATAAACTGGATGGGGGGGGCCTGAAATATTCATTGAAAGGACTGATGCTGAAGCTGAAGCTCCAATACTTTGGCCACCTGATGCAAACAACTGACTCATTGGAAAAGACCCTGATGCTGGGAAAGATTGAAGGCAGGAGGAGAAGGGGATGACAGAGGATAAGGTGGTTGGATGTCATCACCTTCTCAATGGATGTGAATCTGAGCAAGCTTGGGGAATTGGTAATGGACAGGGAAGCCTAGCATGCTGCAGTCCTTGGGGTTGCAGAGTCAGACATGACTGAGCAACTGAACTGAACTGACTGGGCCTTGCTTTATTCACTGTGTGTATCTGGTTTGTTTGAAAGGGCTCATGATAAAATTTGGGGTGGAAGGGGGAGTTAAGGAAATGGAAAAGACCCTGAAGACCCTCCCAAAGACCCCCCTTCCCAGACTATGAAAGTATAAAATGGGGTGGTGGGCAGGGTTGGGTGAGAGCTGGCCAATTCTTCAATTCTTCTTAAGGATTAAAAAGAAAGAGAAAAAAACTAAGAGGGGCAGGAATCTGATGAACACACTCACATTCCAGAAAAGCAAAGAAAACTACTTAAATCTTCCTATTCCTTTTAAACTGTAGTACATTTTAACACGTGTAAGCTGGTCTGGCTGTTCTTACAAAGTTTAAGAAATCTGTGACCTTGGAATTCTGAGACGTGTGTCAGATATTGAATCTTTTTCAATGGTGGTTGGAGGACTGTGTTTCAGACATCAGCATGTACTTTTTCAAAGGTATATTCTATACTGAATTCTTAAATATTTGAGATACAGAATTTTTTTTTTAAGGAAAAAATGTAAAAATCCGCATCGTCTCAGAGGCATTGTTTTGATTAGGAGGAAAGATGACAGGACTGCAGCCAACCAAAGCAGAAAGGCGGAGGATGGCAAGGGGCCTGCGGTTTTGTTCACAAACGCTCTTCTCCAAGGCTGAACTTCTTGGAAAGGGGTTTATTTTGTTTCACGCTGACCCAGCTCCACTTCTAGGTCATTTTAGGATCTCAGTTGGTGGCCACAGCTTTTGAGGTTTTTGAGCCAAGCTCCTTCTTTAAAAGAAGGGGGACAGGGATATTATTTAAGTATGAGGATGTTATATGGACAATATTAAACAGAAGAAAATAGATTTTTTTTTCTTGGAAAACTAAATTCTCAGTGTTTGTAAAGTGTGTCAAGTCAGTGAACTCAGACACAATGTGCATCTGACAGAAACAACGTCAAGAGGGAAAATACTGCACAATGTTTTTAAAGTGATAAAAGCCATTCCTGGAGCCCCAGCTCAGGATGTGAGAGCAAGGAGGGAGGAATTTGGAAAGTCAGACCAAACAGGGTGCCCCAGGCAAGATGGAGGGAGCAGGATGCAGACTCAGAGACACAGACAAGGAGATAGTCAAGATGCAAAATGCCAACCCCAGAGGAGGCACCTGCTCTGTCCTCCAGGCTGGCATGAGGCTCCTGTAACTCTGTGTCCCGTGATCAAGTGACAGTAACATGGGTGGGGAGCTGAGACACAAAGCCTTCGAAATTCAGTTCCTGGTGGTCTTCCCTGGGAAGGAGATCAGAATTCACCACCCCAAAATCTTCCTCTTTGACATAAGAATTATTTTGAGTTGAAAGCAATTGAGAATCAGCAAATGCAGGAGAAGCTCTCTGCTCTCCCCTTAACAGCCTAAGAGCAGGACACACATTTGCAAGTGTGAAAGTGTCCTCTGCCCCCACTCCCACTTTCCAAATCCCACGGTCCCACCCCACCCCTGTACCAGAAGAGGAGAGAACTCATGACCGAGATGAAGAGTGACACCAAGACAAGATGGCATAAACAGACCTGCCTGGGGACTACCTTAGCAGTCCCGTGTCTCAGACTCTGTGCTCCCCGTGCAGGAGGCATGAGTTTGCTACCTAGTCAGGGAACCCCGCATGCTGAAACTAAGACCTGGTCTGTGTGTGTGTGTATGCACGCGCGTGTGTGTGTGTGCGTGTGTGTGTGCGCGCGCATATGCTGGGCTCAGTCATATCCAACTCTTTGCAAGCCCATGGACTGTAGCCTGACAGGCTCCTTTGTCCATGGGATTTTCCAGGCAAGAATACTGGAGTAGGTTGCCATTTCCTCCTCCAGGGTATCTTCCCAACCCAGGGATCGAACCAGAATCTCTTGTGCCTCCTGAATTGGCGGGAGGATTCTTTACCAGCTGTGCCACCTAGAAAGACCTGGCACAGCCAAATAAATAAATCAATATTTAAACAAACATGCAACAGCCCTGACTATAAGAACCTTTATCTTCCATTAGTTCCCCCATATATTTTTTCCCCAGGATTTATCGTGTCTTGAAGCCCAAACTCTCCTTCCTTGGTTAAAAATGATATCTTTTATGATATCTCCAAATCTACTGATTCTTTGAGTTCCACTTTGTTCCTGTGAACCCTCATCTACGTAAATGTTTTTTAAACGTGCATATTCTGCCCCCCTTCCACTGTCTTTTTTTGTTTAATTCTAAGCCCCTCAGTACAGAACCTAAGAGGGTGGAGGAAACATTTTTTTCTTCCCCAACACCTGCATGCAAGGACTAATTAAAATTAAAACACAAATCGGAGCCCTCTGTTTAATTCCCAGCTCCCATGAAAAAAACTCACTGAAGGCAGTTAAGATCGTGAGGCCATCGTGACCTGGCAAAAGAATTTATTTCTATAATAAATCACTGGCCCAGACTCTTCCCAGGTCCAAACAGAAAGCCCAATATCAGGTTGACCTGTTCAGATTTTGACAGAGCTAGCAATGGTAGTACAGGTTTCTACCATTATTGTGTACAATATTTTTTAAAGAGTTTTATTAAGACATAAGGGCTTCCCAGGTGGTGCTGGTAAAGAACCCACCTGCCAATGCAGGAGATGTAAGAGACTCAGGTTCAGTCCCTGGGTTGGGAGGAGCCCCTGGAGGAGGAAATGACAACCTACTCCAGTAGTCTTGTCTGGAGAATCCCATGGACAGAGAGGAGACTGGTGGGCTAGTCCATGGGGTCACAAAGAGTCGGACACGACTGAAATGACTTAGCACACACATTTTAAGGCATAAAGTAGACAAAAAATAAAGCACACATTAGGAAGTGTACAATTAGGGACTTCCCTGATGATTCAGTAGCTAAGACTCCACGCTCCCAATGCAGGGGGCCCATGTTCCATCCCTGATCAAGGAACTAGATCCCATATGCCTCAACTAAAGATCCCGCATGCCTCAACAAAGACTGAAGAGCCAAGATCCCACAGGCTGCAACTAAGACCCCGAACAGCCAAAATAAAAATTTTTGGAAATGTGTGCAATTAGAAAAGCTTTGCGTGTTCATACATCCATGAAACCATTGTTCTAATCAAAATAGTGAGCAGTACCATTACTCTCCTGAAGTCTCCTCACTCCCTTTTGATATTATAGTATTTTTAGGTACTGAATTATGTTTGTGAATGTAACATCATTGCATTTTAGACTTTTTTGGCAATTAGCTTAGCCTTTTGACTCTTCAACCCTTCTCCTCTGAATCCTTCCCGATATCCACCCAAGCTGGACATCTTTACTCCAAGCTCTCCCAATCCTTATCACCACTTACCACCTGCACCTCCCCACCAAGTCCTCTTACCACCATCCTAAGACAAATCCCCCCAACTCAGGGACAGTGGTTAGGGTCTGTGATCTGTGAGCTCACAGGGCTCCAATGGTTGCTGGGGAGGGGTGTAGATGTGAAGGAGGTGCAAAGCCTGGACAAATCAGACTCCAAGAGATGGAATGCTTATGGAGGTTCAGTTTTCATCTCCAGTTATACCATCTAATGAATTTGAAAAACTTTAAATAGAATTCTGATGTCATTTAAAAAATGGCATTTCATATTACTTGAAATAAATACTAAAATTCCAGCACTGTCATTTTCCTGTGACACTGACAAAAGCATATGTCACTGGACTGAGTCACCAGATTACCCTGAATAAGATAATTCTTATCTTTGAGGTCTTTGAGTTCTGAGGTGCTCATATAATCCACGCATGAGGATCGTTCATATTAGATTGGATGTTTATATTAGAACTTTCTGTAGTTGTCCTGTTCTTACTTCTATTTTAAAAATCCCTAAGATGTAGCACTTCTCAAGGCAGATGCAATGTAAAATTCAATTTTCAACTGAAGTATGTTATAGCTTGAGTTGTTCTGAGGATTTTTTTTGTTTTGTTTATTAATTAATTTTATTGGAAGCGGACATTAAATCTTGATTAATTAAAGAAGGTTGAATCTTCTTGAAATGTTATACTTAAATTTAAGGAGTACCTTTAGACTTTCAAATTCTTGGTATTAACTGAGTTGTATTTTTCTGACATTCTTAATTAGCTTTAGGAAATTTGAACTGAGCAATACTGAGGTATTGAAAACCTATTTAAATGACAAAATTATCTGAATAACAAACAATGGTGCTAACTAGCATTTTAACAAGTGAACAAAACATTAAAGGATATATTTATCTGCCTTTTCCCTTTCAGAGATATGATCTCATAATTGCATGGAATTACACCTGAGATATCAGATGTCCTATGCTTACCTTCTACGTGCTCTGCTGGAGGGAAGCTAAGATCCTTCACTCTTTTCAGACAACTGGTTCTTCAAAGACGTTGACAAACCAGATAGTCCAGAACTGCACACTCTGGAGCTAATTCCACGAGTGGCTAAGACCAGGACGGATGGATCCTTGGATACAGATAGGGAAGTAGAGACAGGAAAGGAGAGGCTTCTGAACCAGGAGCACTTGTGCAAAGTAAACATGAATTCTGATGTGATGATAGATAACACAGTACTTTAAAGTTGCAACCAAGGAAACGGAAGCTAAAAGCTTATAAGTGGCCCTTCCTGACCTCCTTCACGTGTCTCCCCTTTTCTTTCCTTTTTTTTTCTCCCTTTTTCCTTCCCCTAGCATCTTGTCCCTTTCTCAATAATTAAGTCCCAAACTCATGAAGGTCGATAGAACAAAGGAGGTGTGTGTGAGGAAAGGTGGCCCAGAGAGGGGACTCAGAGCTCAGAATTCTATGCATATTTTAGATCCAGATGGGGTGTCAGAGCCTATAGAGGGAGGAAGTCCACATGGGGGAGGAGGGGTGGAGACTGATTCTATACAGGGCATGGATCAAATACATAAGAAAGGAATTGCAAATATGGAAAGAGAGAAAATGAGAAAGAGCCCTATGATATTGGGTGAGAATTGAAGGTGTTGGTGTGAACTCAAGGGTGTCAATGAAAATACACATAGAAATGAATGTGTGTGTGTTGACACATTCATGTATTTTCTAGCTCTGTCTACCAAGAGGCGCTTGGTGCAGCAATAGCTCCATAGCCATGAGCACACCTAGTGTCCAGATCTTGGTTTCTAAGTACCATTCTCCACTAAAAGCTCCTTGGAGAAGCAGCTGGTTCTAGGGCTAGGACAGGGTATGTAGAAGTTGAACCTAGAGCATCTATCTGTGTCAGAAGAAAATATGGAAATTCTCAAAGGATGACAGAGAAATGTCACAAAGACACAGAAGTCAGCTTCAGTTCAGTTCAGTTCAGTTCAGTCGCTCAGTCGTGTCCGACTCTTTTCGACCCCATGAATCACAGCACGCCAGTCCTCCCTGTCCATCACCAATTCCCGGAATTCACTCAAACTCATGTCCACAGAGTCGGTGATGCCATCCAGCCATCTCATTCTCGGTCGTCCCCGTCTCCTCCCACCCCCAACCTTTCCCAGCATCAGAGTCTTTTCCAGTGAGTCAACTCGTTGCATGAGGTGGCCAAAGTATTGCAGTTTCAGCTTTAGCATCAGTCCTTCCAATGAACACCCAGGATTGATCTCCTTTAGAATGGACTGGTTGGATCTCCTTGCAGTCCAAGGGACTCTCAAGAGTCTTCTCCAACACCACAGTTCAAAAGCATCAATTCTTCGGCGATCAGCTTTCTTCACAGTCCAACTCTCACATCCATACATGACCACGGGAAAAACCATAGCCTTGACTAGATGCACCTTTGTTGGCAAAGTAATGTCTCTGCTTTTTAATGTGCTGTCTATGTTGGCTATAACTTTCCTTCCAAGGAGAAAGCGTCTTTTAATTTCATGGCTGCAATCAGCATCTGCAGTGATTTTGGAGCCCAGAAAAACAAAGTCTGACACTGTTTCCACTGTTTTTCCATCTATTTCCCATGAAGTGATGGGACCAGATGCCATGATCTTTGTTTTCTGAATGTTGAGCTTCAAGCCAACCTTTTCACTCTCCTCTTTCACTTTCATCAAGAGGCTTTTGAGTTCCTCTTCACTTTCTGCCATAAGGGTAGTGTCATCTGCATATCTGAGGTTATTGATATTTCTCCCAGCAATCTTGATTCCAGCTTGTGCTTCTTCCAGCCCAGTGTTCCTCATGATGTACTCTGCATATAAGTTAAATAAGCAAGGTGACAATATACAGCCTTGACGTACTCCTTTTCCTATTTGGAACCAGTCTGTTGTTCCATGTCCAGTTCTGACTGTTGCTTCCTGACCTGCATACAGGTTTCTCAAGAGGCAGGTCAGGTGGTCTGGTATTCCCATCTCTTTCAGAATGTTCCACAGTTTATTGTGATCCACACAGTCAAAGGCTTTGGCATAGTCAATGAAGCAGAAATAGATGGTTTTCTGGAACTCTCTTGCTTTCTACATGATCCAGCAGATGTTGGCAATTTGATCTCTGGTTCCTCTGCCTTTTCTAAAACCTGCTTGAACATCTGGGAGTTCATGGTTCACATATTGCTGAAGCCTGGCTTGGAAAGGGGCTCAAATATAACACAATTTGAGCATAAAAATAATTGTAACAGATTACAACCCATCGAGGGCTTCCCTGGTGTCACTAGGGGTAAAGAATCTACCTGCCAATGCAGGAGATGCAAGAGACTCAGGTTTGATCCCTGGGCAGCCCACTCCAGTATTCTTGCCTGGAAAACCCCATGGACAGAGGAACCTGATGGGCTACAGTCCACGGGGCCACAGAGAGTCAGACACGATGGAGCAACTGAGCACACACATAACCCATTGAATAAAACAGAAAATCATGAATCCATACTGAATTAAGGACTTGATGAGAAATGGGATGTTCTTCAGTTCCTCCCACAAAATACATATTGAGAGTTCCCTGGTGGTCCAGTGGCTGGGACTCCAAGCTCCCAGCAAGGGGGTATGGGGGCCTGGGTTCCATCCCTGGTTCCATCTCTGGTTCCATCCCTGGTCATAGAACTGGATTCACATGCTGCAACTGGGAGTTTTCATGCTGCAGCTTCAAAGCAGGGCCTGGCACAGCCAAATAAATAAATAAATATAATTTTAAAAATACATATTAATCGCAGAGAGCAAAAGAGTGGCTTCATGGTGAAGAAACCTAGCAAATGCCATTTTATCTAATGATGGTACAATTAAAAATCCTGCACCACATGTGATGATACCATAAAGAACACAACCTCACCTCTGAGATGTTTCTCCTAAAGATGCACAATTTAAATCTAGCCATAAGGAAACATCAGGTTTCCTGGGTGGTGCAGTGGTAAAAAATCCTCCTGCTAATGCAAGAGACGTTAAGAGATATGGGTTCAACTCCTGGGTCATGAAGATCCCCTGAAGAAGGGAATGACAACCCACTCCAGTATTCATGCCTGGAAAAATCCTGTGGACAGAAGAGCCTGGTGGACTGCAGTCCCTGGGGATGCAAAGAGTTGGAGACAACTGAGCACACACACGCAGATGAATGAGGAAACATCAGACAAATGAAAATGGCAGAACATTCTACAAAACAACTATCCCATTCTCTTCAAAAATAACAAGGTCGCAAAGGTCAAGGAAAGAGTGAGGAAGGGTATATGACACAATCAGTACATGAGCATGAACCGGATCCTTTCACCGTAAAGGCCATTCTTAGGACAACTGACCAAACTCAAGTGGTGTCTGAGGGTATGGTGATGGTGATGAGTCACAGCTAATTTCCTGATGCTGATGGTCGCATGGCAGTTATGGAGGAGGACGTCCTTGTTTGTAGAAATACCCGCTGACGGATTTGGTTTTGATGGGTCATCAGATTGGCAACTTACTCTTAAATAGCTCAGGAAAAAAGTTTTTTTCTACTGCATTTGCAACTTTTCAGTCTATCTGTGTGGTTAGTAAAAATATATCAAAAATTTAAATAAATAAGGCATCGTATTATTTTCTCTTAAATATATGTCTTACAGGAGTTCATTCACCACCTCAAAGAAGTCAGTCTAGAAGGAAACAGACAGTAGGAGGGAGACCTTCCCTGGTCTGGATGAATCATTCCTTCTTTCTGCCTTTCCCAACCAAAAACCCAGGACAGAAACTCCTTGGGAATTTTTGCATGACCCTCGACTTGGCCCGTCGCTGCTGCTGTTCAGTCGCTAAGTCGTGTCTGACTCTTTGCGACCCCATGAACTGCAGCACTCCAGGCTTCCCTGTCCTTCACTATCTCCCGGAGTTTACCCATCAAAGCATTTATCAAACTCTAATTGTCACTGCCCATTTTCTTATAAATTCTATGAGACTGAGCACATTGTCTGACTTGGTCACTACTGTATGCCCAGTTGTTGTTTTTTAGTCGCTAAGTCATGTCCAACTCTCTTCGACTCTGTGGACTACAGCACACCAGGCAACTCTGTTCTCTGCTGTCTACTGGAGTTTGCTCAAATTTATGCCCACTGAGTCAACGATGCTACCTAACCTGTTCATCCTCTGCCACCCCCTTTTCTTTTTGCCTTCAATCTTTCCTAGCATCTGGGTCTTTTCTAATGAGTTGGCTCTTCGCATCAGGTAGCCAAATTATTGGAGCTTCAGCTTCAGCAATAGTGTATGCCCAGAGATTAGGACAATTCCAGGTTGTTTAGGAAAAACACACTGTTTTCCCCTACTCTAACTTCTTCACTCCTGACACCAGATGTGTGTGGGTTTTCCCACACCAGTCAATAGTCCAACCCTCCTGCAGACACCAACTGCATGTTCTATGATTCAACTCAATTGTGTTCTGTCCCAAAGGGCAAAGACTCAGTCCCACAAGACATCCCCCACTCCAGACACCAGCTGCAAATCCAGGTTGTCATCTGTGCTTCTGACTGGCTGGTTATGTATCAGGATTCCTACACTCCCCTTCTTGGATTCGAGCAGATGCTAGAACGACCCACAGATCTTAAGCAAACACTAACATTTACTGGTTTATTATACAAAAAAGGATAACGTGTACAAGTGAAGAAGTACACAAGGTCCCAAGGGTCCCCAGCCCAGGAACCTACTGTGCCCATGGAGTTGGGGGTGAGTGTGTCACCATCTTGGTCAGAGGGTGTGTTCACCAACAAGAAGCTCTCTGAACCCTGTACTTTGGGGATTTTTATGGAGACACCATTATGGCAGCACGATGAATCCTTAAGTCATTTTCCAGCTCCTCTCTCTTCTCTAGAGAATGGGAAGCAAGGCTGAAGGTGCCAAGCTTCTAATCATGGCTTGGTCTTCTGGTGACCGACCCCTATCCTGGAGCCATCCAAGAGCCACCTCTTGAGAACAAAAGGTGCTTCTCTCACTCAGAAAATTACAAGGGTTTTTAAGAGCTCTGTGTCAAGAACCAGTCAAAGATAAAATGCTGGAACCTGGGGCAGAAACATACACACACACACACAGACACACACACACGGTATGAATTAAAAAAAATAGTTCACCCTGACCCCAAAGAAGTCTTTCCCTGCAGTTATGGAGCTCTTTTTTTCTTTTTTGAAGTTAAGTGTGTAGTCGCTCAGTCGTGTCTGACTCTTTTGACCCCATGGATTATATAGCCCACCAGACTCCTCTGTCCATGGGGTTCTCTAGGCAATAATACTGGAGTGAGTAACCATTCCTTTCTCAAGGGGATCTTCCTGACCCAAGAATTGAACTCAGTTCTCCTGCAATTGCAGGCAGATTCTTTAACTCAGATTCTCTGAGCCACCAAGGAAGTCTTTTTTTTTTTTACTTTTATTTATTTTGGGGGATAGGGGTACCATGCCACGCAGCATGTCAGATCTTAGTTCCCAGACCAGGGATCAAACCCATGTCCTGTGCATTGGAAGTGAGGAGTCTTAACCATTGGACCACGAGGGAAGTCCCTATGGAGTTCTTTCAGTCAAATAATTAAAAAATAAAGACCAAGGGACACTACCGAATTGGTTCTGCTGGAGCCCTTTGCCCTCCATCATGGAACCATCCTGAGATTTTGCAAAAAGACTCTTGTGTCTTGGCCAAGGAGGACTGGAGAGGCCTGGCGTGAGTCATCGCCATAGATCACCATGACCTTGTTCTGTGAAGGGCTCGCAGTAGGGAAACCTAAAAGGGAAGAAAGTCAGAGAGCTGCCAAGGGCTTCTGAGCAAGGGGTCTCGGATTACAGCATGGTCACTCAAGTTTCAGACTTTCAGTAATGAGGTTATTGAGTGATGCGGATCTTCGTAGAAGGATGCCAGGCCTGAAGCACTCGGAAGGACTTCCTTTAAAGACAACTGTTCTATGTGACCCAAGGACACTGCAGCCCAACCCCTTCAAAGTCTACACACTTCCCACAAAGCAAATCTCCCTGGATTTTCTCCCTGTGAAACCGGGCAAACTCGAGGGCCCGTGGCAGAGCTGACTTCTTTGGTTCAGCCTTTCCACTAGGAAGAATTTGTGTAAAAAAGAAACCAGTATTCCTTCCACAATGGGGACAATTGTTCCCAGTTACCACATCCCCTTAAATGTTTACCTTTTTTGTTTCACAATCTCACAGGAAATGAGAGGGTCAAGGGTGTTTGAGTCCCCTCTTCCCTTCTGCTCAAGACTTAAGGAGATCACTGTTTTCGCAGTTGCTCAAAAAGGAAATGGTAACAGGTAAGAAATGAACACTTCACCAAAGTCCCTGGATGACAACTATGGGTTTCAACCTAATCCCCCAGCAACTGCGTGAAATGTTTCACTGGAATGACAGAGGGATGAAACTTGGTTGACCTTTTCCTGCTTTCAATGTGCTTCTGGGGCATTAGCAAATGGGGCTGAACATTTTAACCATTTCTGTTGATCTATCGTATGCCATTGCAGGATGAAAAGCTGGCCAGAGAGATGAGGCTCCTTACTCACCAAATGCACATGGGGTGGTGATACAATGCTGTGAAGAATTGGAAAGGAGGCATGGGGACTTCACAACACTCCCCTCTTCCGTTTCAGACTCATTCCTCACGATCAGACTGCTGCCAGTTTGGTTTTTTGGCCAAGTCAGTACTTGCATGAAGATCCATCCTTAGGATGGTCCAGCTGGTACAGAAATGGGAATGTACCTCTACCACAGAAAAGCAGAGGAAAACCTCTGTGAACTAGAGTCTCTTAATACACCAGTTCAGGGACTTCCCTGGTGGTCTGGTGGCTAAGACTCTGAGTTTCTAGTGCAGGGAGCCCAGGTTTGCTCCCTGGTCGGGGAACTGGATCCCACATGCCACAGCTAAGACAAGGAGCAGCCAAATAAATAAATACATATATTTTTTTAATGTGTGAGTTCAAGTTATAGAGTTGAATACCTTTAAATAAGACTCTTGAGAGTCCCTCGGACTGCAAGGAGATCCAACCAGTCCACCTTAAAGGAGATCGGTCCTGGGTATTCATTGGAAGGACTGATGCTGAAGCTGAAACTCCAATACTTTGGCCACTTCATGCGACGAGTTGACTCACTGGGAAAGACCCTGATGCTGGGAGGGATTGGGGGCAGGAGGAGAAGGGGACGATGGAGGATGAGATGGCTGGATGGCATCACCGACTCCATGGACATGAGTTTGGGTAAACTCTGGGAGTTTGTGATGGACAGGGAGGCCTGGCGTGCTGCGATTCATAGGGTCGCAAAGAGTCAGACACGACTGAGCAACTGAACTGAATTGAAGGACATTTGTAGCTTTTTCATTGCCTTGAAAAATAGCCCAAAATTATTTCCAAACCTTAGAAATTTATAATTCAGTTTTAAACAGAGTCATCATGACAACAAAATCAATGGTTTTCGATACAAAAAGAGCTCTATCTCTGAGCTTACAAACTTGTGTGCGAGCCTTCTCTCTGCCACCAGTTAGCCGAGCGGTCCCAGGGCTAGCTGCTTGCTAATTCCGTGCCTCATCTGGTGAATAGGGGAAGTGGCACTTTGTGTTTCCTAGGCTTTCATGAGGGTGGAAAGGGGTAATACAAGGAGAGCAGCACCTGGTGCACAGTAAACACTCAGTAAACGCTCACACGCCTCATAGTTGTGTTGTTCCGGCACTTTCAGAAAGTATTTTGTGTTTGGGAAAGAAACTGAATGTTTAAAAAAACGAGAAGAGAACCGACAAAAAAATTTTAAAGCCACCAAAACCCTCAAATGGACAAATCCTCACATAGACCAAAATGTGCACTTTCAAGTTCGAAATAATTTTTTTAATGAACATTGAAGTTTGGCCTGCATTTTCAGATCACAAGGGGGAGTCCACTATGGCTTTCCTAGTGGTACTTTCAAGACTCTTCCCATTGTCAGTGATGCAAACTGAATTCAAACTAGCTTAGTAAGAGGATGTCTGGGCAGCCCCAGGTAAGCACACTGCAGAAGGCAAGAATGGAGTTTGTCTTAAGAGGCAGACAGGATCCATGGCTTCTGAATGTCCCCTCACTCTCACCTACCAAGCCATCAGTCAGACAGCCTGGCTTTGAAGCTACTTAAATCTCCTCTCTCTACTGATCCTCTCTCTCCAAGTAGCAGGATCTCTGGTTGCCAGCAGCTTCCAGTCCCATATCCTAGTAACTCCGAAAGCATGGAAGAAAATTGATTTTCTCTCTCAGATTCACGCAGCTTGGAAAATCTTGAGGAAGAAGTAAGGTTGATGTACTTTGGGTCACTCACTCCTACACACGGAGGTTCTCAGCCTCTCAGTTGTGTCCAACTCCTTTTCAACCCCATGGACTGTAGCCTCCCAGGCTCCACTGTCCATGGGATTTCCCAGGCAAAATTACTGGAGCAGGTTGCAATTTCCTACTCTTGGGGATCTTCCCCATCCAGGGATCGAACCCATGTCTCCTGTGTTTCCTGCATTGGCAGGCATGTTCTTTACCACCTGAGAAGCCCACCTAACCCTACACCAAGTCTTCAAATCTGGCTCTGAGAGAGAAGAAGATGGGAAGAGACTGATCAGAGTAACAAGAGAAAAGGAGAGGAACGAAAGCACCAGGTGTCCACAGTGACCTCAACGACTCTTGGAGGACCAGTCCCACTTTTATAAGTGCTTTATGAGTCAGAGTGCCTTTGAATTAAAATGATTTTAAATAATAAGTTCATTTGTATCATTTTTTAGACACCACAAATAAGTAATATATGATATTGTCTTTCTCTGTCTTGACTTACTTCACTTCATATGATTATCTCTAAACCCATCCATATTGCTGCAAATGGCATTATTTCATTCTTTTCTATGCCCAAGTAATATTTCATTATGTATATACCACATCTCCTTTATTCATTCATCTGTTGATGGACGCTTAGGCTTTTTCCCACAGACATAGAAAATAATCTTGGTTACCAAAGGGGAAGGAGGAAGGAGGGGTAAATTAAGAGTTTGGGATTAGTATATATACACTACTATATACAAAATAGATAAATAACAAAGACCTACTATATAGCACAGGGAACTGTATTCAATATCTTATAATAACATTAACTTATGGAGCTGGAGAAGACACTTGAGAGTCCCTTAGACAGCAAGGAGATCAAACCAGTCAATCCTAAAGGAAATCAACCCTGAATATTCACTGGAAGGACTGATGCTGAAGCTGAATACTTTGGCCACCTGATGTGAGGAGCCAACTCATTGGCAAAGACCCTGATGCTAGGAAAGATTGAAGGCAAAAGGAGAAGGGGGTGGCAGAGGATGAGATGGTTGGATAGCATCACTGACAAAACATACATGAGTTTGAGCAAACTCTGGGAGATAGTGAAGGACAGGGAAGCCTGGCCTGCTGCAGCCCACAGAGTTGTAGAATTGGACACAAGTTAGCAACTGAACAACAGCTATAACTTATCATGGGAAAGAATCTGATAAAGAATAGGTATATATGCATAACTGAATCACTTTGCTATACACCTGAAACTAACACAATATTGTAAGTCAACCATCAGTTCAGTTCAGTTCAGTTCAGTCGCTCAGTCGTGTCCGACTCTCCGCGACCCCATGAATCACAGCACGCCAGGCCTCCCTGTCCATCACCAACTCCCAGAGTTCACTCAAACTCATGTCCACAGAGTCGGTGATGCCATCCAACCATCTCATTCTCTGTCGTCCCCGTCTCCTCCTGCCCCCAATCCCTCCCAGCATCAGAGTCTTTTCCAGTGAGTCAACTCGTCGCATGAGGTGGCCAAAGTATTGGAGTTTCAGCTTCAGTATCAGTCCTTCCAATGAACACCCAGGATTGATCTCCTTTAGAATCCATACTTCAATTTAAAAAAATTTTAAGGATTTTATAGCAAGAAATCATATTCATGATCAATAGCATGTATCAGGCTGTCCTGGGGACAGACTTGTTCGTGACCATCCATCCCTTCATCATTCTTGAGAGGCCCACTGGATGTAAAGTTCTGTTTATCCAACAACCAAGGGTACTGCCCTCCTACCAGGCCCGGGGCAGGCACTGGGTGTAAAAGATAAGCTGCCAAGTGGGGGTGGAGGGAGGAGAGTCTCAAAAGACAGAGACCCGCAGAGAAGGAACAGCTGGCCCAGTCCTCAAGGAATGACTTCATTACTGAGCTAGAAATTGATGAAAATAAGCATTTCAAAATCCACTTCAAACCCTTGGATTTCAGTGACTTTGTAAAATTTCCACTATCTAATGCAGTTGTAAAGTTGGGTTAAATGTGTTTTTTTGGTCTAGCTCCGTCCTCTGACTTCCTCACACTTTCAAGTTTGTTTCTAGTCCCTCAGGTCTGTCTGGAAGTTCTAAGAAAGATCTTTTTTATACATTTTGCTCAACGATTCAGAGGAACAGTTTGTTAGGATTTGTCATGAACTGACACAGGCCCACCTCCAGGTCTCTGGGGAACCATATGAGGCATTTTCCAGAGTTATTTCCAGAATAAACAAGGCTGGAAGGAAAGGCCGGCCTCGCTTCACCATGGCCGCAGCCTCACGTCTCCACTCAGGGCCAGGGGAAAGAAGAAAGAACTCCTTGACCTTCTGTAAATATTTCAACACAGTCAGTTCTCCGAGGAATTCGAATTTGTATTTTTTTTTCTTTTAGTCCACTCTGAAACATCCATGAAAAAGGCACCTTTTTTTTTTCCTATTGCCATGAGCTCTTTAGTGATGTTGAAAATTTCCACCATGATATTTTACAGCTATTAACAAAGGAATTCAACAGCCAAAATTCTCAAGAAGAACACTCACAAAAGAAGCGTGGAAATAAGTATTACCCTGAGTGGCAATGGGAAGAGTTCAGAAACATTCTATGTGACTGACAAGTATTTCTTGCCACCGGTGCCACCTGCTAAGTTAGAAACACCCAATGCCCTGAACATGGAACTTAAAAAATGAAAATACAGTGATGGTATGAAGACAGAATGTTACCTACATATTATAAGTATTTGTACTACCAGTCTGTCATTGACGTGCATACCTGGGGACATGTGGTGGCCTGTGCTCCAAAAGGGATTCCTAGGACTTCCACTGGCCCCCTCCCTGTCTGCACACACGAAGGAAAAACAATCTTTAAATTCACTCTTATGGGAAAAGGACTCCAAAGGTATTTTGAGACTAGGTGTGTTGCCAAAAGTGGGAGCTTGAACTCATCTTTCCCTTGGTTGCTTGTTTCAGGAACACTTGATGAACCCAGAGTTATTCAAACAGAAAACCCAGGTGTAGATGGTGTTAGTGTCCTGAGGTCAGGAAGGCTATGGGACGAGGAGGGGACCATGATAAACTAGAGAGGACAGGTCTGCCTTCAAAGACAGCTCTGTTTACCTCCAGACAACTGGTGCCAATGCTCTAGTATCCTGGTCCCTTCTCGTGTTTTAAGAGAAAGCCGAAGTCTCCAAATTTTAAATTTTGAAAACGAATTAAGGACTTCCTTGGTGGCTCAGTGATAAAGAATTCGCCTGCCAAAGCAGGAGACACAAGTTCAATCCCTGCAATGCGTGCACTACCAGGAAGGACCCTGACTCAGAATGATTGGCCAAAGACAGTCCGGAAACTAATCCCATCACCAAAAGACCAGAGACTGTGAGCCACTTGGCAGAGCAGTTCTCCTGGATTCCCTTACCCTACTGTTCTCCGTCCGGGCCCCTTTTACGAATAAAGTCTCTTGCTCTGTCAGCATGTGTGTCCCCTCGGATAATTCATTTCTGAGTGTTAGACAAGAGCCCACTCTTGGGCTCTGGAAGGGGTCCCCCTTCCTACAGCAATATGAAATATATTTGGTCTTTGCCCCCTGTTTCTGGCACAGAGTTCCTAAAACCCTTGTACTTTCCTGAGCCATGGGAATGTCTTTTGCCATTCATTAACAAAAGGTGTCAGCTCCTTTTGGTCGCACTTGAGTTTTTGTTAAAAAGGTGAGTCTGGGTGGGGGCCCTGGATTGCCTCTGATGGAGCTGGTCACCAGAGGACCAAATGGTGTGTGCATAGTGGGGAAGGGAGGGAGGTGAAGATTAAACACTATAAAAACTCTTGAACAACAAGTTTTGATGGTGAGATGGTTAATATGGGGGGAACCTGTGAGAGTTGTGTGCACAGAGAGGGCAGCAGCAGCTCCCAGCAGCCACCCCTCACTCACCATTCCCTCAGATCTTGCCTTGGGCATCTCTGCTGCTGCTGCTGCTGCTGCTAAGTCACTTCAGTCGTGTCCGACTCTGTGCGACCCCATAGACGGCAGCCCACGAGGCCCCGCCATCCCTGGGATTCTCCAGGCAGGAACACTGGAGTGGGTTGCCATTTCCTTCTCCAACGTGTGAAAGTGAAAAGTGAAAGTGAAGTCGCTCAGTTGTGTCCAACTAGTAGCGACCCCATGGACTGCAGCCTACCAGGCTCCTCTGTCCATGGGATTTTCCAGGCAAGAGTACTGGAGTGGCTTGCCATTGCCTTCTCCGTGGGCATCTCTATCATTCAGCATTCCTGAGTTGTGTCTCTTATAATAAACTGATAAGCATAGGAAAAGTGCCTTCTTGGGTTCTCGCAAATAATCAAAATTTAGGAGGGAGTGGTGGTGAGACAGGAAGGGGGCAATGTACAATCTTAAGAAAAATGACGCTGCTGTTGAGAACACGACATAAACTGGTTAGAACTAATTAGGGCCAAGATTAAACCAGTCAATCCTAAAGGAAATCAACCCTGAATATTCACTGAAGGCCTGATGCTGAAACTGAAGCTCCAATACTTTGGCCAGCTGATGTAAAGAGCTGACTCATTGGAAAAGCCCCTGATGCTGGGAAAGATTGAGGGCAGGAGAAAAGGGGCAACAGAGGATGAGATGGTTGGATGGCATCATAGACTCAATGGACATGAATTTGAGCAAACTCTGGGAGATGGTGAAGGATAGGGAAGCCTGATGTGCTGCAGTCCATGGGATGGCAAAGAGTCAGACCTGATTTAGTGACTGAACACATGCATAGGTCCAAGATGGTGCCTGAGTCAACTACCTGACCTGGGGTGGCAAAGAGTCAGACACGACTTAGCGACTGATCATGTATGCTCAGTATGTGCCATTGTCATATATCAGCAAGCTGAATAACACACCCACAGGCACCATGACAGGCCAACCATAAAAGGCCAAAAAGTGGGTGGTGGCCTAATTCTTTGGAATCCCCATCCCTTTCCCAAAATAGTTGGAATAATCCTCCTACTCATTAGCCTATGAAATTACCCAGTCCTATAAAAACTGACAACACTGTACCCTGATGTCTCTCACCTTCTGAGATGGCCCACACTCTGTCTGTGGAGTGTGCATCTCCCTGAATAAGCCTTCTTTCACTTTACTATGGCTTGCTCTTGAATTCTTTCCAAGAATTCAAAACCAAGAACCCACATTCAGCAGCCAATCCCAAGACTAGACTAAGCCCTGAGACGTGACTGACCTCTCATGCCCCACTTTCTCTCCTGCAACTGTGGGGCCAGTTGGTCAGAAGTACAGGTGGCCCAGGACTTGCACCTGGCTTCTAATGTGGGAGCCATCCTGTAACACAGTCCTTAAGTTGTGGCGTTTGCATTAACTTCAGGCAGTTAGTGTCTGAACTGAATTGAATTACAGGGCTCCCAGTTGGTGTTGGAGAGTTAAAGAAAGTGTGATTGACACCAGAACACTCTAGAGCACCCAAATCTCAAGACTTGGGCCTCATGATCTACAAGTCAATATATCTGGCATCCAGTTTTAAGTTCCCTAGTATCATTTTCTGTTACATCAAAGTTTTGGCAAACTTTCTTTGAAAGGAATAGCCCAGTCTTTGCAGGAAGGGTGTGAAAAGTGATGAAGGTGCCCAGCAGGAATGTAACAGGTGAAGCCTGGAATCATAGCCTGATGGCTGACTCAAATGGATTTATTTGTACACAAGTTACGATCTTGTGGAGAGGAATGTGGTGACAAACAGGTCAAACAGAACTTCCTGCGGTCAGGCACGTACCATTACCAAACTCAGGTTTGGCTGCTTGTGGCTTAAAAGTCGATACTTGAGAGGCACGTATTGGTTGGTAAGGAAGTGACAGCTGCTCAGTCGTGTCGAACTCTTTGTGATCCCATAGACTGTAGCCTGCCAGGCTCCTCTGTCCATGGAATTCTCCAAGCAAGAACACTCAAGTGGGTAGCCATTCCCTTCTCCAGAGAACCTTCCCAATCCAGGGATCAAACCCAGGTCTCCTGCATTGCAGGCAGATTCTTTACCATCTGAGCCACCAGGGAAGCTCCTGGAAATTTTCCTTTATTTAGAAAAATAACATGGGGAGAAGGTTGACTTGTGTCCAAAAACAAACTCTGAAGATTCTGCTCAACCATGAACTTTTTAAAGGGAGAATCATTTAGGGAGAGGGTCAGAATCTTTGCATCTTCCTCTACATGTGGACTTTCCCCTAGTTGTTTAGTGGTGAGGTAACAGGGTGGTGCTTCAGGAATCTTGTGTTCAGACTGAAGTTACCATCCTCCACCTGGATGGGGGCCTTAGTTCCTACTGAAGAACTCAAAGATACTGTTACGTCTATTCCTTTAGGAGAATCAAGGACCCTGCCCCCTGTTTAAATTTTATTTAATTTTAATATATTTAAATAATAAAATACTGTGTTCCATAAACATAAGGATAGTTTAACATCAGAAAACCCACTATTGTAATTCACTATAATTCTGGTTTAGTGAAGAAAATAATACTATAATTTTAATAGATACAGAGAAAGCATTTGATAATGTTCAACAACTTTATTATTTAAAAATGATTTATTGATAAGGTTGTATACCAAGGACATAAAACAAATATTATGCCTAATAAAGAATTTGAAATCCAACAAGTCTATTGTAAAATATATAAATACACACGTACACACATATTTGCAATCTCACTGTGGTTGGCAGAATTCTAAGATGCAATCTCCCACCTAAATTCCAGGCTCCTGGTACATACATGCCTTCTTCCAGCTATTCAGTCAAATACTGGGCACTGCCAGGGAGAGGATTTGCAGATGTAATTAAGGTACCAAACTAGCTGGCCTCAAAATAGGAAAAATATTCGAGTAGGCCTGACCTAATCACATGAGCTCTTTAAAAGCAGGATTTTCTCTGACTGGTCACAGAAAAGGAAGTTAGAGATTTGAAGCATGGAGGGTTCACTGCACCATTGCTGGTTTGAAGATGGAGTGAGTTCCATGGCAAGGAACATGCGCAGCTTGTAAGTATTGAGAAGAGCTCACAGTTGACAGCAAAGAAGCAGCGCCTCAGTCCTATAAGCCCAAGGAGCTAAAAAAAATTGCCAACAAGAAACAGATTATGTCTGTAAGCAGATGTTCCTGTTGAGTTTCCAAACAAGAAGCTCATATCTTGATTTTAGCCTTGTGATACCCTGTGCAGGAAACTCAGCCACACCATGCCAGACTTCTGACTTACAGAAACTTGAGTTAATAAACAGGTGCTGTTTTACACTGCTAGATACATAGTGATAGAAAATAAATACTCCCTCTACCCCAAATTTTTTCCAGGCCACTTATGCATGCAGCGAATGTGCATGTTTTCCTTTTACAAAATGAAATCTTATTGTATGTATTATTTTACAACCAGCAAAATGTTCAGTTTGCTAAATTCCACCAAATCAAACACCTTGTTGAAATTTTCATTGGAATAACATTAAATCTATAGGTCGCTTAGGGGAGAATTGGTATTTTAACAGCTTATGGAAATAAGTCAGACAGAAGAAGACAAATATGGTATGATATCACTTCTATGTGGAATCTTAAAAAACCAAACTTGTGGAAACAGAGAGTAGAACGATGGTTACCAGGGATTGGAGGAGTGGGGAAGATGTTGGTTCAAAAGTACAAACTTTCAGTTAGAAGATGAATAAGATCTGGCCATCTAATGTACAGCATTGCAATGACAGATAACAATGCTGACTATATACTTGAAAGTTGCTAAGAGACTAGATCTTAAATGTGCTCACTACAAAAGAAAAAGCAACTATATGACATGATGGAGATGTTAGTTAGCACTTTGGTGGTAACCTCCAAATTGCAATATATATGTGTATCAAATCAACATGTTATATTTACTCAACATTATATGTCAATTATAAAGCTCAATAAAGCTGGGGGAGAAAAAAAGGGAGGTTACGTCTCCAAAAGCATACTATAATTCCCCATTTGTTTAAGTCTTTGATATCTGCTAGGCAAATTTTATAACGTTCTCTACAAAAGTCTTGCTCATTTTTATTATGTCTATTCCCAAGTACTACTGCAAATGGTATTGTTTTATTACCTAGTTTTCACTGTTGTTGGTGGTGTGGCAACATTGTAGGAATGATCTTTGGATTTTGATTATGTAGCCACATTTCTAAAATCCTTTATTAATGTAGCTGTATATTCCTTAGGATTTTCTAAGAAGACAGTCAAATGCCTCTAGAATGATTTCTTTTTTCTTTTAAAAATCTTATTGAAGTCAGTTGATCTAAACTATTGTGTTTAATTTCTGGTATACAGCAAAGTGACCAAGTTACACAAATATATATTATTTTTATACTCTTTTCCATTATGATTTATCACAGGATATTGAATATTGTTCCCTGTGCTATACAGTAGGACTTTGTTGTTTATCCAGAACGGTTTCTGTTTTACTTCTGCCTTTTCAATTCTATAATGTTTCTTTCCTTTATTGTCTTATTGCACTGACTAGACTTGGTGTCTTTGAGTTGTTCCTAATTTTAAAAAGAATGTTTTTAATGTTTCACCATTAAGTTTGAGTTTTGCTGCAGTTTTGCTTGTTTGTTTTAAATAAATTATCTTCATTCAATTAAGGATATTCTTTTCTACTCAGTTTAAGGTTTCTTTTTAAATTATAGATGAATATTAAATTTTATAACTTGCTTTTCTTCATTGATTTGGGGCAATCACATCATTTTTTCCCTTTAATCAACTGATGGGGAAAATTACAATAGATTTTCCAGAATAAACCTTATCTTTCTCATATAATCTTTGAATCTGTTTGCTAATAGTTGCTTTTAACAGCTGTATTCATGAGTGAAATTGGTTAGAAATTCTCCTTTCTTGTACCATTTTTTTTCTTTTCCCTCCTATTTTTTTTAAACCATATTTAAATTTATTCACTTAATGATTTTGGTAGTGTATTATTAGATTGTAACTTTTTTATTGATTTTTTTATTGAAGAATAATTGCTTTATAGAACTTCGTTGTTTGCTGTCAAACCTCAACATGAATCAGCCATAGGTACACATATATCCCCTCCCTTTTAAACCTCCCTCCCATATCCCACCCCATCCCACCCCTCTAGGTTGATACAGAGCTCCTGTTTGAGTTTCCTAAGCTATACAGCAAATTCCCATTGGCTATCTATTTTACATATGGCGATGTAAGTTTCCATGTTACTCTCTCCATACATCTCACCCTCTCCTCCCCTCTCCCCATGTCCATAAGTCTACTCCCTGTGTCTGTTTCTCCACTGTTTCCCTGTAAATAAATTCTTCAGTGCCATTTTTCTAGACTCCATATATATATATGTGTTAGTATACAATATTTATCTTTCTCTTTCTGACTCACTTCACTCTGTGTAATGTGTTTTCTCTTCACCTTGCTTATAGTTTCCTTTGCTGTGCAAAACCTTTTAAGTTTAATCAGGTCCCACTTGTTTACTTTTGTTTTTATTTCCATTACTCTAGGAGGTGGGTCATAGAGGATCTTGCTTTAATTTATGTCATCGAGTGTTCTACCTATGATTTCCTCTACGAGTTTTATAGTTTCTGGTCTTACATTTAGGTCTTTAATCCATTTTGAGTTTATCTTTGTGTATGGTGTTGGGAAGTGTTCTGGGTTTATCCACCTCATCAGAACCAACTCAAATGCATTTTTTATGGCTGAGTAATATTCCATTGTATATATGTACAATTTCTCTATCCATTCACCTGTTAATGGATATCTATGTTGCTTCCATGTTCCAGCTATTATAAATAGTGTTGCAATGAACAATGGGATACATGTGTATTTTTCAATTTTAGTTTCCTTTACAGTATATGCCTAGGAGTGGGATTGCTGGGTCATATGGTGGTTTTATTCCTAGTTTTTAAAGAAATCTCCACACTGTCTTCCACAGTGACTGTATCAATTATATTCCCACCAACAGTGCAAGAGTGTTCCCTTTTCTCCACACCCTCTCCAGCATTTATTGTTTGTAGACTTTTTGATGATGGCCATTCTGACTGGTGTGAAGTGATATCTCATTGTAGTTTTGATTTGCATTTCTCTAGTAATGAGTAATGTTGAGCATCTTTTCATGTGTTTGTTAGCTATCTGTATGCTTTCCTTGGAGAAATGTCTATTTAGGTCTTTTTCTCACTTTTTGATTGGGTTGTTTGTTTTTCTGGCATTGAGTTGTATGAGCTATTTGTATATTTTGGAAATTAATCCTTTGTCAGTTGTTTCATTTGCTATTATTTTGTCCCATTCTGAGGATTTTTTTTTCACCTTGCTTATAGTTTCCTTTGCTGTGTAAAACCTTTTAAGTTTAATCAGGTCCCACTTGTTTACTTTTGTTTATATTTCCATTACTCTAAGAGGTGTATCATAGAGGATCTTGCTTTAATTTATGTCATCGAGTGTTCTACCTATGTTTTCCTCTAAGAGTTTTGTAGTTTCTGGTCCTACATTTAGGTCTTTAATCCATTTTGAGTTTATCTTTGTGTATGGCGTTGGGAAGTGTTCTAATTTCATTCTTTTACATGTAGCTGTCCAGTTTTCCCAGCACTATTTATTGAAGAGGCTGTCTTTGCCTCATTGTATACTCTTGTCTCCTTTGTCAAAAATAAGGTACCCATAGGTGCATGGGTTTATTTCTGGGCTTTCTATCTTGTTCCATTGGTCTATATTTCTGTTTTTGTGCCAGTACTGTACTGTCTTGATGACTGTAGCTTTGTAGTGTAATCTGAAGTCAGGAAGGTTGATTCCTCCAGCTCCATTCTTCTTTCTCTAGACTGCTTTGGCTATTTGGGATCATTTGTGTTTCCATATGAATTGTGAAATTTTTTGTTCTGTGAAAAATGCCACAGAAATTTGATAGGGATCACATTGAATCTGTAGATTGGTAATATAGTCATTTTCACAATATTGATTCTTCCTACTCAGGAACATGGAATATCTCTCCATGTTTATGTCTCTCCATTTATGTTGTATTTGTTTTCTTTCATCAGTGTCTTATAATTTTCTGTGTACAGTTCTTTTGTCTCCTCAGGTAAGTTTATTCCTAGATATTTAATTCTTTTTGTTGCAATGGTGAATGGGATTGATTCCTTAATTTCTCTTTCTGATTTTTCATTGTTAGTATATAGAAATGAAAGTGATTTCTGTGTATTGATTTTGTATCCTGCAATTTTGCTAAATTCACTGATTAGCTCTAGTAATTTTCAGATACTATCTTTAGGGCTTTCTATGTACAGTATCATATCATCTGCAAAGAGTTAGAGATTTACTTCTTCTTTTCTCATCTGGATTCCTTTTATTTCTTTTTCTTCTCTGATTGCTGTAGCTAGGACTTCCAGAACTATGTTGAATAATAGTTGTGAAAGTGGACACCTTTGTCTTATTCCTGATCTTAGGGGGAAAGCTTTCAGTTTCTCACCATTGAGAATAATGTTTGCTATAGGCTTATCATATATGACTTTTACTATGTTAAGATAAGTTCCTTATATGCCCATTTTTTGAAGAGTTTTAGTCATAAACAGGTACTGAATTTTGTCAAAAGTTTTTTTCTGCATCTGTTGGATTATCATATGGTTTTTATCTTTCAATTTGTTATTATGGTATATCACATTGATTGATTTGTGTATATTGAAGAATTCTTGCATTGTTGGAATAAACCCAACTTGATCATGCTGTATGAGCTTTTTGATGTGTTCCTGAATTCTGTTTGCTAGAATTTTGTTGAGGATTTTTGCATCTATGTTCATCAGTGATAATGGCCTGTAGTTTTCTTTTTTTGTGTTGTCTTTGTTTCTGGTTTTGGTATCAGGGTGATGGCAGCCTGGTAGAATGAGTTTGGAAGTACTCCTTCTGCAATTTTTTGAAAGAGTTTTAGAAGAACAGGCATCAGCTCTTCTCTAAATGTTTGATAGAATTCTCCTGTGAAGCCATCTGATCCTGGGCTTTTGTTTTTTGGGAAATTTTTGATCACAGCTTCAATTTCAGTGCTTGTAATTGGGTTGTTCATAATTTCTGTTTCTTCCTTGTTCAGTTTTGGAAGGTTGAACTTTTCTAAGAACCTGTCCATTTCTTCCAGGTTATACATTTTTTGCCATACAGTTGTTCATAATAGTCTTTTATAATCCTTTGTATTTCTGCGTTGTCTGTTGTAACCTCTCCTTTTTCATTTCTAATTTTGTTGACTTGATTCTTCTCTCTTTTTTCCTTGATTAGTCTGGCTAAAGTTTGTTAATTTTATCTTCTCAAAGAACCAATTGTTAGTTTTATTAATCTTTACTATTGTTTCTTTCATTTCTTTTTCATTTATTTCTGCTTGAATCTTTATGATTTCTTTCCTTCTACTAATTTTGGACTTTCTTTGTTCTTCTGTTTCCAGTTGTTTTAGGTGTAAAGTTAAGTTGTCTATTTGATGTTTTTCTTGTTTCTTGAGGTAGGATTGTATTGCTTCCCTCCTAGAACTGCTTTTGCTGCATCCCATAGGTTTTGAGTTGTCATGTTTTCATTGTCATTTGTTTCAAGAAATTTTCTGATTTCCCTTTTTATTTCTTCAGTAACCTGCTGGTTATTTAGAAATGTGTTGTTTAATCTCCATGTGTTGTGTTTCTTACAGTTTTTTTCTTGTAATTTATATCTAGTTTCATAGTGTTGTGGTCGGAGAAGATGCTTGATATGATTTCAATTTTCTTAAATTTACTGAGCTTTGATTTGTGACTCAAGATGTGGTCTATCCTGGAGAATGTCCCATGTGCACTTGAGAAGAAGGTGTATTCTTCTGCATTTGGATGGAATGTCCTGAAGATATCAATGAGATCCATCTCATCTAATGTATCATTTAAGACTTGTGCTTCCTTATTAATTTTCTGTTTTAATGATCTGTCCATTGGTGTGAGTGGAGTATTAAAGTCTCCTACTATTATTGTGTTACTGTCAATTTCTCCTTTTATATCTGTTAGTGTTTGTCTTATGTATTGAGGTGCTCCTATGTTGGGTGCATAGATATTTACAATTGTTATGTCTTCATCTTGGATTAATCCCTTGATCATTGTGTAGTGTCCTTCCTTATCTCTTGCAGTCTTCTTTATTTTAAGGTCTATATTGTCTGATATGAGGATTACTACTCCAGGTTTCTTTTGCTTTCGATTGCATGGAATATATTTTTCCATCCTCTCACTTTCAGTCTGTATGTGTCTTTAGGTCTGAAGTGGGTTTCTTATAGACAGCATACATATGGGTCTTGTTTTTTTATCCAGTCATCCAGTCTGTGTCTTTGGTTGAAGCATTTAATCCATTTACATTTAAAGTAATTATTGATATATATGTTCCTATTGCCATTGTCTTAATTGTTTGGGGTTGATTTTGTAGATCCTTTTTCTTCTCTTGTCTTTCTTGACTATGTAAGTCCCTTTAACACTTGTTGTAAAGCTGGTTTTGTGGTACTGAATTCTCTTAACTTTTTCTTGTCTGAAAAGCTTTTTATTTCTCCAACAATTTTGAATGAGATCCTTGCCAGGTACAGTAATCTTGGTTGTAGATTTTTCCCTTTCAGTACTTTAAATATATCCCACCATTCCGTTCTGGCCTGCAGAGTTTCTGCTGAAAGATCAGCTGTTAAGCATATGGGGTTTCCCTTGTATGTTACTTGTTGCTTCTCCCTTGCTGTTTTTAATATTCTTTCTTTGTGTTCAGTCTTTGTTAGTTTGATTAGTATGCATCTTGGCATGTTTCTCCTTGGGTTTATCCTGTATGGGACTCTTTGAGCCTCTTGGACTTGACAGACTATTTCCTTTTCCATGTTGGGGAAATTTTCAACTATAATCTCTTCAAAAATTTTCTCATACCCTTTCTTTTTCTCTTCTTCTTCTGGGACCCCTATAATTCAAATATTGGTGTATTTGATATTGTTCCAGAGGCCTCTGAGACTATCCTCAGTTCTTTTCCTTCTTTTTACTTTATTCTGCTCTTCAGAAGTTATCTTCCAGCTAACTGATTTGCTCTTCTCTTTCAGATATTCTGCTATTGATTCCTGCTAGAGTATTTTTAATTTTGGTAATTGTGTTATTTGTTTATTCTTTAATTCTTCTAGGTCTTTGTTAACTGATTCTTTCATTTTCTCCATTTTGTTTTCAAGGATTTTTATCATCTTTACTATCATTATTCTGAATTCTTTTTCAGGTAGTTTGCCTATTTCCTCTTCATGTATTTGGACTTCTGTGTTTCTAGTTGTTCCTTCATTTGTGTAGTATTTCTCTGCCTTTTCGTTATTTTTTTTAACTTATTGTGTTTGAGGTCTCCTTTTCCCAGGCTTCAAGGTTGAATTCTTTCTTCCTTTTGGTTTCTGCCTGCCTAAGGTTGGTCCAGTGGTTTGTGTAAGCTTTGTATCAGGTGGGATTTGTGCTGGGTTTTTGTTTGTTTGCTTGCTTTTCCTCTGATGGGCAAGGCTGAGTGAGGTGGTAATTCTGTCTGTTGATGATTGGGTTTGTATTTTTGTTTGTTGTTTAGGTGAGGTGTCCTGCACAGGGTGCTACTTGTGGTTGGGTGATGACGGGTCTTGTATTCAAGTGGTTTCCTTTGTGTGAGTTCTCACTATTTGATACTCCCTAGGGTTAGTTCTCTGATAGTCTAGGGTCTTGGAGTCAGTGCTCCCACTCCAAAGGCTCAGTGTTTGATCTATTCTCCATTGCCTTTCACAGACCTTTGTCAGGGACTCGTGGTCTCTCCACAGGGATTTGGCTAGCCTTTGGTGATTTGCTATGACACACTATTCTAAACCAGGTGGTGTCAAATTTCCTTTTTCTCCTTCGTGTTTAGTCTTGTTTGACTTGCTCACAGAGTGCCCCACATAGAGAACTTTAATCTGGCACTTCAGACCCGAGTTCCTGAAGAGAAATGACTGTGGTAACTACACCTCAGTTCTTCCAGCTGTATGAAGAAGCTCCACTGAGGACACTCCTCTTGTACCATTTTTGTCTGGTTTTGCTATCACAACTATACAAATCGATTCGAGTTTCAATAAATTAGTTAAGGCATGTTCATCTCTCTTAGTTAGAAGAGTTTGTGCAAAGTTGGAATTATTTCTTCTGTGAATGTCTGGTAAAAGTTATCAGCAGAATCACCTGGACTTGACATTCTTTCAAAGGAAAATTTTGTTTTGTGTTTCAATTTCTTTAAAGAGTTTAGAACCAGTCAGGTTTACTTTTTCTTCCTGAACCACTATTGTTAAGCTATATTTTTCTAGGAATTTATCAATTTGTGATCCTAAAGATGTTTTAATGTTCTATGACCATTTTAAGCTCTGTGTATCTGTATTTATCTGCTCTATCTGTATTTATGTGCCCCAGTTCAGTCTTAGTACTGTTGATTTGCACCTTCTGTCTTCCCATCATGATCAATTTTATTGGGGTCTGTGTTTGGGGCATGGCATACGCAGTACTTAGAAAGAATAATAAATGATTCTCCTATAGCAGCCCATCTGTAATTTTCATGTGCATATTGTAGTTAAATGCATATGGTTAGCTATATTATACATAATATGGCTAAAGTATTATTATATTTTGTACCAGTCATTAAATGTCTTATTTTAAGCTACACTGCTGTTTGAGTGGAAGATGTAAGGTGGATACTATCTGTGTTTCACTGGTTACAGTTAGAGGTCGATACCCTAACTTCCAAGGATCCATATCAATGATGTAGAGCTTACAGACCAATTCTTGCCGTTACACAGGACAAGATCTAATTTTTGGATAAAAGATTAGAAGAAAAATTTTCATTTTATTGCATAGCAACTTTGCCCAGATCTTTACAACACAGTTCCATTTTCACAAGGACACCTGATGACTGAATCAGGAAGATAATCTAGGCTTCCCGGTGGCTCAGTGGCAAAGAATCTGCCTGCCAATGCAGCAGACCTGAGTTCGATTCCTGATCTGGGAAGATCCCACATGCCACGAGGCAACTGGGCCACGTGCCACAGCTATTGAGCCTGTGCTCTAGAGCCTGGGAGGGGTAACTACTGAGCCCACGTCCCACAGCTACTGAAGCCCGCACAGCTTCTAGGGCCTGTGCTCCACAACAACAGAAGCCTTGGCAATGAGAAACCTGCATGCCACAATTAGAGAAAAGTTCATGCAGCAACACAGACCCAGAAGAGCCAAAAAATTAATTAATTAAAAATTTTAAAAAGACAATCTAAATTTTGAAAGTCTACATATATTCCACGAGGCTCAAAGTCTTCTCTTATTTAAATGGGGGGGGGAAATCCCCCCACCTCCAAATTTTCATTTTTCCTGACTTGACCTCATGCAAAAAGTGTTATCACCACTGGACTAGATAATTCATTTATTAATCAATCATGTCCTAGAAATGAAATTAAAAAGATAGACTACATGGTCTGAGGGTCTTGGTTCAGGGAAATGGAAAATATATTAATTTTAAATAGAAAGGGCACTTTTTTCTGTCTGACATGAGGGCCAGGAAGACAAGTAATTAGCTAAATATATTTATTCACTCACTCACCATGTATTCGTGTAATATAAATGATGACAATATAATGTGTCTGTCTCCAGTATACCTCCAGAGGACCCAAAGCATTCTTTTGACTTGGTAACTATGATTTATAGATCTTGTCTCTCGAATATAATCAACATCTTAACTGCTTCTTCTTCCTAAAAATAGTTTAGATTATATTTCTTTAAATATATGTACCATACACTTAAGGTCCTCCCTGGTGGTTCAGTAGTAAAGAATCCACCTGCAGTGCAAGAGATCGGGGTTTGATCCCTGGGTCAGGAAGTTCCCCTGGAGAAGGAAGTGGTTATACACTGCGGTATTCTTGCCTGGGAAATCCCACGGACAGAGAAGCCTGGCAGGCTACAGTCCCTGGGGTCGCAAAGAGTTGAGCATGACTGAAACGACTAACACTTTCACACTTTCACCCTATACTTATCCACATGGTACTCACCTACTAATTGTCCAGTCATTCAGACTGCCCTTGCAACTGGTCCCTTTCACCTTGAAACTTCAAAGTATCAAGGCCACGTTGCTTCCTTGTGCTGTTCCTTTATTTGGTAATCATAACAAATGTTTACCACATTAGGGTCCTAGATAAACATTGAAGTAATCACAGATGCTGTCTTTGATAACCACCAACTTCAAAAATCAGTTGCCTTTGTACCTCAAAATAGGCAATACAAACCATAATTACTTGCTGCTATGACATCTACCTAGGGCTTCCCTGGTGGCTCAGTGGTAAAGAATCTCTTGCCAAGCAGGAAACTTGGGTTTGAATACTGGTCTGGAATGATCCTCTGGAAAAGGAAGTGGCAACCCAGTCCAATATTCTTGACTGGAGAATTCCATGAACAGAGGAGCCTGGTGGGCTACAGTCCATGGGGTCACAAAGAGCTGGACCCCACTTAGTGACTGAACAACAGCAATAGCAATGACATCTATCTGCAGCACATACGTCTTAGCTGCACATCAAGCTGTGAATTCAGGCCAGTCACGGTGTGTTGGGAAAGGCAGATCAACTGGACACAGGAAGTTGGGGGGTCACTGTATTCTTGAGGGCTTCAGGCAATATCCTAGGCTCATTCCTACTGACTTTCTCCTCCCTTAGTGAAAGGACTTCCACCCCCTCCCTTTCATTTAATAGGAATTACCTTTACCTAATATGTTCTTACTTCTCAGTCTGTGGGTTTCATTATTTTGTAGCCAGCTTCAAACTCTGTGGGGGAAAGGAAACATTCCCACTGCAAGATAGCCATGGTAGAACAAGGGTAGTGAGGGTGGTACCAAGAAATGACAGGAGTGACAGCTAGGACCACAAAGAGTATTGTCAATGCAGTACATCTGTCTGCTTTGAATACTGTCTGCAGGACATCTGCAGACACAGATCCATGTGGCAAAGAGAAGGCGCCATGAGCTTTTAAGAAGTCATTATAATGGCCCCTCAAAAGTATATTTGAATAGATGACACTTGAGGACATTGAGCTAAGGGAGATAAACCAGCTACAAAAAGACAAATACTGTACAATTCTACTTCTGGGAGGTACGTAGAGTGGTCCAATTCAGAGACAGAAAGTAGAATGGTGGTTGCCAGGAGTTGGGGAGGGGAAATGAGGAGCTGTTTAAGGGCATATAGTTTCAGTTTTGCAAGATGAATAGAGTCCTGGAGATGTAAATGCAACTTTACTGAGGTAATTGTTGTCACTGTTCAGTCACTAAGTTGTGTCCAACTCACTGTGACCCCATGGACTGCAGGCTTCCCTGTTCTTCACTATCTCCCAGAGTTTGCTCAGATTCCTGTCCATTGAGTCAGTGATGCTATCTAACCATCTCATGCTCTGCCAGCCCCTTCTTGTTTTGCCTTCAATCTTTCCTATCATCGGGGTCTTTTCCAATGAGTCAACTTTTGGCATCAGGTGGCCGGAATTCTGGAGCTTCAGCTTCAACATCAGTCCTTGAGCTTCACCATCAGAATTGTGGTGCCAGAGAAGACTCTTGAGAGTCCCTTGGACTGCAAGGAGTTAAACCAGTCGAAAAATCAACTATGAGTATTATTGAGATAGAATTTATACAAAATAAAATAGATATACTTTAAATGTACAATTTGATGACTTTTGACAAATATATATTAATAATATATCCATGTAACTCTGATCACAATGAAGATATAGAACTGTATCAGGGGATTTCACTTGTGGTGCAGTGGTTAAGACTTCACCTTCTAATGCAAGGGATACAGATTTGATACTTGACCAGGGAGCTAAGATCTCACTTGCCTCTCTGCCAAAAAACCAAAGCATAAAACAGAAGCAATATTGTAACAAATCCAATGAAGACTTTAAAAAATGGCCCATATCAAAAAACATTAAAAAAAAGATATAGACCATTTATAACACTCCAAACTTCTCTTGTGTTCTTTCCCAGTAAATCTGGAACAAACACACTTGATGCAAGGCAACCACAGATCTGCTTTCGAGGCTCAAGTTGTCCTTTCAAAAGTGTCAGATGAATAGAATGATACAGTAGATATTCTTTTGCACCTGGCTTCCTTCACCTAGCACGTTTTTTAAGAAAGTCATTTATGTGAATCATTAATTTGTTTCTTTGTATTGAGTAATAATGTTTGCATGGATACATCACAATTTATTTATCCACTCACCCGTGGATGGACAGTCTGGTTATTTCTAGTTCTTTGGCAATTATTATGAATAAAGATGCTATAAACATTTGTGCACAAGTCTTTCTATAGCCTTACGTTTCATTTATCTTGGATGAGTAACTAGGAGTGGAATTGAATCATACACATAAATTTATGAGAAACTGCCAAGCTGCTTTCCAAAGTGATTGGACCAGCAATATGTGACAGCTCCAATTTTTCCGTTCTGTCATCAATGCTGGTATTATCATGCTCTCAAATTTTAGCCATTCCAATGAATGTGTGTGGTTTTTCTTTGTGTTTCCTTGATGTCTAGTGATGTTGAGCATTTCACCTGCTTTTTGTATTGTAAATACCATCTCCAAGTCTGTGACTTCCTTTTTAATTTTCTTAACAGTATTGTGGCAAGAGAAAAAGCTTTAACTTTGATGGAGTTCATTTTTTAAAATTTATTTTATTTTCTTTAAATGTTTTAATTGAAAGATAATTGCTTTACAGAATTTTGTGGTTTTCTGTCATGCAACAAGAAGAAACAGCCATAGGTACACCCATGTCCCCTTCTTCCCAGACTTCCCTCCCATCTCCCTCCCCCTCCCACCCTTCAGCCTGTCGAAGAGCCCCTGTTTGAGTTCCCTGAGTCATACAACAAATTCCCATTGGCTATCTATTTTACATATGGTATTGTAAATTTCTATGTTACTCTCTCCATACATCTCGCTTTCTCCCTCCTTTCTCTTCTTCCACTGTGTCCATAGGTCTGTTCTCTATGTCTGTTTCAATGGAGTTCATTTTTAAATTATTTTATGGTTCATGTTTTTGTGTCTTAGTTAAGGAATTTTTGCCTATCCCAAGAGTTCAAATTTTTTCTCTGTATATTCATCTACAAGTTTTGTGCTAAGAGACATGATCCATTTCAATCTTATCTCTTAACTTTATGTAGGACATAAGGTAAACATCAAGGTTCCTATTTTCCATGTTGATATCTGGTTTTTCCTGCACAATTTGTTGAAAAGACTCTTTTCTCCCAAATGAGTTATCCTGCCCACTTTGTCAAAAGTCAATTGACTAAATATATGTGGGTTTATTTTTAATACTCTATACTATTCCATTGACCTATATGTCTGTCTTTATACCAGTACCACACTGTCTGATTATTGTAGCTGAATATTATATCCTAAAATCAAATAATGTGAGTCTTCCAACTTTGCTCCTTACTTTCAAAATCTTTTTGGCTTTTCTAGATTCTTTCCATTTCCAAATAAATTTTAGAATCAGCTGGCAATTTCTACAAAAATCTGCTGGAATTTTAGATAGGATTGCAATGAATCTATAAATCAATTTGGAGACAATCGGCATCTTTTTTTAAAATTGAGTCTTCCTATCCATGCACATGGTCTATCTATTTATTTATATCTTTTAGAATTTCTCATAACAATATTTTGGAATTTTTGGTGTGCTGATCTCATACATATTTTGTTAAGATTATCCCTGGGTGCTTCATGATTTTACTAGCTATTATAAATAGCTTCTGAATAGCTATTGTAAACAGTTACATATGAATTTTCAATTGTATATTGTTAATATATAGAAACCAATTGATTTTTGTAAATATATTGGCCTTGAATCCTGTAACTTTCGTCATCATGCTCAGTCAGTTAGTCATATCCGACTCTTTGCAACCCCATGGACTGTAACCTGCCAGACTTCTCCATCCATGAGATTGTCCAGGCAAGAATACTGGAGTGGGTAGCTGTTTCCTACTTCAGGAAATCTTCTGACTCATGAATCAAACCCAAGTCTCTTGCACTGGCAAGTGGATTCTTTACCACTGTGCCACCTGGGAAGCTCTCCTAATACCTTACTAACCTCAATTACATCTGATAACATTTTTTTTGGTGGATTTCTTGGGATTTCCTACATAAAAAATTATATTATCCACGAATAAAACTAATTTTACATCTTTCTAATATGTATACTTTTAAATTCCTTTTCTTGCTTTATTGCACAGATCAGGATATCTAGTAGAGTACTGAATAGGAAAGGTTGGAGTGTACAGCCCTGTCTTTTTCCCAATCTCTGGGAAAAACCATTCTGTGTTTTATCATGAAGGATATAGTCAGCACTAGGTTTTTTTGTAGATATCCTTTCTTACATTGATGAAATTCCTTTCTATTCCCCATTTTCCATCAGTTATGAATAGGTACTAAGTTTCATCCAATGATTTCTTGGCAGTGTATGACATTCATTTGGGGAATGCATCCGTGGAGATATCATGTAGAAAAGAATTAACACGGCAGTCCTGAGACTGCTGTACTTTGAAAGGTCTGTTTGCAAGATTGCCCTTTGGCTGTCAGCTGGGACATAGGTTTTGGGAGGTTTCCCACCATTCCCAGAACTGATGAGTGGTTCACTGTGCCTAAACTGTTTTTATAAGCAATGTGGTTTATGTTGAACACCTCCTTTTGTTCCAGAAGTCTGGAATTTTGGTATGTGTCAAGCAAAATGCCTATGTGACTAGCCCCCAAGAAAAACCCTGGACAGAGTCTCTCCTGAGCTTCTCCAGTAAAGAGTATTTTATTTCATGTTGTGACACACACTGCTTTAGGAATTAAGCACATGAGTATGACTATATGCTGAACCTTGAGTTCTCAAGAATTATTGAACCTGAAGGTAGTTTGGGGACCACCAACAGAGCATAGACTTGTCCTTTATTCTATGAGTCATATTTGTTGATTTTGAAAAATTAAACCAATCTTGAATTTCTGGAATTTTGATATATATCTTCCTTATGTATTATCTTCTCTGTCTTTCTCTTCCTCTCAAGATATATTTATATATATTGAAAAAGAGATTGTTAATGTATTATTAATGGGGAATATTGGCCTATGATTCTCTTCATTAACAATAATTTTGTCTGGTTTAAGTATCAGTGTAATCCTAGCCTCATAAACTGAGTTGGAAATGCTACCTCTCCTTTTTTCTAAAAATTTGTGTAGGATAGGAATTATTTCTTTCTTAAATATTTGATAGAATTTTCCAATGAAGTCATTTAGGAAGAGCATCTTTTTTGTCAGGGTTTTAAAATCACAAATTTAATTTCTTTAATAGATGCAAGATTTTTCTATTCTTGAATCAGTTTCAATAACTTGTATCTTTCAAAGAATGTGTTTCATTTTAGTTTTCAAATGTATTGGCATTGAATTGTTCAAAATATTCCCTTATAGTCCTTTTATTATCTATAGAATCCATGGTGATATCATTCCTGATACTGGTAATTTGTGTTTCCCTTCTTTTTTAATCTTTTTTTTTAATTGGGATATAGTTGCTTTACAATGTTGTGCAACAAAATGAATTAGCTATATGTATACATATATCCCCTCCCTCTTGGCCCTTCCTCCTGATCATTCTTTCTAGAGGTTTATCAAATTAATTAATCTTTTCAAAGAACCAGCTATTAGCCCCATTGATTTTTCTCTATTGTTTTTACCATTTTCTACTTCATTGAGCTTCCACTCTTCTCTTTACTTATGCTTATGTTTGGTTTAATTTGTTCTTTTTTCTAGTCTCTTAAGGTGGAAGCTTAGATATTTAATTTTAGACATTTTTTCTGATATATGTATTAAATACTATAAGCATCTCTCTAAGCAGTGCTCCAGTTCCATGACACAAATTTTGACATATTGTGTTTTAATTTTATTTAGTTCACAATGTATTCTAATTCCTGCTATGATTTCTTCTGAGACTTATGGCTATTTAGAAATGTGTGTAATTAAGAAATATTAGACTGAGTAATATTCCACTGTATACATGTATCACAACTTCTTTATTCATTCATCTGTCAGTAGACATCTAGGTTGCTTTCATACCCTAGCTATTGTAAATAGTGCTGCAACAAACATTGGGGTACATGTATCTCAATCATGTTTCTCTCAGGGTATATGCCCAGGAGTGGAATTGTTGGGTCATATGGTAGTTTTATTCTTAGTTTTTTAAGTATTCTCCATACTGTTCTCTACAATGCCTGTTATCAGTTTCAGCCATGAAAAAGAACATGAGTCAGTCCTAATGAGCTGGATAAACCCAGAGCCTATTATACAGAGTGAAGTAAGTCAGAAAGAGAAAAACAAATAATATATATTAACACACACACACATATATATATAGAATCTAGAAAGATGGTTCTGATGAAGCTATTTACAGGGCAGGAATAGAGATGCAGACATGGGAACAGTCTTGTGGACACAGTGGGGAAGAAGAGGAGGGGATAAATCCAGAGAGTGTCATTGAAACATATGCATTACCACATGTGAAATAGATAGCCAGTAGGAATTTGCTGTATGACACAGGGAGCTTAGCCCAGTGCTCTGTGACAACCTAGAGGGGTTGGATAGGGTGGAGGTAGGTTCAACAGGGAGGGGACACATGTATACCTATGGCTGATTCATGTTGATGTATGGCAGAAACCAACACAATATTGTAAAGCAATTACCCTCCAATTAATAATAATTTAATTTAAAAAAAGAAATACTAGAAATTTTATCTTCCTAATATTTAGAGATTCTTCAGAGATTTTTCTGTCTTATGTTATTATTGTCTGATTACTTAATTTTAGCTAAATTCCAGAGGCGGGGAATTGGTAAAAGTTGGTACGATACCTTGGCTGTTAAACTATTTAATTTACTTAGCCAACAGATTTTTTTTTTTCATGGCTGCTGCAAAGGTAAATTTCAGACACATATTCCAAATCAATGAAATTTTAATATGAATGCTGACATTTAACATTATATGCTTTAAGTAAAACTATTAATGATTTTTAACAACCATTACATTTAAATTAAACACTCAGATTCTTGTGTTTTTTAAAACTTTTGAATTTTAGCTATTTGGATCATTAAATTGAAAACAAACTAAAAAATCTCTACATAGGTGGAGCACAGAGTTTTTTAGAGCAGCAAAACTACTCTATGTGCTTTGTTTGATACTTACCCTTATATACATTTATCCAACGTCAAGAGTGAACTCTAATGTAAACTGTGGGCTTTGGGTGACTCTGATGGGTCAATGCAGGTTCATTGATTGTAACAAAGGTACCACTCCAGTGGGGGATGCTGATGGTGGAAGAGGCTGTGCATGGTGGGGGGTGGGGAAGGAGGGGGCATATATGACCTTTCTCTACTTTCTGTTCAGTTTTGCTGTGAACTTAAAACTGCGGTAACAAATCAAGTCTGTTTTTAAAAAGTAATAAGATCTGGTGACACTCCAAATGCTAGATTAATGCTCCATACTATTTATGCATCTTTTTTCTGCTACTAAATCATTTCAGTTTCTCTAATCCCATGTGGTTTCAAATGTGACTTTAAAAAAATTCCCCCTTAAACTTCAATAAGCTTTGCCGGGAGTGACAGTAAAATTACTTAGATTAAGCCCATAATATTTCAGAAATGAAACATTTTGAGGGCTCAATCAAGTCCCCAGAATGTGAATCAGCTATTAAATTAACATCTTAAGGGAAAAGTTCCCCTTTCCCTCCTCACTCACTGCTTTCCCTGCTTAGAGTATAAAATCAGCATTTCGTGTGTTGTCCAGCTGTCTCTCCTAGGAGTTCGCTGGAGCTTGGTAAATAATATCAGAACTGAGTCATTTATGGTTGAATGACACAGAATGAAGAACAAATGCCTTGCAACCAGTTCCTGTTGCCTAATATGGACTAAGAAATAGACACTTTAACTGAAGTGCCCCACCTGTGACCAAGTGAACCTTTCCCTACAAGGGTGTTGATCTGATTTCCTGATCAAAAGGGAATCCAAAAATACTTTAAATGATCTGTCTGGACCTGAAAGCAGGCGTATTTTCTTTGCTCAAGGGCCTTGTCAACACGAGTCTACTGGGTTTATTCCTTGACTAACTGAGGGTATTTTGCTTTTTTTTTTTGAAGACTTTCAGTTAAAGCTGCTCTTTCATCCTAACAAAAGGTCATATGGCCCAGCGGTCTTACTAGAGTTTATTGCATGGGGAGCAGAAACTAGATAACTGAAAACAGAGAACTCATATTTAGAACTTGCGGAGGGTGGGGGATGGCAGTGGTATTTTAATAGGTTTTTTTGTGTGTTTTTTCCCCAAAACAACTATCCATTCTGCTGTGACTTATAAACTCCCAAACAGCAATGTTTCAGATAATTTACATCACTAGTCTCTAGGCCTCCTTACCCACTAACAAAGGAAATTTCTTCGAGAAGTAGGACAAATGAGGGTAGGATGACGCTTTCAGTTAACTGAACTAAACTTTAAAAAGCCATAAGGAAAGGCAGTCCTTTTCCTAGGAAATGACAACAGATTAATAAACTAGATGATTCATAAACTACTCAAATTGCAAAACTGATAATGAATCACTGAAGAAAAACTTTAAATCTCTGCAAATCTGAGTTCCCTTAAAATTAACAAACACAGCCTCTGCTGTTCATTAACATTCTCATTCACCGACCTGAAATAACCTTTGGGTGATCTTAAAATAGATCAGCTTCTGCAAAACAGTGCTTGGAAATACATGTTTGAAAACCTGATTTGAGTTCTAGATTCCTTTTGAATGAATCATAAGAATCTGGATGATAAAAAGAATTATGTTTAGAAAAATGTGTTAAAACAGGCATTGGATAAAAGAATACTGGAAATTTCTTGTAGCAGAAATCTGTGTGTTTCTGAATTTTTCTTCAGAAGGCAGTTCCCCTGAACTAAGACGCTAGTTGAAGAGCAACATGATAAAGAGGAAGTGCCTTGACCATCACAGCTACCGATTAACAGGAGGAAGTGTTAAAAGTAGAGATGGACAAGGTGGTTCATTAGGTTAAAAGCCATTAAGAATAGATACATATATATGTACAGCTGAATCACTTTACTGTACACCTGAAACTAACAGAACATTGTTAATCACCTATTCGTCAATGTAAACTAAAAAGTTCTTTAAAAACTTAGCCACGGGAGGGATTCTCAAGACATCAGAATTTCTATCACACTGTTTGAGAATCTACACTACCACAGGATATTGAAGAATCTACACTATGCTCTTTCAGAACTGGAAACTAACGGATGGCCCAAGAAGGCTCCCAAGACATGGTGAATAATGTCCACACGGAGATGATTTTAATTATTAACTTCAGAGTAACCTTAGACTTTTGTCCAACTTCAGGACCAAATGAGAAGGACAGTAGTAGCAAAGATGGCATATTATTTAATTGCCAGAAAGGTTTGGAGACCTTGAAGTCAGATAAAAATGACATTGAGTGTTGGGAACTTTTTTCATGTTTATGTAAGGACAGTTTTACTACCAGTAGTTAGGAAACTGAAATATAAATAAACAATAAAAATTTATCTAGACCATGTAAACATTATGGGTTTTACAATTTGACCTGAAAATCTCCTAAGATTTGCTTGCTGGATGTCCAAGAGATAACCTCTTTGGATTTTAAAACCCAGAAATGGAAGGGTGGATAAGAAAGGATCCTGAAACCAAATGGTCCTCAGCTCCAAAGTCTATATGCCAAGAGGATTTTAAATTATCTTTACTTTAGGGTAGAGGTAAGGTAGATGTAAATATTTTTCAATCAGCCTAAAGGTTAGTCTGTTTTTTCTCATGGGACAATTGCAGAGCATTTATACCCTGAAGACCTGGGTTTCAGTCCCTATTTTCCCACTTACTAGTAGAAGTTTCAGGAAGCTATGCAACCTCTCTGAACCTCAGTTTCCATCTCTATAATGGGGGCAATAGGAAATTTCCTGGCAGTCTAGTGATTAGGACTCCAAACCTCCACTGCCAGGGGCCCAGATTCAATCCCTGGTTGGGAAATTAAGATCCCTCAAGCTGAGCAGTCCAGCCAAAAAAAAAAAAAAAAAATATATATATATATATATATATATATATATATGGAGGCGATTAAAACATCTCACATCCCTGAATAGTGTAAAATATGTGAAAATCCCATGTGGGCACACCATGAATGTTGAGCCAATGTGAATCTTAAAGCAAACAGAAATCATTACTTTCCATCTATAATATTTCATGGTTATTTTTTAAAAATCATGATTATTCAGAGAAAAACTATACTTTCAAAGTCATTACCAAAGATATTAGTTTCAAAGATTGTATCTGTAAGACAGCATTTATTGTTTAGTCACTAAGTCGTGTCTGACTCTTTTGGGAGCCCATGGACTGTAGCCTGCCCAGCTCTTCTGTCCATGGGATTTCCCAGGCAAGAATATTGGAGTGGGTTGCCATTTTCTTCTCCGGGAAATGTTCCTGACACAGCGATCAAACCCACTTCTCCTGAGTCTCTGGCATTGGCAGGTGGATTCTTTACCACTGAACCACCAGGGAAGCCCAAAGACAGCATTGTACAGCCATAAAAGGGTCTAAATACTCATCTGCAAACCCTTGTAATTACCTTAGCAACTGTAATGGGTAAATAAATAGGTTTTATTATATGGAGAGAGCAGAAACTGTGTCTCTGTGTTGACCACAGTCTTCTGACTGTAGTAAATACAAGTACACATGGAGACGAGTGTTTACAAGGAACTCGAAGGGATTCTGACGTTTTCCAGCCTCCCTCACTTCAGCTCACTCCCCTGTGGAAAATGTCGCTTTTACTGACCACGAGTTGCCAGCCCCTTCTGATTTATGGCCTTTTCCTGTGAACTGCCTCTCTCAGCGCTAAAAGCAGGATGTTATGTTCATATTTGTTTTACCTCTCCCCTCTCACTAGGAGTTTAAATCTACTTAGATTAAGAAACCAAAATCTCCACTATGCTGTTTGATCTTTGGTTGAAGTTCAATGTGTCAACCTACTCACCATCTAAGGACCCTTTGCCCTTCTCCTCACCTACAGGGATGATGTGGAAATCACTGGATCTCAGAGAGACACACCAAACCAGCTCATGTTTGGGGAGTGGATGTGACTCCCTATGAATCCTTGGGGGCTCTCATGAGAGTGTGGCTTTCAAACGTTTAGATTCCCTTCCCCACCTCCAAAAATATATATATATATATATATAATTAAGTCTCTCCCAAGATTTAAAAAGTGAAGTAGATGGAGTGACTTCATATTTGAATGAAAGAGGCACTTCATTGGGTGGAGTTAATAAGGGCAGAGGTGAGTCATGGAGTCCTGGGTTGTGAATATAATTACAGCCCATTTAGAAATGAGCACGTATATACATGACCTTTATTCTCCACTAAAGCTGCACAAATGTTCACTTCCAACCTGACATAGACAACCTGTGGAAATACATCCAAACGACAGGAGCCAGACATCTGATATGTTCCCAGAGATTAGACGGTTCTGAGCAGATGAGGAGTTGAGAAACACCACGCTCCCATTAATCACACACCTAGAGGGTGAGAGGGACCCAACCGCCAGAAAGCTGCTCTCCGCAACTCAGGTGGTGTGACTGGATGATAACTCCCCATGTTGAGATGACATCTCTCCACTTCCCTATTCCGTGATGTCACCATTTTCCAGCTTCACGTTGACTCAGCCCTTTGGAGAAATCATTACCCCTTCCTTCCCTTCAATGAAATGAAATGAAAGTCACTCAGTCGTGTCCGACTCTTCACGACTCCATGGATAGTCCACGGAATTCTCCAGGCCAGAATATTGGAGTGGGTAGCCTTTACCTTCTCCAGGGGATCTTCCCAACCCAGGGACTGAACCCAGGTCTCCCGCATTGCAGGCAGATTCTTTACCAGCTGAGCCACAAGGGAAGCCCTCCCTTCAATAATCCCTGCTATTTGGAAGCTTTTCCATGGTGCATAGACCCCTGAGTTGTGTTAATTTTCTTCTTTGACATCTCATCCCCACCCATCTCTCCCATTATGTTCTGTCCCCATTGATCCTCTCTCTTCACCTCTAATACTATTTTGATAAGGCTCACCATTTGGCTTTCTTTCACTCTTGAGTTTATCCCTTACATGGCTGCCAGCTTTGCATCCCCAAAATGCTCTTGGCAAATGTCATGGCTCAGTTCAGAGATTACTAGTACCCTCCATTGTCTGCAAACTCTTTGACCTGATTTTCAAAGACAAAATCCAGCCCACATCTACTTGGCCAGATTTTTCTCCTGGAACTCATTCGCTCCAGGATACCTGATGACTGCCCCTCCATAACATACTCATCGAGTGTCAGGCCTGGCTCTTGGCCTGTAAAGTCTCCTCTGTACCCTTCCCAGTGCACCCTCTCTGAGCAGCCTTGCCCAACCATTACTTGTCTTCTTTATCCTTTCAACTTGAACACAGTCAGCCACACACGCAGACACCAGCTCTTCCACAAAGCAGCCCTGATCCTCTGAGCCAGAGGGACTGTCCCCACCCCTAACTGCTCATGACCGCTTGTGACACACACATATCACCAACTGCCTGATCTGAGAGTTATTTCCCTGTTAGATTATAAGCTCATTGGTGATAGGGACCACGCCTTACTCATCTTTTTTATGCCCTGCAGTGCCCAAGGCAGTATATGATTGAAAAACTATCTGTTGAAGGAGTAAACAAAGCAGTTAAGGGGCCCTGCCAGAGGAACAGACATCTTGACCCCAATTCATAGAACTCCTTGGTGCCCTCCTTAAGGCAAGGTCATACTGGTTATCCTTTGACTTTAAGAAAGAGCCACCATTTCACAGAAACAGTTTAAAAAAATCAGTTGGAAACAGTAGAGGTAATTTCCTAGATTTTTTGGACAGATAATCTTGCTTTGAAAGGTAGCAAAACAGAGAGGTTTAAAGTTTTATTTATTATTTTTATAATAATAGTATTATAATTTATATATAATAATTTTATTTATAATAAATTATTATGAAAATAAAATACTTTTATTATAAATTATTATTAATAGTAGATTATTATAATAAAATTATTCAATTTTATAATGAATTATTATTAAATTTATAATAAATTATGTTATTTGTTGTTTTCTATATTAAAAAGTTTTTGGAATTAAAAAAGAAAGAAGGAAAAGAAGGGAGGAAGAAAAGGAAGGAAAGAGAGAGAGAAAGAAAGGAAGCAGGAAAGGAGGAGGATAAACCAGGGTCCATCTCATTATTCATCAGAGGTTGTGGCCAATTATATGACATTTCACAATTTTGTTTGAGAAATTAATGTGTAATGAAGAAAAGAAATATCACACATTTCAATATGCCTATAATTATCCAGGACATACATGTTAGAGGTCAACCGCCAGTGTTTTGAATACACTTCTCAAAATATGAATGATCTGAACAGTATGGAGGTTCTTTAAAAAACTAAAACTACCATACAATCCAGCAATCCCACTCCTGAGCATGCATCTGGAGAAAATCATAATTTGAAAAGATACATGTGCCCCAATGATCATTGCAGCACCCCAGTGATCATTTACAATAGCCAAGACATAGAAGCAACCTAAGTATCCTTTGACAGATGAATGGATAAAGATGTGATACCTACACACAATGGAATGTTACTCAGCTATAAAAAAGAATGAAATAATGTCATTTGCAGCAACATGGATGGACCTAGAGATTATCATACTGAGTTAAGTAAGTCAGACAAAGACAAATATGTGGCATCACTTGATGTGAAATTTTTTAAAAATTATACAAATGAACTTAACTTATGAAAGAGAAACAGACTTACAGGCTTTGAAAACAAACTTATGGTTACCAAAAGGGAACGGTGAGGGAGAGGGATAAATTAGGAGTTTGGGATTAACATATACACACTACTATATATAAAATAGATAATTGACAAGGGAACTCTGCTCAATATTCTGTATTAACCTATATGGGAAAAAATCTGAAAAATAATTGATGTATATATAACTGAATCACTTTGCTGTACACCTGAAACTAACACAGCATTATAAATCAGTTATACTCCAATATAGAAACCTTTTAAACTTTTAAAAATACAAGCTACCCTAGTCAGATATAACAATGGAGTATTAATAAGGGAGAAGGTGTCACATGTACCGAGTACCATATCCTAGCACCAGGAGGTGATATTCTTCAACACACTTGCTCTCTTTTTCCTTCATCCTCCTAAAATGTCCATCCCTTTATAAGTAGCATTGCAAAATCTCTGGTCAAATACATCAAAACGTCCTGAAATTAAATGTCATCTCCCCCTTACATCTCTTTCCAAGTTCATACCAGTCTTCTCCCAATCGCCCACAGTTTTTCCTGTCCATGAACATTTTGGTGCTAAAACACCATGTGTTTCTTATAATGACACTAATTGGTCCCCACCACAGTTCTATGTCATGTGGATTTCAAAGACACTCAAAGTTACTTTATGACCATCAGATTATTAATGTGTTATTAATTGACATGGTAATTCCATAAAGTAATTAACAATGATGCTCTCCACTGAGGAAACTAAAGCTCAGAAAGATTACATCATCATCCCCAGGATACTACAAGGTCAAAATAAGACCATAACTGGAAAACAGTGTCTTTTAATTCAGTGCTATGCTTGGAAGATGATGCTTCCTTATCTTTGCTCATGGTGTGCTCTGAAAGATACAACAGGAAACTAGGAGCAGGACATTTTTTTAAAATAATGCTATTTTCTAGAAATACCATCACATATTTAATCCCCAAATATTCAGTTATCTGAAAAATTACTGTGTGTTATTTTTTGTTGTCTGGGGAGAACTGACCTGTCTCCAAAACTTGGAGACTCTTTTCCTTCTTCAGAAGAGTTTGTGTGCTTCCTTCTCTGATCCAATAGAGCCTCTTAACTGCTCTCTCTACTTCGGGTGCTAAGACATAATTCAGATCGTGTCACTTCTTAGCTCAAACGCCTCCAGTGGCGTCTTCCATTGCTAAGAGTGAAAGCCAAAGTCTTTGCTGTGAGGACTTTTATGATGTGGCCCCAGATCCATCTCTAGCCCCATTCCCAACTACTCTCCCCATCAGTCAGTATATTCCAGCTTTGCCCTAATGTTCCTCAGGCACACTCCTGCCCCAGGGCTTTAGCACATACTCTTCCCTTTGTCTGGAATGTTCTTCCCAGACGTCCATATGACTCACATACTACAAATATCTTGACTCAAACGTCACCTCTTCCATGATGCCTTCCCTGACCACTTGATTTATCATTCCAACTGCCTCCTTGCCTCCACCCAGGAATGCTTAAGATCATGTCCTTGCCTATTTTTTTTTCCCCAGCACTTAACACTATCCAACACATTGTACTGATTTATTTTATGTGCTGTCATGACCCAGTACATCCGTCCAATGAGCACAGTGGAATAGAAACACACATCTCTGTGTGGCAAATGTGACTAATGCTATCATAAACTGTGCTCTATCCCTTTTATACTACTGTTAAGCACTATTACAAAGTCACTTGTGGTTGGAATTACTTTAAAACGCAGAATACTATTAGTTTCCAGTGAATAATTCCAAGAAACATGGTGCTTGGGGGAGAATTAAAATGTTTTCAGAGCAGCACAAAAAGCTGCCTGCTTTGGATCCAGGGGGAAAAGACTATGCTGCTGAAGTCATTTTCCTGTTTAGGAAACCACAGTATGCAGCTCAGTAGATATTTGGAGATTTACTGTACTCTGATTCATTCAGAATGAGATTCCACATGATAATATGTTTCTTTAAAGTGTTTTGGAAGAAAGTCATTTCCATTTCAGCTCACATTTTTTTGTTTAAAGAAACGTACCATTTCCAAGTTTAGTAGTTACTGTATTCTACCAATAAGATTTTTATAAGTTACTCAAAAAGATTTTTAAAAGAGAAGGAGCTTGAGAGCAGAGTGATGAGGTGATGGTGGGGTGTGGGATGGAGAAGAGGTTTAAATTCAACTATTCAACTAAATTCAGCATCCACTGAGTGCTTTCCATGGTGTGTCCCCAAGCAAATTATTTAGCCACACTTTTCCCTTATTTTGTGCATCTATAAGAGTTGAAGTGGGGTTTTCCCTGGCGTCCAGCGGTTGAAACTTTGCCTTCCAATGCAGGAGGGTGTGGATTCAATCCCTGGTTGGGGAGCTAAGATCCCACATGCCTCAGGAACAAAAACCCAGAACATAAAACTGAAGCAATATTGTAAAAACTTCAATAAAGACTTTAAAAAATGGCCCACATTTTAAAAAAAATCTTTTTAAAAAAGTGTTGAAGGGGTCTGTCACCTATACAGATGCTGACTCTGTATATCCCTCTACTCCATGAAATCAAGGTGGGTACAGCACTTGACTGCCAGTTCAGCCCTAACTCTGCTCCTGTTTGCATCTCGGCAACTGCCTCCAGAGATGAGAGTTGGCACCAATGGACTAAATCCTTCCCAGTGCCATCTTCTGTTTGGCAGTAGAGCTCTGGGCCCTGTGTCAGTTTCCATTTTGGTCTTACTTGTTCCCTGTTCCTGCTGATCCCAGTCCAAAACCCTGAGCTTGCATGACAGCTACAAAAACCAATGCACAGTGTTACCCACTGGAACTACTGGATTTGAAGATCACTGGATATCTCATGAGATTTGGAGGAAGCAAATGAGATGATGCTTGAGAGTCTTCATGGAAAGTTCTCTCCAATGGCATCCTCATATATCCTGAGTGCCCTAAAATACACACCAAATAACCCTCTGTTTTCTTCATGCCTGTGTTTCCAAATGCCTAACAGTAACTTACACATAATACATGTTCACTGAATCAGGTTTTTGTTGGATGAATTTTTCAACATTGAATATCTGAAGGGATATTTATCTGTCTATACAAAGGAAGCCTAATCACTTTTCAGCACTGAGCTTATTGAAGGAAAAGCACTATGCATTTATGCAAAAGGAAGTGTGATAAATCTGAATTATTTAAAATAATTTAAAATGCATGAACCATGGCCATTGTAACTCCAGAGGAATCTGAAGCACCAGATGAAAAAACGCTAACTTGACAGCCACAGGAAACCTTCACTTTTTATCCCTGTATTCTAAACATCGATTACCAATAAACTGTGGTATATTTAAACAATGGAACTCTACAGGCAATAACAGCAATAAATATTGCAACATGGATATATTTCAAAAACCTTGTGCTGAGTGAAAGAGGCTTTACACAAAACAGTTAAATTAGATGTTTCCATTTTTATGAAGTTCTATAACAGGCCAAACCAATAGACAGTGGAAAACAATTAAAATAGCAATTATCACCAGAGGCTGAAACAGGAGGTAATTGGATAAGAGTCAGAGGATATTGAGAGGTTATGGTAAATGTTTTGCATTTTGTTAGGGATTTGCATTAAACAAGTGCATGCATTGTCAAAACTTACCCGGTGGTACACTTAGGATTAATGCATTTTAATGTATGTGGAGTTTTACCTTAAAAGAAAAAAGTAACCATACATGAAAACTGAACTCTGGCTAATGCTGAAGTGTGTAGGGGCAAAGTGTACTGATGGCTAAAAGAAAAAAGTAACCATACATGAAAACTGAACTCTGGCTAATGCTGAAGCGTGTAGAGGCAAAGCGTACTGATGGCTGCAACTTATTGTGAAGGGCATCAAAAAGCAAGATTTGTGGGAAAAAAAGAAAGGAAGAAAAATGAAATTAAAAAAGTAAGATTTGTGTGAGAAAGGAAAGATATGTGTAAATGTTCATGGATCTGCTCATTTCTGTGAAAGAAGTATACTGCTGCTGCTGCTGCTGCTAAGTCACTTCAGTCGTGTCCGAATCTGTGTGACCCCATAGATGGAAGCCCACCAGGCTCCCCCGTCCCTGGGATTCTCCAGGCAAGAACACTGAAGTGGCTTGCCATTTCCTTCTCCAATGTTTGAAAGTGAAAAGTGAAAGTGAAGTCGCTCAGTCATGTCCGACCCTTAGCGACCCCACGGTCTGCAGCCCACCAGGCTCCTCCATCCATGGGATTTTCTAGGCAAGAGTACTGGAGTGGCTTGGAAATATAGGAAGGATAAATCAGAAACAACTGAGGGCTTCTCTGGTGGCTCAGTGGTAAAGAATCTGCCTGCCAATGCAAGACACACAGGTTCAATCCCTAGTCCAGGAAAATCGCACCTCCTGTGGAACAACAAAGCCCATGGAGCACAACTACTGAGCCTGTGCTCTAGAGCCTGGGAGCCGCAACTGCTGAGCCCACGTGCTGCCACTACGGAAGCCCAGATGCTCTAGAGCCTGTGCTCCGCAACAAGAGAAGCCACTGCAGGGAGAAGCCCAAGCGCTGCAACTAGAGAGTAGCCCTTGCTCGAAGCAACTAGAGAAAAGCCCGTGCACAGCAGCAAAGAATCAGCCCAGCCAAAAATTAATTAATTAATTAATTACATGTTTCAAAAAGAAGGAGAAACAGAGGAGACTGGTTATCTGCGAGTAGATGGAATTTGGCAGAAAGAACGTATATTTCTCTATATCCCTGACTTTAATAGTAATCTTTTATTTATGAATCAATTTATTTATTTATTTGGCTGCATCAGGTCTTAGCTGCAGCATGTGGGATCTTTATTGTCAGATCTTCCATTGTGGTGCATGGACTCTTAGCTGTGGTGCACAGGCTCAGTAGTTGTGGCACAAAGGCTTAGTTACTCCACAGCACGTGGGTTCTTAGTTCCCTGACCAGGATTCAAACCCATGTCCACTGCATTGCAAGGCAGAGTCTTAACCACTAGCCCACCAGGGAAGTTCCTAGCCCTGACTTTATAGAATCACAGCCAAGTTTCCCACATTGCTCACCCCTCCCAAGTAATAAATATAAATTTTTTAAATCAATCAAGATGTGAAAGAAACCCCAAATGAAATACAAACAGTAACAAATGAACTTAATCATACTAGAAATGAATAACACAAACACATTGAAGACGGTGGTGAAGAAAAGGACTAAGTGAAGGAACTTTGGAAAACAGTATTTTGTCTAAGTCACTCAGTCATGTCTGACTCTTTGTGACCCCATGGACTATAGCCTATCAGGCTCCTCTGTCCATGAAATTTTCTAGGCAAGAATACTGGAATGGGTAGCCATTCCCCTCTCCAGGGGATCTTCCTGACCCAGGGATTAAACCTGGGTCCCTTGCATTGCAGGCAGATTCTTTCCTGCCACTGGTGGTCCAGTAGCTAAGACTCAGCCCTCCCAATGCAGGGGGCACGAGTTCCATCCCTAGTCAGGGAACTGGATTCCCCCATACCACAACTAAAGATCTTAACACAGCCAAATAAATAAATAAATATGTTGTTTTTTTTTTTTTTAAAGTCAAGGTTATTAAAGACAAACACTGGTGAACTTTCATAATTGGGGGAGTCTAAGGAGACTCAGAGGTTAAAGCGTCTGCCTCCAATGCAGGAGACCTGGGTTCGATCCCTGGGTCGGGAAGATCCCCTGGAGAAGGAAACGGTAACCCACTCCAGTATTCTTGCCTGGAGAATCCCATGGATGGAGAAGCCTGGTAGGCTACAGTCCACAGGGTCGCATAGAGTAGGACACGACTGAGCGACGGAACGGAACGGAACGGAAGGAGAACGCAATGGCAAGCCACTCCAGTACTCTTGCCTAGAAAATCGCATGGACAGAGGAGCCTGGTGGGCTGCAGTCCATGGGGTTGCTACTAGTCGGACACGACTGAGCGACTTCACTTTCACTTTTCACTTTCATGCCTTAGAGAAGGAAATGGCAACCCACTCCAGTGTTCTTGCCTGGAGAATCCCAGGGACGGCGGAGCCTGGTGGGCTGCAGTCTATGGGGTCGCACAGAGTCGGACACGACTGAAGCGACTTAGCAGCAGCAGCAGCAGGGAGACACATTGAGTTTGAGTGAACTCCGGGAGTTGGTGATGGACAGGGAGGCGTGCTGTGATTCATGGGGTCGCAAAGAGTTGGACACCACTGAGCGACTGAACTGAACTGAACTGAAGGAGACAGAGCAACTAAACGCAATGTGGGTTGCTAAATGCAGTTTGCACCAGCAAAGGGCATTAGTGGGGAAATTAATGAAATTCAAATAAGATCTGTAGATTCATGTATAATATTATGTTAATGTTTTATTATCTGGCTTCTATCATTGCATTATGTTTTGCAAGACATGCTAACATTAGGGGAAGCTGGTAAAGGGTATTTGAGATCTCTGTATTATTTTTGCAACATTTCTCTAAGTCTAACATTATTTCAAAATGAAAAGTTAAAAAAATAAGACAGCTTGATGGATAAATAGGTGGTTACATGACAAATAAATATATAATATTAAAATGCTAATTGCAGAATCTAAGTGATAAGTACAAATGTGTTCAGTTTGTATAGTTTTCTCAACTTTTCTGTAAATTTGAAGCTTGTAAAAATAAAGCAATGGAAACACCCAATTTTTAACAAACTGAATTTAACTTTGATTTAAATTTAAATGTATCTGGTCTTAACTGAACATAAAGACCTTTGTCATTGTAAATTTGACCTGAGTAAAGTGGAATAAAATGTCTTGCTGATCAAGATGACACAGAGAAGGAGACCCACGATCTGGAGTTAGTAATCAAAGCAATCTAATCTCAGGACTTCCCTGGAAATCCAGTGATTAAGCATCTGCCTCGAAATGGTGAGATAGCATCACCGACTCAATGGGCATGAATTTTAGCTAATTCCAGGAGATCGTGAAGGACAGAGAAGCCTTGGCACACTGCAGTCCATGGGGTCGCCAAGAGTCAGACATGACTTAGCAACTGAATGACAACAGGGAACTAAGATCTCACACACTGCAGGACCACTAAGCCCACGCACCACTAACTAGAGAAGCCTGTGCGCTACAGTGAAGATCCAGCACAGTCAAACACAACAAAATCTAGCAAGCAAAGAAATCTAATCTCAACAACAAAGAATCCAGTAAGCAAGAGCAAGAGGAGAACATCCAAAATCCTGTCCGTAAAAAGGGAATGATTGCCTATATTTTTAGGTTCATGAAAAGGATTGCCTATATTTTTAGGTTCACAGAATCCTCTGGTTCTAGATGTCACTTTAGAGACACAGCCTCATCAAGAAGCTCACGCTGCATGTCCTAGTCAAAGTCTATCCTGTGAGTTGAGATCAACTTTATCAAGCTGCCGATTAGAAGAGGGAGGAGGTGGCAGCACCGGCCAAGTCAGGGCTGGTGTAAGTTGGTACAGTTGCCTTATTTAATATTATTTAATTGCTAGATAAACTGATTCAGTGAATCAGCCCCATAGTAAAATGATCTAACAAGCAATAAATCTGTACTGGTAACCTTTGGTGTTCTGTATGAATGTACATACTGTAACCCACATATTTATCACTGAACTCAGGAAGCGGTGGAGTTGTAATGAGATACACACGTGTTCCTTGGAGACTGAGAATCAAGGAAGAGCATGATCTTCATGCTCTAAAGATTCACAGATCAGGAAACGTCCTATGAGATAATTCAGAAAGCTTCTGTCTGGTTCCACGTACAGAACAGGAAACGCCGAATGTCCTATTCGGCCCTGTGAGGGTAATTCCAAAACCTAGTCCTTCTGGGAATTCAGAAAGGAATCAGACTCAGAAGGTGGAGACTTCATCAGGTGTGAAACGTATCTTGTCCTACAAGTGAATTGTGAGCGCTTGAAAACTTTGTAATACACAAATACGTTTCAAAGCTGGAATGGAACGGAAACACACTTCCCCAGGTTGTCTTTGAACATGTGTAGTATAAAACTTAGATATTTTGGTATAGAACCAACACACCACATGTGCAGAGAAGGAAATTAATCCATGATCATAACCCTTTCAGATGCAGTGTTGGAGACAATTTTCCTAAACCCTCTTCCTCTTTTAGGGTGCAAATGGAAATCTTTCTTACACATGATTTCATGTATAAAAGGGATGTTCAGTGTTTCCATTTGAATTCTAGGTAATTAATAATTCATTGGAAGGACTGATGCTAAAGCTGAAACTCCAATACTTTGGCCACCTTATGGAACAAGTTGACTCACTGGAAAAGACTGTGATGCTGGGAGGGATTGGGGGCAGGAGGAGACGGGGACGACAGAGAATGAGATGGCTGGATGGCATCACCGATTCTATGGACATGAGTTTGAGGGAACTCCGGGAGTTGGTGATGGACAGGGAGGCCTGGCGTGCTGTGATTCATGGGGTTGCAAAAAGTCGGACACGACTGGGTGACTGAACTGAACTGAACTGAATAATTCTAATAATTTTAAAAAACAATAATAGCTAATATTCATTAAATGCCAAGTGCCCTATACTCAGGATTTAGATGTATTAATCCATTTAATAATAATAATTTCTTCCCCAAGTGCTAACAGGACCCCAGTAGGACACAAAGCTGACCTATCATTTATTGGCAATTCTAGCAGATAGAGAGATGACCGTGAGCATAGTCTTTGAGACTCCTCCACAGCTTGCTTGCTTTTTTTTTTCTTTTCTCGTACACACTGAAGGTTTGCCAAGGGTTGAATCAAAAATGAATCCAGCTGCATTTATTTTAAAACTGCCAAGTAGGGCCACTCTTCCAGGCAGTACTGTGCTATTCATTTATAAACCAACATGGCTCACTCAAACCACATGTCTCCCTCTGATCTTCAAAAAACATGCATTTATAGAGAAAAGCCATTTTGTGACAAAGCTATATTCAAACCTAGAAAAGAATATGAGACATAAAAAGAATAGTGATACACAGATTCACTCCGATTCTGCAATAAGAATCTGACGTCCTATTAATAATGATTTAAAAAAAGCAATCAAAGAATATTCCATTCTAATGGGTATTCCGTTCATATAATTTTTAAAAAAAATTAAAGAAGGGGAGGTGAACATTAATCCTTTTCCGATCATCTTTTTCAAAAGCCAATGAACTCTAATTCTTTTTCTGAATCAGGACATTTAATAAGCATATTAGTTGGGATTAACATAAGCACACTTTGTTGTTGTTTACTTGCTAAGTCTGATTCTTTGTAATCCCATGGACTGTAGCCCATCCAGCTCCTCTGTCCATGGGATTCTCTAGGCAAGAATACTGGAGTAGGTTGTCATTTACTTCTCCAGGGGGACTTCCCAGATCAGGGATAGAACCCAGGTTTCCTGCATTCCAGGCAGATTCTTTACTGCTGAGCCACTTGGCAAGCCTAAGTCAACTATATTCCAATATAATATAAAAAAAAATTTAAAGCACATTTGATTCAATATATCTGACACATGATTTTTCATGGTGTGTTTCTTATTAAACGAGTCTGTTTTTAAAGATGGATTTGTGTTGGTTCTGTTCCTACAGCTGGACAACATGTGAGGATTACTAACATGCCATTTGAAGCACAGACTTGTGCAGGTACTTTGTCTATAAGAAAATGACCCGGTTCTCCCAAGTGATAAAGCGAGTGTCTCCCTTCCTTACTCTACCACCCAGCCAGCTCTGTTCCCAATGGTAGAGTGAACCACTTTGTGGATTCAGGAAAAAGGTGCTTGTTTAATAGAGCTTAAGATATCCACTTGACATTTGGGCATTTTAAACTCCCTGACTCTGTCTCTAGTTGTAAAATTTAAAACTGAACTTTTCAAGCTTCCCTGGCGGCTCAGTGGCAAAGAATCTGCCTGCCAATGCAGGACACATGGGTTCCATTCCTGGTCCGGGAAGATCCCACATACCTCAGAGCAACTAAGCCCGTGCGCCACAATTACTGAGGCTGTGCTCTAGCGCCCACGAGCAGCACCTACTGAAGCCTGTGTCCCCTAGAGCCCATGCCCTGCAGTAAGAGAAGCCACTGCAATGAGAAGCACGTGCACTGAAACAAAGACCCAGCACAATCGAAAATAAATAAATACAATTTTTTTTTCAAAAATGAACTTTGCAAGGGATAAGGAGGCAAGGTTCATGCACGTCCACAAATGACAACCATGTCCCTTTCAGGGTTCATCTTGGAGTTCATGCTGCTCCTCCTCTAGAGCTGACCCTACTGTTCTGTTGGCCACAGCCTCACCTTTAACACATCAGAGCCCCTCTTGGTGGATCAAGCCTTCAAGACTCAGCTTGCCTTCTGTTTAACTATAAATGTATCTACACATTCTCCTCGCCTAATAGGATCTGTGTCTCTGATCCTAGTTGCCATAAATCCCCTGCCGTGTTTGATTTCCTCAAGCTTGCTCTCTCTCCACTGCTATTTCACTTGTCTACAATTAAGCTCCAGTGAGAGAAGCACTGACATACATACACTATCGTATGCAAAACAGAGAGCTAGTAGGAACCTGCTGTATAACTCAGGGAGCTGAGCTCCATGCTCTGTGATGACCAAGAGGGCTGGGGGTGGGGGCGTAAGAGAGAGGCTCAGAGGGAGGGGACATATGTATTCATATGGATGATTCACTTTGTTGTATAGCAGAAACTAACACAACATTGTAAAGCAGTTACACTCCAATAAAAAATAATGAAAAAAAATCAGTTCATTTTACAAAAGCCTCCATCACATGGCACCTGAAGAAAAAGATTTTAGCTTTTGCAGGATGTCCCTAAATCACTGCGTTCTCCTTTCTTCTGCTGCTCATTTCAGCTCCAACCTACTTCTTGAGTCTGTCTGCTTCTTTTATCTTCATTGCCAGGATGCTGGTCCAAGTTATCATTAGTTCTGGACTAACATACACTAAGTAAGTGAGTGAAAGTCGTGCTCAGTCGTGTCTGACTCTTTCCGACCCTATGGCACTATGTGTAAAATAGATAACCAGTGGGAAGCTGCAGTATAACACAGGGTATTCAGCCCAGTGCTCCGTGACAACCTTGAGGGGTGGGATGGGGTGAAGTGGGAGGGAGGCTCAAGAAGGTGGAGATATGTGTGTAACTTACAGCTGACTCACATTGTTGCATGGCAGATACCAACCAACACTGTAAAGCAATTATCCTCCAATTACCAATAAATTTTTAAAAATAAATACACATTAAAATTAAAAAAAACAAAAAACAAAAACAGCATGGACTCCCTTAATGCCCTTTGGCCCTCTCCACCCTCTTTCCAAGTTGCCTGGAATATTCTTCTCTCTGACCCTACCCCCAACTATTTCACTCCTATTCATCCTTCAGGTCTGAGCTCAGATCTCCCCGGGGATCCTTCCTTGACCTCAAATGAGGTCATATTCCATGCAGGGCACCTTGTTTCTTACTGCTGAAGCGCTGACTCAGTTTGTGATGACTGATCCACTTACTTTGGGTCCCGAAAATCAGTGCCTACTTCTCCCACGAGACCCTAACATCCACAAACACAAAGCTTCTGCCCCCATGCTCAAGTTCATGTCTACAATGAAGGGTACAGGTCCCAGCCCTTCTCGGGAACTCAGTAAATACTTTTGTCAAATGTCAATCTTTCAGAAGGTTGGACCAGGAAGAAGGCTGAGCACTGAAGAATTGATGCTTTCAAATTGTGGTGCTAGAGAAGACTCTTGAGAGTCCCTTGGATTGCAAGGAGATCAAACCAGTCAATCCTAAAGGAAATCAGTCCTGAATATTCACTGGAAGGACTGATGCTGAAGCTGAAGCTCCAATACTTTGGCCACCTGATGGAGAAGAGCTGATTCACTGTAAAAGTCCCTGATTCTGAGAAAGATTGAAGGCAAAAGGAGAAGAGGATGAGATGGTTGGATGCTCAACTCAATGGACATGAGTTTGAGCAAATTCTGGGAGATAGTGGAGGACAAGGAAGTCTGGAACTCTGCAGTCAATGGCATCACAAAAAGTCAGACATGGCTTGGCAACTGAAAAACAACAACAAGCTTTCAGAAAGAGAAGGCTGGACTTATGGTCCCTACTCCCTGATTCTTATTCTCTGCTCATCGCCACAGCCCTTCCAGTCACATGGATGACTTCCTAATGGTCAATACTATCTGCCTTCAAGACACCATGCTCTCCACGTCCTCCTAACTTCCAGGATAGGTTTCCGCCCTCCTTATCTTTGGGCCTCTTTCCCAAACTCCTCTCACTTCCTCCTTAAATGCTGATTTCCCCTCAGAGTCTGACCTTTTTGCTCTAATCTATCCTTATCTATTCATTGACCTTTGGATACCTCTCAAGATCTGATCAAAGTTACAGACACATTCCATTGCAGCATGACAAATGGAAACTCACAGAAAACACTGTTTGTCTCTGCCGGTTGTGGAGTCTTGAGTCCTAATCACGGAACCACTGTGGATCCCAATTAGGGCCCCCTTCCACCTGCTCTCCTGGCACCATCTCCCAATTCCAATAACTGTCTTTCTGCTAAATTTCCTTCTGGCTCTGAATTCTTGAAATGAAGCCCTGATTTCAATTCATTCTTTCCATTGCTTCCTAGATGGTCTACAAACACTGTCAGCAAGGAAACTCACTTTTTTCTTCAAACCTGCTATTTTCCCCTGCTTTTCCCATCTGAAGCAGTTGCCCCAAAGTAGATATCTTTTTTATTTTAAAGAGTATCTTTTTTTAATCCATGGTGTTTCTACAAAACCAACCAAGAGTCTTCCCAGAAAAAAAAAAAGAAAAAAACTAATTTTCTCAATCCAAATTTTTGGGTTTTTTTTTTTAATAATTGAAGTATAGTTGACTTACAATGTTGTGTTAGTTTCAGATCTCAATCCAATTTTTCCAACAGTTTTTCAAAATGCACGCAAACTCTTTTTAAAAAATAAACCAATTCTAAAACTAACGAATCAATAAAACACACAGGTGCAAAGAAAGGAATGATGAAATCATATTAACAGACCCCACCCATTCGTCAATCCACCAAAAATATAATAAATGTGCTAAGGAACAAATGAAGAAGAGAGTGTCCTGGACATGAAATTGGGGGAAAAAAAGAAATGCCATGAATGTGGCCCACATCCTGATCACAGCACCTCTGGAAGTCCTCTTACTTTATGAGCCACCCTAATATCACAATTGTGCTTCCCTAGTGGCTTAGTGGTAAAGAATCCACCTACCAATGCAGGAGACGTGGGTTTGTTCCCAGGGTTGGGAAGATGCCCTGGAGAAGGAAATGGCAACCCACTCTAGTATTCTTGCCTGGGAAATCCTATGGACAGAGGAGTCTGGTGGGCTACAGTCCACCAGGCTGCAAAAAGTTGGACACAACTGAGGGACTAAACAGCAATATCACAATTAGGCTCCAAAACATCTTGGCCTGCTTCCTCCCTGACCCCTTACTTTGTCAAACTAACCATCAGCTCTGCTGTGGTCATTCCACCAAGGGTGCGTCTCCACTCTGTTTTGGCTTTTCAAATTCTTCTCAAGGTCCAGGACAAATGACTCATATAGGGGCAGTCTGTCACCATACAAAGACCTCTCTCTGTATCAAGTAGAAATCAAACTCCACCTTCTCAACAAAGCATTCCCCAATTCAGCCATGTCAGGAAATGCTTACTGGGCCCTATTATGTGTATGGGCTTCCCTGGTAGCTCAGCTGGTAAAGAGTCCAGCTGCAAGGCAGGGGACCCCGGTTCAATTCCTGGATCAAGAAGATCCGCTGGAGAAGGGATAGGCTACCCACTCCAGTATTCTGGCCTGGAGAATTCCATGGACTGTATAGCATATTGGGTAGCGAAGAGTCAGACATGACTGAGTGACTTTCACTTTCTTTCGCTATTATGTGTCCTGTGGAAGGATGGTGGTGGGGAAAGGGGGCTGCTGAATGTACTAGAATAGAGAGGAGAAAGAAAGGTGAAAATAACATAGCCTCCAACTCAAGGTGTATATCATCCAGCAGAACAGATTTTCAGAAACAGGACTAAAACCAAGTGAAATGCTAAACCAAAAGGCACAGACATTGGGGTTTAAGCAGAGCCAAAAGTAGTTTCTCCTTTCTCCAAAACTGCATTGTATTTGTACTCCTTTGTGGTTCTATGATTCTTATGTGCTAAACACTCACAGTTGGTTCAGAAAGCTTTCTGAGGGCAGGAACAATGTTTTTCCTCAAGAAAAGAAGCCTCAAGAACTGGTCTCTGAATGGAGGAGAGGGAAAGTGGATACAGAAGGGATAAGAGGTCACCCCATTCAAAGGAATGTGAAGTGAAAAAGAAAGTGTTAGTCGCTCAGTCGTGTCTGACTCTTTCTGACCCCATGGACTGTAGCCCACCAGGCTCCTCTGTCCATGGAATTCTCCAGGTAAAAATACTGGGGTGGGTTGACATGCCTTCCTCTGGGGGATCTTCCCAACCCAGGGATTGAACACAGGACTCCTGCAAGGCAAGCAGTTTCTTTACTGTCTGAACCACCAGGGAAGTCCTTCTTTTTCAAGGAATGCATTTTTTATGTGCCAAAGGACACACATCAGAATTTTCAACCAATGACATTGTCAACTGCATTGACCTCAAAGCATCCTCAGTTGAAAACTAAGATAAAATATGTCTTCTAAGATCTCTTAGTGGGAATTGAGAACTACATTTGAGGGAAAATGAATCAAAATATCCATGTCTAAACCCCACCGTTGGACTTCCCTGGTGCTAAGACTCCATGCTTTCAATGTAGGGGGCCCAGGTTCGATTCCTGGTCAGGGAACTAGATCCCAAATGCCATAACTAAAAGACACCACAACTGAGACCCGGCCCAGCCAAAAAAATAAAAATGCTAGTTGCTCAGTAGTGTCTGACTCTTTGGGACCCCAAGGACAGTAGCCTGCCAGGCTTCTCTGTCCATGGAATTCTCTAGGCAAGAATACTGGAGTGGATTGCCATGCCCTCCTCCAGGGGAACTTCCCAACCCAGGGATCAAACCAGGGTCTCCTGAATTGCAGGTACCATCTGAGCCACCAGGGAAGCCAAAAATAAATTAAATTAAAAATAGAATAAAATAAATCCCATTGTTATCATCCCCAGAAGGTGCTAGCAATGGTCCAAAGCACAGTGAGCCAGGTCAAGTGGAGCAGATGCAGCTCTGAGCGGTTGGCCTGGTACATGTCCAGCTGGTACAGTAGGTGGTTCACTCTGGTCTATGAGTCACCCATGAGGGAAACTGCAGTTCTTCACCAGGACTGTAGGCGCTAAGATCCGGTATTTGCTTTTAGACCGTGGGAGCAAAGGAAAATACAGCAGAACAGCTGGGAAACAAATTCCCTTCTGACTCCACAGAAAGCTTGATCCTGCCAAGTCCCTTTCCGTCCTAGAGACAGGGGTCCACAAGGATGTGTGCTTTCCTGTCCTTCAAGTTCATTTCTTTTGCCTCACTTATCACTTTACATCCCCCACTCCTTTAAAATGATACTGAGCTTCGGACTCTATTTTGTAACATGAAACACAACAAAAATATACCATTGGACAAGCAGCTAGAGACATTTCCATTTTAGTGTTTTTCTTTTCTCCCTGTCAACACTGCTTATTCAGCAATTTTGAGATCCCAGATATAAAATATCCGTTAGCTTGTAGGCTGGAACAATTTTACCTCTTCCTATCAAGGCAGTTTCCTAACTTCATATGATTCTTGTCATCTGTGTGACTGAAATAAATATTTGAACCCCATCAAACGCTACTGGACAGAGAGAGAATTCTATAAGCCTCAGAGAATGCAAATTAACACTCACTCCTCCTCTTGATTTCAAGAGAGGGTGAACAGCTTTGTCAGGAAACAATTCTCTTGGAAAATCACTTGAATTCCAGGAAAAACCCTGAATAATTGGTGCAAACCAGCTGTTAGAAGAACTCATGTGTTTTAGGAACTATGGTTTATTGTTCAGTGCCTAAAGTTAAAGGATTTTTTTCCCCTATATGGTTAGGCAATGTTTTTTTTATTTGACTCAGTGATAAATTCATTTTTGAATTCAAAGTTCTAACAACACATTTTCCTGTACTAACATTCATCTCTGTGGCACACGTAGTCCTGCAGTTTCAGTAACACTTTTCCTGAGCTGGTTCTTCCTGTGAGATGTCAGTTATCAACCATACGTATTGGGGCATTCCTATGGAAAGGATGATCTTCTTGTAGAGAATCTGCAAAATGCATAATCTAGTTGAGGAGAAGCAAACAAGCTAATTATGCCTAGAGGTAATATCCAGCCAGATAAGCATTGTCATCACCCTTTGTAGTTTTCCTGGCCTGCAGCTCTGTTAAAATGAAGGAGTAATATTGCAGAAGAGAAAATGCAAAATCAGCAATATCTCACCTACAGTTAATTGGAACTCTGCAGAGAAGAAGAGAAAGATTGGTCAACAGTCAAAGCAGCAAGACAAGGAGTCCATTAAGTCTCATCATGCACCAAGGAGCAGACACAAGAACAAGAAGTGGTGACTCCCTGGGGCAGGAAAGAGAACTGGTGTAGAACAAGCCAGTTTGGAGGCAAAAAACTAAGTCTCTCCAGAGACTTCACATGCCATCCCTATAACAGGATAGAAAAGCCACCTGCACATAGTAGGTCCTCAGGATGCATTTTTGATGAATGATGGAAAATGACTTTTTAAAAACATGTATTTATTTGGCTGCATTAGGTCTCAGCTTGTGGCAAGCAAGATCTTTGTTGTGGCGTGCAGGTTTCTCCCTGGTTGTGGCACTCAGGATGCAGAGCAAGTTGGCTCAGAAGAGACGTGCAGGCTTAGTTGCCCCAGGGCACATGGGAACTTAATTCCCCAACCAGGCTTTGCACTCACATCCTCAGCATTACAAGGCAGATTCTTAACCACTCAGCTATCAGGGAAGTCCACGGAAAATGACTGCTTTAATGATGATCTAAATAATGACCCAAGACCTCAGTAATGAGATCTTTGTATTTAATTGTGCTTAGGTATGGCCAGAGGGGCTTCCCAGGTGGTGCTAGTGGTAAAGAACCACCTGCCAATGCAAGAGACATGGGTTTGATCCCTGGATCCAGAAGACCATGGGGTCACAAAGAGTTGGACATGACTGAAGCGACTCAGCACACACACACATAGGTATGGCCAGAAGTAGACAATGCTCTACAATTACTTTTTTCAAAAAGCTTTTTATATAATAAAGCAAACATCAGGCCTGGACAACAGCTCTATCGGTTCTAAAACAGAATAAAAGTGTTGTCTAACAGCAATGAAATTGTGTCCTACTACAACAGGAAATGGCCAGGTGTAGAAATCTATATGATAAAGAATGCCTGCAATGCAGGTGATGCTAGTGTGATCCCCTGTGTCAGAAAGATTGCCTGGGAGGAGGGAATGGCAACCCACTCCAGTTTTGCCTGGAGAATCCCATGGACAGAGCAGCCTGGCAGGCTACAGTCCATGGGGTCTCAAAAGAGTCAGATGTGACTGAAGTGACTAAGCATGCACAGAAATTTACACAAAACGGCCATTTTAATTTCCATTCCTATGGAACAATGTCTTTACTACATGGAGAGAAGAAAGAAAATTGCTCTCTCTGATGTATTGTTTTTAGAATTAAAAAACATCCTGGATAACCAGTAACATCTCACATTTGTAGACACCAATGTCCTCACTTGTCTCCCCAAGCTTGCTCTCCCCAAAGTTTCTCTCCATCCCCTTATTGACAACTCCATCCTCTGGCCATTCAAGCCAAAACCCTGGGAATCATCGCTTTCCCTGACATCCTACACCCAGTTCAGTTCAGTTCAGTCGCTCAGTCGTGTCTGACTCTCCGTGACCCCATGAGTCACAGCACGTCAGGCCTCCCTGTCCATCACCAACTCCCGGAGTTCACTCAAACTCATGTCCACAGAGTCGGTGATGCCATCCAGCCATCTCATTCTCTGTCGTCCCCTTCTCCTCCCGCCCCCAACCTTTCCTAGCATCAGAGTCTTTTCCAGTGAGTCAACTCGTCGCATGAGGTGGCCGAAGTATTGCAGTTTCAGCTTTAGCATCAGTCCTTCCAATGAACACCCAGGACTGATCTCCCTTAGAATGGACTGGTTGGATCTCCTTGCAGTACAAGGGACTCTTAAGAGTCTTCTCCAACATCACAGTTCAAAAGCATCAATTCTTCGGCGATCAGCCTTCTTCACAGTCCAACTCTCACATCCATACATGATCACGGGAAAAACCATAGCCTTGACTAGATGCACCTTTGTTGGCAAAGTAATGTCTCTGCTTTTTAATATACTATCAAGGTTGATCATAACTTTCCTTCCAAGGAGTAAGCGTCTTTTAATTTCATGGCTGCAATCAGCATCTGCAGTGATTTTGGAGCCCCAAAAAATAAAGTCTGACACTGTTTCCACTGTTTTTCCATCTATTTCCCATGAAGTGATGGGACCAGATGCCATGATCTTTGTTTTCTGAATGTTGAGCTTCAAGCCAACCTTTTCACTCTCCTCTTTCACTTTCATCAAGAGGCTTTTGAGTTCCTCTTCACTTTCTGCCATAAGGGTGGTGTCATCTGCATATCTGAGGTTATTGATATTTCTCCCAGCAATCTTGATTCCAGCTTGTGCTTCCTCCAGCCCAGCGTTCCTCATGATGTACTCTGCATATAAGTTAAATAAGCAAGGTGACAATATACAGCCTTGATGTACTCCTTTTCCTATTTGGAACCAGTCTGTTGTTCCATGTACAGTTCTGACTGTTGCTTCCTGACCTGCATACAGATTTCTCAAGAGGCAGGTCAGGTGGTCTGGTATTCCCATCTATTGTACAAGAGACAGGTACCAAGACCATCCCCAAGAAAAAGAAATGCAAGAAAGCAAAATGGCTGTCTGAGGAGGCCTTACAAATAGCTGTGAAAAGAAGAGAAGCTAAAAGCAAAGGAGAAAAGGAAAGATATAAGCATCTGAATGCAGAGTTCCAAAGAATAGCAAGGAGAGATAAGAAAGCCTTCCTCAGTGATCAGTGCAAAGAAATAGAGGAAAACAACAGAATAGGAAAAACAAGAGACCTCTTCAAGAAACTTAGAGATTCCAAGGGAACATTTCATGCAAAGATGGGCTCGATAAAGGACAGAAATGGTATGGACCTAACAGAAGCAGAAGATATTAAGAAGAGGTGGCAAGAATACACAGAAGAACTGTACAAAAAAGATCTTCACGACCAAGATAGTCACGATAACGTGATCACTGACCTAGAGCCAGACATCTTGGAATGTGAAGTCAAGTGGGCCTTAGAAAGCATCACTACGAACAAAGCTAGCGGAGATGATGGAATTCCAGTTGGGCTATTTCAAATCTTGAAAGATGATGCTGTGAAAGTGTTGCACTCAATATGCCAGCAAATTTGGAAAACTCAGCAGTGGCCACAGGACTGGAAAAGGTCAGTCTTCAATCCTACACCCAACCTATCAGCAAATCCTCTTGGCCCTTCCTTCAGAGTAGGTCTAGAATCTCACTGCATCTCAGCACACCCACCACCAACACTCTGGGTGCAATCACCTCCGTCTTCCACATGGATTGTCACAAATCCTCTCAACAAGCCTCCCTGCTTTAGATCTTGCTCTTTTGAACGAATTCCATACTCAGGTCCGAGGGATCCTTCTACCATGTGCTCAGTCACTTCAGTGGGGCCCTGTGCACTGCAGCCACCAAGCTCCTCAGTCTATGGGATTCTCCAGGCAAGAGTACTGGAGTGGGTTGCCATTCCCTCTTCCAGCTCTTAATATGTACGATGGATTTACACCCCTCCTCTGCTCAGACCCTCCCATGGCCCCTTCTTATGCAGAATAAAATTCAAAGTCCTCAATTCCTCATACTCTCTCTGCAGCTCACTCTGCTCTAGCCAACTAACCTTCTTGCTGGTCCTTGAAAATGTCTGCTCTGCAATGCTGTCCTGTCTCTCTGGAAAGTTCTTTCCCAAATATCCTTCTAGCTCACTCCCTCACTTCCTCCAGGTGCAAATGCCACCTCCAGGAAATCTTCTTTACTCACCTATTACAATCGGAAACAGACCCTCTACCACCTCACCTGGCATTTCCTATCCTTTTTTTTTTCTTTTTAAACCTTTTTTAAAAAAAATTTATTGAAATATAGTTGGTTTACAATATTGTGTTCATTTCAGGTGTACAGCAAAGTGATTCAGTTATATTTATATATATATATATTCTATTTTAGACTCTTTTGCACTATTGCTTATTACAAGATTTGAATATAGTTCCCTGTGCTACAAAATAGGTCTATGTTGGTTGTCTATTTTATATATAATAGTGTGTACGTGTTAATTAGAGATACCAAGAGAACATTTCATGCAAAGATGGGCTCAATAAAGGACAGAAATGGTATGGACCTGACAGAAGCAGAAGATATTAAGAAGAACTGGCAAGAATACACAGAAGAACTGTACAAAAAAGATCTCCATGACCCAGTTAATCATGATGGTATGATCACTCACCTAGAGCCAGACATCTTGGAATGTGAAGTCAAGTGGGCCTTAAAAAGAATCACTACGAACAAAACTAGTGGAGGTGATGGAATTCCAGTTGAGCTATTTCAAATCCTGAAAGGTGATGCTGTGAAAGTACTGCACTCAATATGCCAGCAAATTTGGAGAACTCAGCAGTGGCCACAGGACTGGAAAAGGTCAGTTTTCATTCCAATCCCAAAGAAAGGCAATGCCAAAGAATGCTCAAACTGTCGCACAATTGCACTCATCTCACACTCTAGTAAAGTAATGCTCAAAATTCTCCAAGCCAGGCTTCAGCAATATGTGAACCATGAACTTCCAGATGTTCAAGCTGGTTTTAGAAAAGGCAAAGGAACCAGAGATCAAATTGCCAACATCTGCTAGATCATCAAAAAAGCAAGAGAGTTCCAAAATAAAACGGTCTATTTCTGCTTTCTTGACTATGCCAAAGCCTTTGACTGTGTGGATCACAATAAACTGTGGAACATTCTGAAAGAGATGGGAATGCCAGACCACCTGACCTGCCCCTTGAGAAACCTGTATGCAGGTCAGGAAGCAACAGTTAGAATTGGACATGGAATAACAGACTGGTTCCAAATAGGGAAAGGAGTACATCAAGGTTGTATATTGTCACCCTGTTTATTTAACTTATATGCAGAGTACATCATGAGGAAAGCTGGGCTGGAGGAAGCACAAGCTGGAATCAAGATTGCCAGGAGAAATATCAATAACCTCAGATATGCAGATGAGACCACCCTTATGCAGAAAGTGAAGAAGAGCTCAAGAGCCTCTTGATGAAAGTGAAAGAGGAGAGTGAAAAAGTTGGCTTAAAGCTCAACATTCAGAAAACAAAGATCATGGCATCTGGTCCCATCACTTCATGGCAAATAGATGAGGAAACAGTGGAAACAGTGAGACACTTTATTTTGGGGGCTCCAAAAGCACTGCAGAGGGTGATTGCAGCCATGAAATTAAAAGATGCTTACTCCTTGGAAGGAATTTTATGACCAACATAGACAGCATATTAAAAAACAGAGACATTACTTTACCAACAAAGGTCCATCTAGTCAAGGCTATGGTTTTTCCCGTGGTCATGTATGGATGTGAGAGTTGGACTATAAAGAAAGCTGATCGCTGAAGAATTGATGCTTTTGAACTGAGGTGTTGGAGAAGACTCTTGAGAGTCCCTTGGACTGCAAGGAGATCCAACCAGTCCATCCTAAAGGAGATTAGTCCTGGGTGTTCATTGGAAGGACTGATGCTGAAGTTGAAACTCCAATACTTTGGCCACCTGATGCGAAGAGCTGACTCATTTGATAAACCCTGATGCTGGGAAAGATTGAGGGCAGGAGGAGAAGGGGACGACAGAGGATGAGATGTTAGATGGTATCACCGACTCAATGGACATGAGTTTGGGTAGGCTCCGGGAGTTGATGATGGACATGGAGGCCTGATGTGCTGCAGCTCACTGGGTCTCAAAGAGTCTGAGCGACTGAACTAAACTGAACATGTTAATTCCAAACTCCTAATTTATCCTCCCCTTTTCCCTTTGGTAAGCATAAGTTTGTTTTCTATTTCTGTGAGTCTGTTTCTGTTTTGTAAATAAATTCATTTCCATCATTTTTTTAGATTATGCAGATAAGTGATATGGTATGGTATATTTGTCTTTGACTTCACTTAGTATGACAATATTTAGACCCATCCATGTTGCTGCAAATGGCATTATTTCATTCTTTTTATTACTGAGTAATATTTCCTGGTGTATAAATATTTCATCTGTTGGTAGATATTTAGGTTGCTTCCATGTCTTGGCTATTGTAAACATTGCTGCAATGAACACTGGAGTACATTCATCTTATCAAAATAGAGTTTCCTCCAGATACATGCCCAGGAGTGGGATTGCTGAATCACATGGCAACTACATTTCTAGTCTTTTTTATGACCATTCTCCATAGTGGCTGCACCAGTTTACATTCCCACCAACAGTGTAGGAGGGTTGCTTTTCTCTCCTGCCTTCTTATTCTCCAACGCTCGCCATCAGCTTACATACTCCACATCTGGCTTTGTTTACTAACAGACTCTCCCGACTAGGATATAAACCCCAAGAGAGCAAGAACATGCAGCTGCATGTTCATCGCTGTGTCTGCAGCCCCCAGAACAGTGCCAGACCCAGAGTAAGGGGATCAGTATCTGAACAAATGAGAACCATGATAGATTCAATGTTCTGTTTTGGGCTAGGTTCCCTCCTATTTCAGTGAACACAGACCTGGCACCTCCTGCCTGGTCTTACTCCACAGCATCTAGATGTGTAGAGGTGACAGGGAGAGACCAATCCTGCCTTCGTGGGAGCTGACAGTCTGGTCTAGGGAAGGAGACGTTAGAACAGAACGTGTCAGGAAGTGTCAGGAATAGAGATGTTCAGGAATCAGGTCACAAAGACCCTCAGTCTAGCCTAAGGAGTCGGGAAAGACCTGCCACAAAGTGATACTGAAACTGAGACCTGGTTGTCAGTACCATTGGTCAGATACAAAGAGGCAGAGGAAGAGCAGGACAAAGTTTGGGGTTGAGGAAATTAGATCCAGCTCCCTGAAGGGTAATGAGAGGACAACAACAGAGACAGAGAGACATAATACGGAGCAGCAGCTCCAGAAGAATCCTGGACTTGATTTTTGGGCAGGGAGAAGTCAGACTTTAAGTGATATGATCAGATTTGCAAGTTTTTAACATTTGCTCTATATTAATGAAAAGGAACTGGGAGACAGGCAAGAATGGATGTGGGCAAATAATTTAGGTGGCCAGAGCTGATAGAAGCTTGCACCAAGCTAGTGGTCGTAGGAAAGACATACCAGCAATGTAGTTTATGAGTTTATATAAAAAATTCACCCTTACTTAGATACTCAGTGTCCCTCAAACCTTCACGATTCAAATCACCCAACAAGCTAAACAATGAGAGAAGAGAGTTATAGACGAGCTAAGATCAAAATGATTCTTTATTACAATTGTATGTATTATTTTAGAAACACTGCAAAGTATGTTAATAGTATCCTATTATTTATTTTGCAGGAGTAATCAAAACAAAATATTTTAGAGCATACGCCAAATTAAATGTGCCATTAGCAAAGTACAAAAATGACTTATTAATGGCGCTGAAGAAGGGATAGCCCAGAAAGGTAATTTATTTCATTTTACAAATGAGGAAACTTAAGCTCAGAGAGGTTAAATCACTTTCCCAAGGTAACACAGCAAAGAAGTGAGAAGTGCTAGGACTTTAACCTAGGCTTTTGGACACCAAGCCTGGTTTCAATCCACTGACTTTTCCATACAGAGTCCATCAGAGTCCTTTGATGTATGACTCTGATTTAATGCCTTCTTCAGGATTTTACTAATGAAAAATAATTTCACTTGTTTATTAAGTGTACCCTATGTGCACAACCGGTCTCCCAGATGGCTGTGTTTAAAAAAAAAAAAATTCTTCCTGCAATACAGGAGATGCAGTTTCAGTCCCTGCATCAGGAAGATACCCTGGAGAAGGAAATGGCAACCCGCTCCAGTAGTCTTGTCTGGAGATTTCTATGGACATTGGAGCCTGGAGGGCTGTAGTCTATGGGGTCACAAAAGAGTTGGACAAGACAGTGACTAAACAACAACAACATGTGCACAACGCCAGGCTCTCTGGACACAATGACGGATAAGACTAGATGCTGACCTCAAGGGACTTGCAGCTTTATAAACAGACAATGATAACACTCAGCAAAATGCTAAAGGACGCAAGAGTACAGGATGACTAGGGCGTATCTGGAGAGCGCAGATCTGGGTGTGGGAAGGGGTAGGGTCAGGGAAAACTTCCTTGAGGAATTGTCATACAAGTTATTCAAAGATGGGTCTTCCAGTAATCACTAAAACCTCACTCTAGAATGAATTTCCAACATGGAAGCACTTTCCTGCCCGTATCACATTTTCTTTCTAAAATAATGACTACAAGTTACTTCCAGAAAGAGCTTTAGAAAGCGATTCTACCAAGTGAGTTTGCACACAGTATATCATTGAATTCCCACAATTATCCTGGGGAAACAGGCCACCTAGGGGTTATAATTTCTATTTTATAAGTGGAGCAAACAGGGACTGGAGAATTTAGATGACATTGTGCAACATCATACAACCAAGCAGAGAACTCAGTCAGAACCCAGGTTTCCATACTTCTGGTCAACCCTGTTTCCATTGTGTAGACAAGACATTCTTTCCTTCCTGACCACTTTCTTTCCTTCAGGCACTGTGTACAAACTGAGGCCCTCAGGCCTGTGAGCTGGCTGGTGAGAACATTCACAGAATAACTCACAAATGATCAGAAGATAAGTTAGTGCTTGGTAGGTACATTTGTAAATGAACCAATCAATTTAATTCAAAACAAACATGCCCTGGGCACGCTATCATTAATTAAGAACTTTCCAACAAGACCTTGATGATAATTTTGAAGGGAAGGGAGGGAGAAAGAACGACAGGAATGAACAGTGCAATCTACTCCTTTTTATCAAGCTGGGAACAAGATGTACTCCTAAATTCTAGGAGTACATGTTGTTTTTATTTAACTAATTAGTCACAGGTTAAATGAAGCAACTGAAAAAAAAATGGCAAGAAGGAATCCACATGCTGATGCTGGTCATCAGAGAAACAGAAAGATATGAATCGCCACCTATGAACAGTAGGAAAACAAATTCACCTGAAACAAAAATGGCAACTTCAAGGTAATTTTTCCTTAAAGGGTAATCTCATCAGAGATGTGAAAGGAATTCACAGCACTTAGAAAGACGAAGGTTGGTGAACTAGATCCTTAACATTTACAAATGCACTCCCAGGACACGTGGGTGTACAGTGGGGCTTGGCTATGCAGGGTCAGTTATTATGCACAAGCGTAGGAAATCAGGGGATGTGGTCTTAGATTTATGGGGGTGAAATGTGTTCAAGGGACTTTGGGGGCCCGGCCTCACTTTCTAATGCTGGAAAGCGCTGGAATTCATTTTCGACAAGTCCCTTGTGACAGGGCAGGCAGATCCAAGCACTTTTTCTCTTGAACAAAGGAGCAGCCATGCCTCAAGCCCAGTCCAACCTGAAATACCAGATTTCCTAATGAGAAGTCAGCCCAGCGGCCTGCCCCAGCAACTTCCTACTCTGTTTAACCCTTTCCTTCCCTCCTGTAGGTCCCCAGAATTCTGCCTGCAAATACCATGAAGACTATTTGAATTTAAAATACGTGTATATCTCTGAAAATCCTCACCTCTGACTACTTTTTAGAAAGAAGCATGAATCACATTCTCACACACACATCATCAACCCAAAACAGCAAGTGAGAACACTGCAGGAGACAGTAAATAAAATAGTACCACCAGGGCTTCTCTGGTGGCTCATGGTAAAGAATCTGCCTGCCAATGCAGGAGACATGGGTTCGATCCCTGATCCGGGAAGATCCCATATGTCTCGGAGCAGCTAAGCCTGTGTGCCAAAACTACTGAGCCTATGCTCGAGAGTCTGAGAGCCACAACTATTGAAACCTGAGTGCCTGGAGCCCATGCTCTGGAACAAGAGAAGCCATGGCAGTGAGAAGAGCCCGCACAGCAACTAGAGAGTAAGCCTGCACTCTTTGCAACTAGAGAAAAAAAGCCTGAGCAGCAAGGAAGACCCAGTACAGCCAAAAATAAATAAATAAGTTAAAGTATTTTTTTAAAAAGAGGTACTTTCAATCACTATAAAGTTATACATGCATCTTTCTAATTCACATACTTTTTTGGATAAAAAGAATAATAGTTCCAATCATTTTTCAGACTAGATCACCGTAAAATTTTGAGCTAGTTCACAAATAATAAAAGCCACTCTTTTGGCTCAGTTGGTAAAGAATCGGCCTGTAATGCAGGAGACACGAGAGACATGAGATCAGTCTTACCTGGGAAATCCCATGGACAGAGGGGCCTGGTGGGCTACCATCCATGGGGTCACAGAGTCAGATAACTAAGCAGTCATGCACAAATAATATAGATCAGATGTCTCTTAAGTCACCAAAATCCTCTCTATTATTAATAAAACTTTACACACTCCTATCTAGTAATTGAAAATACCAAGTTCCAAAATGAGTTTCTATAATTCCAATGGTTGTAAATCCTGTTGTCTTTTTTAAAAGTCAGTCTTTAGGCTCTGAACTTTAAAGTCTTCTCATCTTTCTTAATCTCACTTAATACACATAATAGTGGTATTTCTGTCTCTTCTTTTGTTTAACTTATGTAGATTTTTTTTTAAGTATTAGATATGAAAAGTTTGGGGAGTTAAAAATCCTGTGAACAGAAAAACAGTGAAATCTGAAGAACACATTTTAAAATTAAAAACTAATAAAGAAATGTAAATGAGAGTGAAAAGTTTTCTCCCCTGCAAGAATGAGCTATACCTTCTTTGTTTTTCCTATTTTCTTCTTTTTTCTCTGCTTATGAATTTAGGAAAGATAAAAAAGCAAATACTCTTCGATAGCTGAAATATAGAGAAAATGAACACTTCAAACACTATTGGTAAGAGTAGTTGTTTAGTTGATAGGTGGTGTCCAACTCTTCTGCAAGCCCATGGACTATAACCCACCAGGCTCCTCTGTCCACGGGATTTCCCAGGCAAGAATACTGGAATGGGTTGCTATTTCCTTCTCCAGGGGATCTTCCTGACCCAGGAACGAAACCTGTGTCTCTTGCATTGGCAGGCGGATTCTTTACCACTGACTCACCAGGGATGTCTTCGGTAAGAGTATAAATGAGTTTAAAAAAAAAAAAAAAAAGAGTTATGAGTAAAACTCTATTTGGAAAATAAGCTAGCAATTAGTATGCAAAGATTCAATCATTTCCTTTGATTTGATCATTCTGCTTTGTGCTTTGATCTATTTATTCTAAGGAAATAATTAAAGGTGCACAAAAGTTTTGGATAAAAGATGTTCATTTCAGCATCATTTATAACCGTGAAAACTGGAATCATCCATGGGAGAACTGAAAAATAAAACTGCATTTCCCTGACCACTAGTGGCCAAGAGACCTGCCAGAAGTCTTTACTTCCTACTTCTGGAGAGCCAAAATATAGAGAAAGTGAACACTTTCAAACACTGTTGGTAAGATTTGTTGTTTAATCACTAAGTTGTGTCACCTCTTTTGTGACCCCATGGACTGTAACCTGTCAGGTTCCTCTGTCCATGGAATTTCCCAGGCAAGAATACTGGACTGGGAGTACTGTATATTAATGTAGTTTAATCTGTGCACTGTATTCTTCAGGAACCAAGTCACTGAGTTCAATAAATTGTAGGCAATCTACCAATCAATCAAGGCACTGACTAAAATAACTAAAATTCAGGAACTGCATTAAACTTTTCTGCCCAAGAGTATACAAGCCCTTTATTTAAAAAGTTTTTCATTTTCCTGAGTAAGAACCCTACCAACAAACAGCAATTTGTTGCGACTGCCTTTAACATGATCCAATTCTTTATCTTACAAATGAAAACAGCCATAACCTGGGAAGTCCTTTTATTTCTTTATTAACATTTAACTAACATAATTAAATGAATAATAAAAAAATAAAGTATTTTTAAAGCACTTTCTTTAATGAGATCTCTGCAATGCACATAATGACTTCCTCAAGGAATGAGCAATGTGACAACTAGCTTGTCACAACCAGTGAGTGTTCGAGGAATTTTACTTTCATTGATTCACTGAGACTTCACTGCAGTGGAGGAAGTGGGAGCTATTATTATCCCCTTTTACAGATGAGTAAACTGAAGTATGAGAGCTTGAGTAATTCACCCAATAACCTGGCTGGGAAATGGCAAAGCTAGAATTAGAAACTAGGCAATCAGCATGGAGGTCTCAACCTCCTCAACCACATAGCTATTAAGATACAATGATTACATACAAATGACATAATTAAAACTTATATAACCTAGATTAATATTGAGAACACATTGGGCTTTTGGTAACATAGAAGCAGAGGAGGCAGGGGGACTTCCCTGGTGGTCCAGTGACTAAGACTCCACACTCCCAATGCAGGGGGCTGGGTTCAATCCTTGGTCAAGGAACTAAGATCCCACAAGCTGCAATGAAGACTGAAGATCCCACGTACTGTAATTAAGACCCAGTGCAGCCAAATAAATGAATATATATATATATGTATTTTGAATAAATGAATATATATATGTATAAAGAAACAAAAGAGGGAGAGAAGAGTTGATCACAAAATGTTTATGAAGGAGGTGAAGATGCCAAACCCTTCACTGGTCCTCACGGAGTGGGGGTGACTGGCAAGGGATATTCTAGGCCCACAGCACCATGTGATGTGATGGGAGTGATGGGCTTGTCCCTGAGGCTGGAATACCAGTGATGAGGAGGAAAGAAGTGTGGGCAAGGATTAGAAGGCAAGGTCTGTTTCATCTTGTCCCTATCTTTTCTGTGTGTGTCTCTCTGCTTTTTAAATTATTATTATTTTCTTTCTGGAAGAAATAAAGATGAAAGAAATTTAAGTGGTGGAACGACATAACCAGGTACATTTTCCAAGGTGCGACCACTTGGGCAGCAGTGTAAGAGGCAGTTGAAGAATGGAAGATTTGGGAGTTACAAAGACCAGTTTGGGACTTCCCTATAGCTCAGATGGTAAAGAATCTGCCTGCCAACACAGGAGACATTGATCTGTTCCCTGGGTAGGGAAGATCCCCTGGAGAAGGAAATGGCAACCCACTCCAGTATTCTTGTCGGTAGAATCCCATGGACAGAGGAATCTGGCGGGCTACAGTCCAGGGGGTGACAAACAGCTGGACACGACTGAGTGACTAAGCAACAACAATAAGAAGACCAATTAAAAGGCAAGAAGGGAAAGCAGCTGCTGAGCAGCTGGATTGAGAGGAAGGGACAGATGAAGAGTTTCATTTACCAGACAGAGTTCAGGACTTTGGTCACCAATTAGATGTGAGAAATGAAAGGAAGAGTGATGCGACAGATAACTGACTAATGAAAAATTACCTAAATACATATGCATGCATGTATTTTAGAGGCACCACACTCAGTAAACAGCTTTTCAGAAGACCACCTAAGTTCCAAAGAGGCGAATTTACATTTTTTCCTTCCTCGTATTTCCCCTCCTTACAATAACATCCTGAATCACAATTGTTCTGTTTTCACTTTTAATTACTGAGTCACCTCAAGATAAATACAGTATGAAAGAATTGGTTTCTCAATCATCTTTCCATCATCAAGTTTCCTTTGAACATGTTAAGGACCGATGGAATCACATTGGATACAGACAATCCCTAGTAACCTTGTTTTTTAGAACATAAAAGTTGTTTAAAAAGTATAGACCTGATTCTGACGTAGAAATGCCAATATCATTAAAAAAAAAAAATCTCCATTTGACCTTTTTCAAATTTTATCCCTTATGTAGCAGTTTCCTAAAATACATCTAAAGGAATACAATGATACATTTTTATGTTCTGGAGTATAATTAAACAATGAGTTTGAGGATCTTAGTGGAGAGTAAATGTGCCTTTGTCTCATAAAATTTGCAATTTTGTTCTAACTCAGGAGAGCAAATTGTCCAAATAGTTGTCAAAGACTGATAAAATTAAAAACTAAGGAATATATATTGACTATAAATGATAAAAGTCTTTGAAAACTACTAAAAACACTAAAAAACGATTATTCCTGACAACCAGAGAGCGGCATCTGAAAACCCCATACGAGACACAGTAAGGATGACACACCAGAGAAGCATGTAACAAATCCACTGTTCTCAGAGACAGAACACAGATCTCTGCTAAAGCTGTGTGTCCCGACCTCCATGGCTAGAAGGCTGAATTACAGCCTAATTAGAGTCAGAGAAGAAGGCTTTGTCTCTTTCTTCTCCCAAGAGATACAAAGGTAAAGCTGAAATTGTAATTTGCTGGGCGGCCTAAAACTCCATCCTCTACAGTAAGAGAAAAGTATATAAGGGAAAAGCCTTAATGGAAATATAAGACATCAGAGCCATGACAAAGAAAGCGAGTTCAGAAAAATGACAAGAGTACATGTATTTTTTCTAAATCCAGTAACATGCCCTTTTAGCAATAAATGTTCTTACTTGCTGGAGAAGACTCTTGAGAGTCCCTTGGACTGCACGGAAATCCAACCAGTCCATTCTAAAGGAGATCAATCCTGGGTGTTCATTGGAAGGACTGATGCTAAAGCTGAAACTCCAATACTTTGGCCACCTCATGCGACGAGTTGACTCACTGGAAAAGACTCTGATGCTGGGAAGGATTGGGGGCGGGAGGAGAAGGGGACGACAGAGGACGAGATGGCTGGATGGCATCACTGATTCTATGGACATGAGTTTGAGTGAACTCCGGGAGTTGGTGATAGACAGGGAGGCCTGGTGTGCATGCGATTGAACTGAACTGAACTGAAGTAATAATGGAAACAAGAAAAAGTATACGGGCTTTGAAGGCAGACAGACCACCACCACTTGGGATCTGTGTGACCTGGGGCAAGTTACTCACCTCTCTGACACATTACTTCCTTCATCTGCAAAGTGGTGGAAATGATACCTGCAATTACAGCTTTCAAGAGATTGTACAAAGATTAGATGAAATAATACATGTAAATAAATAAAGCCTCTAACACAATGCCTGGCATATACCACAAATGCGTGAGTGCACGTGTGCTCAGTCGTGTTCGACTTTCTCTGACCTCACGGACTGTAGCCCACCAGGCTCCTCTTTCCTTGAGATTTCCCAGACAAGAATACTAGAGTGGGTTGCCAATTCCTCTTCCAGGGGATATTCCAGACCCAGGGACTGAACTTGCCTCTCCTGTGTCTCCTGCAATGCAGACAGACTCTACTGCTGAGCCACTGGGGAAGCCCAGACCACAAGTATTTGTTACAATAGCGTGCTTGAGGTTTTCCCTTGACTTTGTATTCGTAAAAAAAATCAGTTGTTAAATGTTTTTCCCTTCTAGCACAAAATAAAGCAAAGTAGACTCTTCTTGTCCTGCCTGTCCAACCCCAGCCTCGTCTTATGATTTGAATCAGGGCCAAAAAAAATGAGAGAGAGAGAGAGAGAGAAAGAAACACCATCACCACCACCCTTGCAAAACCCCAAACAAAAAAACCTGAGTGCTTACTGTATGGGACCAGGATCACGCTAAGTGCTAGGGTAGACAAGAACACCGAAAAAGGATGATCTCTGTCCTCATGAGTCTTGCAATATGAATAAGAAAGTGAGATCTCCATAGACAAAGCAACTAGAATAAAGCTTAAAAAATAAAAGATCCAGTATAAGATGAGACGATACTGACAGAATTACCATGGTGACGCATAAGAGGGAAGAACGATGTGGGTTAGAACAATGATGAGGAATTGATGCTTTCAAACTGTGGTGCTGCCGAAGACTCTTGAGAATCCCTTGGACAGCAAGGAGATCAAACCAGTCAATCCTAAAGGAAATCAACTCTGAATATTCATTGGAAGGACTGATGCTGAAGCTGAAGCTCCAATACTTTGGCCACCTGATGTGAAGAGCTGTCTCATTGGGAAAGACCCTGATGCTGGGAAAGATTGAAGGCAGGAGGAGGAGCAGGTGGCAGAGGATGAAATGGTTAGATAGCATCATCAACTCAATAGGCAGGAATTTAAGCAAACTCTAGGAGATAGTGGAGGACAGAGGAGTCTGGCATGCTACAGTCCATGGGGTTGCAGAGAGTCCCACACAACTTAGCGACTGAACAAGAATAATGCTCAAATTCTCTATGGTGAGGGACCACTTTTAACTTTCAACCCATCATGAACCAAGAAGTGGTCCTGTTCCTGTGGCTGTAGAACATCGGGGGCCGCATCCAACTCATCGCTTGAGTTTGACTGCACTCGGGGGCTCTATGCTTTGTCAACAAGACAAATTCACCAGTCACGTGCTTAGATGCTGGGGTGATGCTAAATTGCCCAAGTCTTTAAATGCTGTTCTCTGCTCATCCTGTTGCAGACTGTAATAGTTTCTGGACTAGTTTTGAACTTGTAGTCTGTGGACTACTCTCCAAGTTGTTTAGAGTTGGACCTAAGGGGCAGGCTCTTGGATGTTGTAGTAGGAGCAGCAGTGCACAGATTGAGAAGGTCTAGGGGCTGGGATGAGCCTTGCATGGACTGGGATCATTATTTTGATCACAATTGGGAATAAATCAGTAGAATTTGGGGCAGGACCTAAAAACATAGAGCAAGCAACTCTACATATCTAAATTTGCTTCTATTGTTCAGTCGTTAAGCCATGTCCGACTCTCTGTGACCCCATGGACTGTAGCACACCAGCCTTCCTTGTCTTTCACTATCTCCTGGAGTTTGCTCAAATTCATGTCCATTGATTTTATGATTCCATCCAACCATCTCTTCCTCTCCAGCCCCTTCTCCTTCTGCCTTCAATCTTTCCCAGCATCAGAGTCTTTTCTAATGAGTCAGTTCTTAGTATCAGGTAGCCGAAGTATTGGAGTTTCAGCTTCAGCATCAGTCCTTCCAATGACTATTCAGGGTTGACTGCCTTCAGGATTAACTGGTTTGATCTCCTTGCTGTCCAAGGGACTCTCAAGAGTCTTCTCCAACTCCACAGTTCAAAAGTATCAATTCTTTGGCGCTCAGCTTTCTTTATGGTCCAACTTTCACATCAATACATGACTATTGAAAAAACCATAGCTTTGACTAGATGGACTTTTGTCGGCAAAGAGACGTCTCTGCTCATTGATGTGCTGCTTAGGTTGGTCATAGCTTTTCTTCCAAAGAGCAATCATTTTAATTTCATGGCTGCAGTCACCATCTGCAGTGATTCTGGAGCCCAAGAAAAGAAAGTCTGTTACTGTTTCCATTGTTTCCCCATCAATATGCCTTGAAGTGATGGGACTGGATGCCATGATCTTTGTTTTTGATTGTTGAGTTTTAAGCCAGCTTTTTCACTCTCCTCTTTCACTTTCATCAAGAGGCTCTTTAGTTCCTCTTCACTTTCTGCTGTAAAGATGGTGTCATCTGCCTATCTGAGGTTATTAGTATTTCTCCCAGCAATCTTGATTCCAGCTTGTGCTTCATCCAGCCTGGCATTTCGCATGATATGCTTTGCATATAAGTTAAATAAGCAAGGTGACAATATACAGCCTTCACGCACTCCTTTCAAAAATTTGAACCGGTCCATTGTGCCATGTCCAATTCTAACTGTTGCTTCCTGACCTGCATACAGGTTTCTCAAGAGGCAGGTCAGGTGGTCTGGTATTCCCATCTCTTGAAGAATTTTCCACAGTTTGTTGTGATACACACACTCAAAGGCTTTGGCATAGTCAATGAAGCAGAAGTAGATGTTTTTCTGGAAATCTCTTGTTTTCTATGATCCAACAAATGTTGGCAACTTGATCTCTGGTTCCTCTGCCTTTTCTAAATCCAGCTTGAATATCTGGAATTTCTTGGTTCACATACTGTTGAAGCCTTTCTTGGAGAATTTTCAGCATTACTTTGCTAGCATGTGAGATGAGCACAATTGTGCAGTAGTTTGAACATCCTTTGGCATTGCCTTTCTTTGGGATTGGAATGAAAACTGACCTTTTCCAGTCCTGTGGCCACTGCTGAGTTTTCCAAGTTTGATGGCATATTGAGTGCAACATTTTAACAGCATCATCTTTTAGGATTTGAAATAGCTCAGCTAGAATTCCATCACCTTCACTAGCTTTGTTTATAGTAATGCTTCTTAAGGTCCACTCGACTTCACACTCCAGGATGTCTGGCCCTAGGTGAGTGATCACACCATCATGATTATCTGGGCCATTAAGACCTTTTCTGTGTAGTTCTTCTGTGTATTCTTGCCACCCCTTCTTAATCTCTTCTGCTTCTGTTAGGTCCTTTTCACAATTGAACATAAACTTCAGGAAGGTGGGAACCATGTCTCCTGCTTGTCTGACCCTGGAAGCCCCAGTGCCTAGCCCAGTGCTTTGTATATAGTAAAGTGAAAGTGTTAGTTGCCCAGTTGTGTCTGCTTCTTTTCTACCCAATGGACTATTGAGCCCGCCAGGTTCCTCTGTCCATGGAATTCTCCAGGCAAGAATACTGGAGTGGATACCCATTCTCTTCTCCAGGAAATCTTCCTGAGCCAAGGATCGAACCCAGGTATCCTGCATGGCAGGCAGATTCTTTACTGCCTGAGCCACCAGGGAAGCATGTAGACAGTAGGCACACAAAAAACAGATGAAGAATTGGCAAAAAAAAAAAAAAAAATAGAAGCTAATGGATGTGCTTACTAATTGTATTCCATTAATCTCACCTTTTACTTGTTTATACTCTGACTAGAAATATTTATATGCTTTATATGGTTACTGTTATGAAGAATATGTGAAAAGAAAATAAAGAAACACTGGGAAAATATGTGGGGTAAAAACTTGATCCATGTGGCAAGAGAAAAAACAGAGCCTTAGTATTCATAGGGGATGTGCTTTAAGGTCATGGGAACAGAGAATTGTCACATAGGAAGATGACTGAAATATCTTTATATTATTTGGTAATCATTATGGGAGGTAGAAACATATTTGGATATGGCTGCCTTTTTCTCTTCTCCTCCTTCTCTCCTCCCAGTAAAAGCCAGACATGTTTTTATGAGCTGAATTAAACTACTCTGGGGAATTCATTTACCAGTATAAGGCTGTCTTTATTCACTCACTTAACCAACACTTGTGGGAACATACACCATTTCAGCTTCCAGGAGCACAGCAGTCATTAAACAAACTCAGTTTTGACCCGCGTGGCACTTCTCTGCCCGGTGGGGTAGTAGGACAAGACAATAAAGCAGTAAATAGATTTATTGCTGGTGATAAATGCTCTGAGGTGGTGTGACAGAGTAATGAGAGGGAGGTTACAGTGAAGCCACCAAGAATGGGAAGGCAACCATCAGAACAGTCAGGGGAAGAGCACAGGTGGCCAGAACATCACCAACAAGGGAAGAGCTTCACGCAGTCCATTCCTCTGATGGCATCTCTCACCACACACCTTGTCTCGCTGCTCCTTGAACATGCCAAGCAGGCTCTTGCCTCAGGTCCTTTGCCCGTAGTGTCTTCCAGCACTCTGCTTGTTCACTTGACTCAGATCTATGCTCGATAAGGTAACAATGCTATAATGATATCCCTTCCTGCGTTAATTCAACACATATTGATTGAGCATCTATCGTGTGCCAGCTACTGCTTCAAGCCCTGGGGGTAGATTGATCAGATGCAAGATTAATTTCCTGCTCTCACAGATCCTACATTCTACTTGGGGACAGAAAACAAAACAAAAAAAGCCATAAAATATCAAATAGTAGTACATGTAAGAGGATGAGAGTTTCTATTTTAGGTAGGGTGGTCAGAAGAGGCTTCCTTGAAGAAATAAGGTTTGAGCAGGGAGCTGCATGATCTAACGAAGCCATGAGAAGACGGGAGTGGGTGGGGAAAAGTGGAGGCAGAGACACAGCAAATTCAAAGTCTTAAGACAGAAACTATCTTTCAGAAGACCGCAGGAAGCAAGGACTTCCCTGGTAGCCCAGTGTCTAAGATGCCACCACTCTTCCAATGCAGGTGTCCTGGGTACCATCCCGAGTCAGGGAACTAGATCCCACATGCTACAACTCAGGGTTCCCATGTTGCAACTAAAAATCCTGCATGCTGCAGCTAAGACCCAGTGCAGCCAAATTTAAAAAATCAACAACAACACAGGAAGCTATCTCAACAAAGCTGTTATGTAAAAATTCCATTAAAAATGTTGTGTCCCACATGGCTATATTTAAAATGGATAATCAACAAGAACCTACCACATAGCAGAGGGAACTCTGCTTGATGTTATGTGGCAGCCTGGATGAGATGGGAGTTTCGGGGAGAATGGAAACATGTGTATGTGTGACTCCATCCCTTTGCTGTTCACCTGAAACCATCACAACATTGTTTGTTACTTGTGCTGTGCTTATTTGCTCAGTCATGTCCGACTCCTTGCTGCGACCCCACAGACTTGAGCCCGCCAGTCTCCTCTGTCCATGGGGATTCTCCAGGCAAGAGTACTGGAGGGGGTTGCCATGCCCTCCTCCAGGGAATCTTCCCAACCCAGGAATCAAACTGGGGTCTCCTGCATTGCAGGAGGTTTCTTAACCAGCTGAGCTACCAGAGACACCCATCTGTTACTTGGCTATATCCCAATAAAAAATTAACAATTTTTTCTTTTTTTAAAAGTTGTGTCCCTCCAAAAGGATATGCTGAAATCTCAAGCCCCAGAATCTTACAACGTGATCTTATTTGGAAAAGGGGTTTTACAGAAATAATTAATTAAGATGAGATCATAGTGGAGCTAGGGCGGGCCCTTCATTCAACATGACTAGTGTCCATAAGAGAAGATCATGTGATGATGGGGGCAGAGACAGGAGGAAGGCAACTGCAAGCCAAGAAACTCCAAGGACTGTTGGCCACCACCAGAAGCTGGAAGAGGCAAGAAAGAATCCTACCTAGAGATCCAAGGAGGGTGGCCCTGCCTACACCTTGACTTTGGAGCTGTGCACCAATACGTTTCTGTTGTTCTAAGCCACGCAGTTTGTGGTGCTTTGTTACAGCAACCCCAGGAAACAAATAAAATGCCTATTAGAAATTCAAGGTCTGCAGTTGAGGGGAGAGTCTGCAGCTTAAAGAGGTCAGTTTGGAGACACAGTTAGAATACCATTAGCAAATAGACTAGACTTCACTATAGCGAAAAATCCACCAGTCAGCTACAAACAGATGACTGGAGTTACACATATGTGAACAGAGATCAACTTTTGAATTAGTAAGAGGGTCTATACTCTAAGACACCTATCAAATTTAAGAGCAGAGTGATCACCATAGTATCAGATTAAATCAATGCCACAGCAAGAGTAAAGCAGAAAAAATCACCATATAATGGTAAACCATTAGACAATAAAAACATAACACTATGGGGACTTCCCTGGTAGTCCTGTGGCTAAGACCTCAGGCTCTTAATGAAGGGGACCCAAGTTCAATCCTCGGTCAGAGAATTAGATCCCACATGCCACAAGAAAGACCCGGGGCAGTCAAAATAAAAAAATATTTTAAAAGCAAAAAAAAAAGCAAAACCATAACACTAAATTCATGTTCCAATGACTATAATAAAAATGTCTTCAGTGGTGAAAATAGGACCAATAAACATATATCATGGTACCTGGAATCTCAATACTTACTCAAGTGACAGAATTAAATATCAAAGAATTAGACAGAGAAAGTATCCCAGGGTGATACAAAAATGTGACAGTGAGCAGGTATAATTGGAGAAGATTGGAAGGTCAAAGTCAACTTCCTTTAACAGTATACAATCTCTCTCCTAAAAGCTTCTGAATTCTTAAACAGAATTTGGTGATAGTCTTAGATCTAAATAAGACCCCAAAAAAGAATGAAAAGAAAAGGTATCTTGAAGTAATCTAAACCTACACACTAGGAAACAACATTCTAGAATGGGATAAAATTCAGAACATCAGACTATATTTTCATATATAACTTATATTTTCATAAGATAACTATAACACATCAATTTACAAAATGCTATCTTAAATTAGGGCTTCCCAGGTGGCACAGTCGCATGAGGTGGCCAAAGTATTGCAGTTTCAGCTTTAGCATCAGTCCTTCCAATGAACACCCAGGATCGATCTCCCTTAGAATGGACTGGTTGGATCTCCTTGCGGTACAAGGGACTCTCAAGAGTCTTCTCCAGCACCACAGTTCAAAAGCATCAATTCTTCGGCGATCAGCTTTCTTCACAGTCCAACTCTCACATCCATACATGACCACGGGAAAAACCATAGCCTTGACTAGACGGACCTTTGTTGGCAAAGTAATGTCTCTGCTTTTTAATATATTATCAAGGTTGGTCATAACTTTCCTTCCAAGGAGTAAGCGTCTTTTAATTTCATGGCTGCAATCAGCATCTGCAGTGATTTTGGAGCCTCAAAAAATAAAGTCTGACACTGTTTCCACTGTTTTTCCATCTATTTCCCATGAAGAGATGGGACCGGTTGCCATGATCTTTGTTTTCTGAATGTTGAGCTTCAAGCCAACCTTTTCACTCTCCTCTTTCACTTTCGTCAAGAGGCTTTTGAGTTCCTCTTCACTTTCTGCCATAAGGGTAGTGTTATCAGCATATCTGAGATTATTGATATTTCTCCTGGCAGTCTTGATTCCAGCTTGTGCTTCTTCCAGCCCAGCGTTCCTCATGATGTACTCTGCATGTAAGTTAAATAGGCAATACTTTGGCCACCTCATGCGACGAGTTGACTCACTGGAAAAGACACTGATGCTGGGAAAGGTTGAGGGCGGGAGGAGAAGGGGACGACTGGATGGCTGGATGGTATCACCGACTCTGTGGACATGAGTTTGAGTGAACTCAGGGAGTTGGTGATGGATAGGGAGGCCTGGCGTGCTGTGATTCATGGGGTCGCGGAGAGTCGGACATGACTGAGCAACTGAACTGAACTGAACTGAACTGAGGTGGCACAGTGGTAAAAAAAAAATCCTCCTGCCAATGAAGGAGACACAAGAGATGGAGGTTTGATCCCTGGGTCAGGAAGATCCCCTGGAGTAGGAAATGCAACCTTCTCCAGTATTCTTGTCTGGAAAATTTCAAGGACAGAGGAGCCTGGCAGGCTGCAGTCCATGGGGTCTCAAATGAAAAGTCCTGTTCATTAGGCTCTTGGGGGTGAGGAAAGGTTGCCTGCGAAGACGGTCTACAGTGGTTGGCCTGGCTGACTGTTCAGGCTGGGTGCAGAGCTCCAGCCCCAGAGCTCAGGCCTCATCTGGAGGGAGTAGGCTGGGTTTTTCCTGGAGAAGCTGTTGTTCCCTTTACAAAAACTTTCCTACATTTTAATTTTTCTTTTACTTTTCTAAAAAGTCTCTGAAGATGCCCATTTTTAACGAAATCTCATTGCATCTAAACTCTGGGTCCAAATTTGTATTCCAGCAGCCTGATAATCAAATTAAAAACTGTAGAATCCGTTCTAACCAACAATGATTCTCAGACTCCAGTGACTGTAAGTGGGTGTCTGGCAGCGAGAGGGATTTCCTGCCTGCTGTGTTTGATGAAATCTCTAGTTATGACATTGTTATGTCACCAAGACACATGGCTTGCCAAACCTCATCCAGGACATTTATGTGGGTTTTCCCGAATTCCCTTCAGCAGCTTAAATCCTCGATGCGATTGCCAGCTACCAGAGAAATTAAACAGGGAATATTCAGGAAATCTAAAGTGACTAACAGTTCACAGTTGCACAATCATTTCTCACAGCCATTTTCCATGGCTGGGAAACAAACTTGAGGGTACAGTGGAACCCAGGAAAGTGTTCACACAGTCTGAGGTCCAGAGTCTAGAGACATATTGCAGACATTTCTGGTTCTGTTCCTAGAAGGACAGGGTGTTTCTGTCATGAACATCTCTGCCTGGGGCTTGTTCGATGATGTCCCAATAGTCATGATTAAACACAATTTGAACTGTGTTAGCAAAGGTCAGTGTTTAAGTCTTATAGGTACATGATCACCTTTCCCTCCTAAAAATAATTCCTAGTGTTAGGAGCTAGCCAAATCTAGACATCACTTAATAGTGTTACAGGACTTTCAGAGATAAAGGTGTCCAGGAAGCAAGTATGATTCTTAGGAAAGTAGAAATGATAAACGTCAGCTCTAAGCTCATTCCTAAGTGTATGCAAACAGAACAACCAAAGGTCAGAAAACACAACATATTACTGTTTGAAATGGACGGAGAAGATATCTTCCACAAAATGGAAAACAGAATTTTTGGATAAGGATTATAGACTTCTGGAATCCCCTCTATTTTTAGACATAATAAGAACCAAAACCCTCCATGAAAACTTAACTTTTTATAATAGGCTTGTTTAATCTCGGACTTTCCTGTGGCAGTTAATTTATATTTATATATAAACTGAATTATATATTAAGTTGTTTATTTGCAAAATAAGTTGCACGCGCTATCTCTGTCCCCATTCATCCTGTAACTAACAAATAGAGGTGGGGGTGGGGAAACTCAGACTCTAAAATCCTGTTTGGGTAAAGTGTCCTTTGTATCTGCAGACCCATCTCACAAACTCATCAAGTGTTACACTCAGCGCTTGTCTGCCCTCCAGGATATGTGCTGTAGCCAGATGGAAATTCCACTGACTAAATTAAAACACACTAATTGGGCATCAAATTTCTCCTGAAAATGTTCCTTCCCAGCATCACAGATGAGGTATCGTGTGGGTGTCGGATGTACGACTAAGAGGAAATTCATTCTTTCTGCACAAATAAATCATTCAGATTCACTTTGCTAAACTTTCTTATTGGTTCCTGGAAATGATCAAACGTAGGGTGTGGGAATCTAACTGCTCAAACATTCAAAAGGTTTATTCTGTGAATGGGAAAACAAGAGTAGTCGAAACAAGACAGCTAAATCATTTATAATAGATAAGATGTGGTCTTCTGCAAAACAATACTAGAAAGTCAAAGGCTACATCTGGGACACAGAGGTGTACAGATCACACAACAAGGGATGTGCACAAGTATTTTTGCCCTTCAAATAATTTGCTGAATGTTTTGAAGAACCAATTTTAAGACTTTCTGTTCTAAGATTAATTCCTAATTTGTAGTATCACCAAAAACACACTGTATAACAGTAATCTTACAGTCAAGGAATTTTCATCAATGTATCATTCAAGTTCATGAATTGCAATGAATATAATAGTTCTCTAGCTATTGTACAGCTTTCATGATGATTAAAGGATAACTTGAGGAGCTTCCCTGGTGGTCCAGTGGTTAAGAGTCCACTTTGCAATACAGGGGACTTGGGTTTGATCCCTGATTAGGGATCTAAGATCCCACATGTTGCAGAGCAACTAAGCCCAAGTTCCACAACTACTGAGTTATCAAGCTGCAATAAAGATTGCACATGATGCAACCAAAATCCTGCACGCCAAAACTGAGACCCAAAGCAGCCAGAGAAAGAAAAATACTTTTTAAAAAATAAAAATAAAAGACAACTTGAACCTCCAAATTTTGCTCAGAATAGCTGACCTGACCTAAACGCCACTGATGATGTTTATTTTATACTGGACTATAGTTGATTCATGGAGAAGGCAATGGCACCCCACTCCAGTACTCTTGCCTGGAAAATCCCATGGACAGAGGAACCTGGTAGGCTGCAGTCCGTGGGGTCACTATGAGTCAGACACAACTGAGCGACTTCACTTTCACTTTTCACTTTCATGCATTGGAGAAGGAAACAGCAGCCCACTCCAGTGTTCTTGCCTGGAGAATCCCAGGGATGGGGGAGCCTGGTGGGCTGCCCTCTATGGGGTCGCACAGAGTCGGACACGACTGAAGTGACTTAGCAGCAGCAGCAGCAGCAGCATAGTTGATTCACAATGTTGTGTTAGTTTCAGGCATACACAAAAGTGAACTGGTCATACATATACGTATGTCTATTCATTTTCAAATTGTTTTCTCATTTAGGTTATTACAAAATGAGCAGAGTTCCTTGTGCTATACAGTAGATCCTTGCTGTTCATCACTTTCATGTATAGTAGTGTGTATATGTTAATCCCAAACTCCCAATCTATCCCTCCTCCCAACCTTTCCCCTCTGGTAACCATATGTTTGCTTTTTATGTCTGTGAATCTCTTTCTGTTTTGTAAATAAGTTCATTCGAAACTGAGGATGTTTATATAGACATTAAAAGGCTCTGGATTCCTGAGATCAAAGTCAACATCAACAGTGAAAAACGAAGTTAATAGCCTTTTGACATGAATTTAGACTTAATAAAAAGTGATGAAGATATCATTTCCCCTCCATGGTCTTCCTCCCCTAAACCAGTAACATCACGAGAAAAACACTTTTAGAGGGAGATTAAACAAAATCCTGACCAGTCCTCCTCAAAACTCAAAGATCATCAAAAACAAGAAAAATCTTAAAAACTGTCACAGTAGCGAGGAACCGGGGGGGACATGAAGACACAAGGCCATATAGTGTCCTAGGTGGACACCTGGAACAGAAAAAGTTCAGTTCAGTTCAGTTCAGTTCATAGGTAAAAACTAAGAAAATCTGAATAAATGATTCACTTTAGCTGATAACCTATCAATATTGGTTCTTTAATTCTAAGAACCATAAAGTCTATTTTAAACACACGTATGGCTATTTTTTATATGCCATAGCTTCATATCTATTGGTTCAAGTAAAAATTATATAGATAGAGAAAACCGAAAAGAAAAAGAATAAGATGAAAGTACTAAAATGTTAACATCTGAGGACTCTGGGTGAAGGTACTAGAGAATTCTTTGCACTAACCTTGCAACTTTTCTGCAAGTCTGAAATTATGTCAAAATTTTAAGTAATTGTCATAAGCAAAAAGAGATATATACTAAAATGTATATACATATATTTGTAACATGTGCGATAGACAATGAACTAATTCATCAATATATAAATCATAAGAAAAAACAAATGCCACAATAAAAAAGAGAAGTGGGCAAGTAAGTCACAAAAGAAATACAAGGGCTAACCATCATATGCATGTGTACGTATATATACATATATACATATGGATACACACACATATATATGCATATATTCAGTGTATATGTATATATACATATGTATATATATTCAACTTCAGTACCAACAGGAGAAATGCACATTTTCTGAGAGCTATGCAAAAATTTTGTCTAGTAAAGCAACCCTCAAAAACAAAGAAACAAGAAAAAAAAATCTGAAATTAACCCAAAACTCCAAAGTTGAAGAGCATATCATTAACTGAATACTGTACTTCTATTAGGTGTCCCAACAATCTGGTTGCCATTTAGCAACTGAAAAAGTTTTGAAAGATGATCTATCTCTTTGATTCAACATTTTCTTTACTTGGTAGAATTTATCCTGAGGAAAGAAGCAGAGAGATGGAAAATTACATACAAGACAGTTCATTATAACATTATTTAGGGGACTTCCCTGGTGGTCCAGTGGTTAAGACTTAGCCTTCTAATGCAGGGGGTGTGGGTTCAATCCCTGGTCAGGGAGCTAGGATCCCACATGCCTCCTGGACAAAAAATACAAAACATAAAAAGAAGCAGTATAGTGTAACAAATTCAATAAAGACTTTGAAAATGGTCCACATCAAAAAATCTTTAGGGGAAAAAAACATTACTTATAATAATATTATGTTCAGAGTCTAATACTTGGGACTGGTTGGTCATCATACAGATACAATCGTGCTGTATCTGTCTGATGGATTACGAAGTAGCTATGAAAAAATCCTGTTGTGAAAGGGTGCTTAGTGACAATGGGGATAATATCGTTGTTAACAATACACGCACTGTCAACAGCAGTTATCTTTGGGTGGTGTCATGACTTTGTGGGCAGTAACTTTCAGATACCATGAAAAGAGATTCTACATGGGTTGTAGGATATAAGCACAGCTGCGATTCTATTCTTGATGGAATGCAATGGCTCTCATGGAGGCTGATGAGCCTTAGGAAGAGCTGAAGATGAGAAATGATAAAATACTGAATTTTCCCAATTTGAAAAAAATCTATATATTCATCAATTTTGCAAATATCTAAGTAACTGCTGTAGTCAAAATCGTGTGCTAGGGGCTCTGTGAGGGAAGTGGAGAAATCTACAAAGTTGGATAAGGGATGTTCTCTGTCCTAAACGAGTTTACAATTTAGCAGGGGTGGTCAAAACAATTTTACAAATAACTATAATACAAGGCAGAACACTGGAGGAGAGAGTATATCCAATTGAGATGAAAATTAAGGACAGAGTATCTGAGAGGAGATCTGCAAAGAGACTCATTTTTTAACTGGCTGCCGTTGCCATGGGAAACAGTAGGGATGAAATGTGCAAGGATAGTACAGGGAACAGAGTGAAATGGGAGAGATGGGAAAGGCTTATTCAAGAAAGGAAGTAGAGGACTTCCCTGGTGATCCCTGGTCAAGAATCTGCCTGCCAATGCAGGGGACACAGGTTCGATCTTTGATCTGGGAAGATTCCACATGCTGCAAGGCAACTAAGCCCATGTGCCATGAGTCCTGAAGCCTGTGCTCTAGAGCCCGTGCTTCACAAGAGAAGCCACCAAAATGAGAAGTCCAAAAACTGCAACTAGAGAAAGCCGTAGTGCAGCAACAAAGACTCAGTGCAACCAAAAATACAAATAAATAATGTTTTTAAAGAAAGAAAGGGAGTGGAGGGAGCTAAGGATTGGAAAGATTCGCTAAAGACAAAGATTAAAAAGCCTTAAACACCCATCTGAGAAGTTTGAACTTAACATATTAAGGAAAGTGAAGTGAAAGTCTCTCAGTCGTGTCCAACTCTTTGCGACCCCATGGACTATACAGTCTATGAAATTCTCCAGGCCAGAATACTGGAGTGGTTAGCCTTTCCCTTCTCCAGGTGATCTTCCCAACCCAGGGATTGAACCCAGCTGGCCCACATTGCAGGTGGATTCTTTACCAGCTGAGCCACAAGGGAAGCCCACGAATACCGGAGTGGGTAGCCTTTCCCTTCTCCAGCGGATCTTCCCGACCCAGAAATTGAACTGGGGTCTCCTACATTGCAAGTGGATTCTTTACCAACTGAGATATCAGGGAAGCCCATGTTAAGCAAATGTAGTTATTAAAGTTTCTCCCAGTGATTTGAAAGTCTGAGAAAACCTGCTACCTCAGTCTGTAAATAATCTGCTTGCATTGCAGGAGACCCAGGTTCAATCCCTGGGTCGGAAAGATCCCCTGGAGAAGGAAACAGCAACCCACTCCAGAATCCTTGCCTGGAAAATCCTGTAGTCAGAGGAGCCTGGCAGGCTGCAGTCCATGGGGTTGCAAGAAGTTGGGCATGACTTAGTGACTTTTCACTTTCATTTTGAAGATGAATCTGACTCCCATTGCTGACTTCCATCCAGAGAAACCTTCCCAGTGCAGAACAATGCAACTGCAAACAAAATATTCTAAAACATCCTCACAAATACATTGTTGAACTGACAAAAAAGTAAGTAAAATCTTCAGAGACCCGACAAAAAAAGAAAGCCTGTCTTTAAGCAGGTAAGAAAATGATGAAGTTGGCATTTGCTCTGAGGGCAGCAGCCATTTCCTGATGGCCTAGACCAGAAGTCAGAAAACTATGGCCCAGGGATTAATCTAGTTTATCACCTCTTTTTAAAAATAAAGTTTTATTGGAACCCAGCCCTATCCATTCATTTATGTGTTGTCCCTGGCTGCTTTCATTCTAAAATAGCAGAGATAAGTCGATGCCACAGAGACCATGTGGTCTGCAAAGCCTAATATATTTACTCTGTGACTCTTTGCAAAAGAAATTTGCTGACTCTTGGTCCTGAGTTTTCATGGGTTGAGTTTATGGGATTGGGGAAACAAAGCCAGGCATGTGCTTAGAGTAGGATGCCTCATGAAAGAGTGAATAAAATTGGGATCCTAAAAGGTGACACCTTCTGTAGATGAATTAGGAGAATGCTTGTCTGAAAAGGGAGATGAAAAGGATACTTGCTTGTTCATATCTTAGCTGCAGTAGAAAGGAAAATGTTTTCTTTGAAAATTCCTACCCCAAGAGCACCCTCACATAGGTCAGAACCCACATTATCTCTGAGGTGGTCCAAAAAAAGTCTTAGCCAAAACTTCGGTTTATTCAAGTGATCCTGTCTCAGTAGTGCCCCTAGGTGTCTAGCATAAACAAACAGGAATCCTTGAATTCCCAGAGAAGCCAAAGTTCCAGAGAATCAAAGCTTCAAATCAAAAAGCACAAAATGCATGAGGAAACAAGTTACACAAGGGAAAAAATTGTCAACTTAGAGTTTTATATACATGAAACTATCTTTTAGGAAGGAGGGTTAAAAAAAGGACCTCTATAAGCCAACAAAAACTGATAGATCTTTCAATTAACATATCACCCCCAAAGGGATATTCAAAAGAAATATATTGGAGAGAGAGAGTAAAACTAAGCGGAAAAAACAAACGTCAAGAGTAGACCCACAAAGACTGCTGATATTGGAACTATTAGATACCAAGTGTAAAACATTATGTCTACTATAATTTTAAAAATAAAAGAAAATATCAGAGAATAAAAAAGAGATTATCAAAAATGAACAAACATATTTGAAACAGAACCAAATACAATATCTAAAAATGCCAAACATGATGTTGATATTGTTGTTGTTCAGTCACCCAGTCATGTCTGACTCTTTGCAATCCCATGGACTACAGCACACCAGGACTCCCTTTTCCTCACCATCTCCCACAGTTTGCCCAAGTTCATGTCCGTTGCATCAGGGCAATAACATTGATATTACAAAGTACATTAGTATGAAGTAGCAGATACAGTGAAAGAGAATAATAACAGATTGGAAGATAGATGTGAAAAAACACAAAATCCAACACAGAGAGACAGAAATAGAAAATACAAGAGAGATAAGAGACACAAAGGACAGAGTAAGAAGGTTTATTACTCATCAAACTTATAGAAGGAGAGGAAAGAATGGGGAGGAGGCAAAAGAAATAATGCCTAACATTTTTCCAGAACAAATGAAATACAACATTCCTCAAATATAAATGAAAGAACTTCCATAAACCAGCAATGATCAACAAAAAGAAAGTCTTTAAAGACAGAAAGACAGTGTGGAGATTCCTTAAAAAACTGGAAATAGAACTGCCATACGACCCAGCAATCCTACTGCTGGGCATACACACCGAGGAGATCAGAACTGAAAGAGACACATGTACCCCAATGTTCATCGCAGCACTGTTTATAATAGCCAGGACATGGAAGCAACCTAGATGTCTATCCGCAGACGAATGGATAAGAAAGCTTTGGTACATATACACAATGGAGTATTACTCAGCAATTAAAAAGAATTCATTTGAATCAGTTCTAATGAGGTGGATGAAACTGGAGCCTATTATACAGAGTGAAGTAAGCCAGAAATAAAAACACCAATACAGTATACTAACGCATATATATGGAATTTAGAAAGATGGTAATGATAACCCTGTACAGAGACAACTAATCTTCGAATGTATAGGCATAAAGTTGTTTCTATTATTTATATTCTTAATGTTTCTATGAGTAATTCCCACTTTGAGTATTGCTTATTTACAAGATTTTTCTTGTTGATTATTGTTACCTGATGTTTCCCTTTATAGAGAAGCTTTTTAAGGCAGCTTTGACTCTGTTGAGCCTCTCAATTTTATCTTTATTTTTATTGCATTGATACCTGGTATGTATTAGTTGCTTTCTTTATGATTATTCTGTTTATTTTGCTAACTTCTTAAACTGGCTGTGTACTTGTATACTCATTGCTTTTCCTTTTTATGTAAAGTCTACTACATGTAAGGCGTCAGTGGATAATGTTTTCCATATCCCGTAGGTTTTAAGACTTTGTATTTTTGTTATCTTTCTGTAATGATGTTGTTTTTCAGTTCAGTTCAGTCGCTCAGTCGTGTCCGATTCTTTGCGACCCCATGAATCACAGCACGCCAGGCCTCCCTGTCCATCACCAACTCCCGGAGTTCACTCAAACTCATGTCCATCAAGTCAGTGATGCCACCCAGCCATCTCATTCTCTGTCGTCCCCTTCTCCTCCCGCCCCCAATCCTTCCCAGCATCAGAGTCTTTTCCAGTGAGTCAACTCGTCGCATGAGGTGGCCAAAGTATTGGAGTTTCAGCTTTAGCATCAGTCCTTCCAATGAACACCCAGGATTGTTCTCCTTTAGAATGGACTGGTTGGATCTCCTTGCGGTCCAAGGGACTCTCAAGAGTCTTCTCCAGCACCACAGTTCAAAAGCATCAATTCTTCAGTGATCAGCTTTCTTCACAGTCCAACTCTCACATCCATACATGACCACTGGAAAAACCATAGCCTTGACTAGACAGACCTTTGTTGGCAAAGTGATGTCTCTGCTTTTTAATATGCTATCTAGGTTGGTCATAACTTTCCTTCCAAGGAGTAAGCATCTTTTAATTTCATGGCTGCAATCAACATCCGCAGTGATTTTGGAGCCCAAAAAAATAAAGTTTGACACTGTTTCCACTGTTTCTCCATCTATTTCCCAAGAAGTGATGGGACCAGATGCCATGATCTTTAAATGCCATGTACTCAGTGAGTGATATAAACACACTGTAAATTTCATTTTTCTAATAAAAATTTTATAAAAAAAAAAGAAAGAAAAGATGATACCTACAAGAAAAGACAAACTAACAAATAATTTTTCATCAGTAATGATAATATTAAAAGACAGTGAAATAACACTTTCAAATTTCTGAGGAAAAAATTGTCAACTCAGAGTTGTACATACATGAAATCATCTCGAGAAGGAGGGTGATGAAAAAAAGACATCTACCAGCAAACAAAAACTGATAGAGTTTTCAATCAACATATCAACTTCAAAGGAACTTTCAAAAGACATATATAGTAGGGAGATAGAAAACTAACCCTAAAATAATATCTGAGGGATAAAAAGATATAAAGTTAAATCTAAATAAATATTGACTGTATAAACAATGATAATAATGTCTAATTAGTGGTGATGGAGAAGGGAATACAATCACAGACAATGCAATGAAAAGTGGTAGGCAGCAATTTGAGTTAACATATTCCCAAAGTATTCATCATATTTTTCAGGAGGATAAAAATAATTGTTTTAGACTTTTCTATGTCAAGTATGCATTTTACAACATATATAAGCACATTAAAAAAGAAAAACAGAGAGTAAAACTTCTAAATTGGGATGAGAAAAACATAATAAGTACCAAAAAAAGCCTTTCCTTTCTCCAGGGGATCTTCCCAACCCAGGAATCCAACCCAGATCTCCTGCATTGCAGGCAGATTCTTTACTGTCTGAGCCTCTAGGGAAGCTGAAAACCAAGGAACTGACCCCAGATCTGTGCATTTGTCTTTCCCTTTTCTTCTTATTTCACATTCACTTTATAATCACTGCCAAGCGTTGGTGCAGGGCTCCACATCCCAGATTAGAAGAACCGATGCCCTAACAAGAAATGCTAATGCAGAACTAGGAAGATAATTTAGCCACCACCACAGCCCCAAACTAAAACTCTTTTGGTCACACAATATCCATGGCAATAAGAGTGACATCTCTAACATGCAAACTTAAACCTTTTCAATGCCCACCTTCCCCTATTTTAACACCAAGTCTGAACTTCGGTTCTGTGATGACCTACAATACCTTCTAGAACTAACACCCAAAAAAGATGCCCTTTTCATCATAGGGGATGGGAATGCAAAAGTAGGAAGTCAAGTGATACCTGGAGTAACAGGCAAGTTTGGCCTTGGAATACAAAATGAAGCAGGGCAAAGGCTAACAGAATTCTGCCAAGAGAACACACTGGTCATAGCAAACACCCTCTTCCAACAACACAAGAGAAGATTCTACACATGGACATCATCAGATGGTGAATACCAAAATTGGATTGATTATATTCTTTGCAGTCAAAGATGGAGAAGCTCTATACAGTCAGAAAAACAAGACCGGGAGCTGACTGTGGCTCAGATCATGAACTCCTTATTGCAAAATTCAGACTGAAATTGAAGAAAGTAGGGAAAACCACTAGACCATTCAGGTATGACCTGAATCAAATCCTTTACGATTGAACAGTAGAAGTGACAAATAGATTAAAGGGATTAAATATGATAAACAGAGTATCTGAAGAACTATAGATGGAGGTTCATGACACTGTACAGGAGGCAGGGATCAAGACCATCACCAAGAAAAAGAACTGCAAGAAAACAAAATGATTGTCTGAGGAGGCCTTACAGATAGCTGAGAAAAGAAGAGAAGTGAAAGGCAAAGGAGAAAAGGAAAGATATATCTATCTGAATGCAGAGTTCCAAAGAATAGCAAGGCAAGTTAAGAAAGCCTTCCTCAATGACCAGTGCAAAGAAATAGAGGGAAACAACAGAATGGGAAAGACTAGAGATCTCTTCAAGAAAATTAGAGATACCAAGGGAACATTTCATGCAAAGACGGGCACAATACAACAGAAGCGGTATGGACCTAACTGAAGCAGAAGATATTAAGAGAGGTGGCAAGAATACACAGAAGAACTGTACAAAAAAGATCTTAATGAACCCAGATAACCACAATGATGTGATTACTCACCTAAAGCCAGACATCCTGGAATGTGAAGTCAAGTGGGCCTTAGGAAGCATCACTACAAACAAAGCTAGTGGAGGTGACGGAATTCCAGTTGAGCTATTTCAAATCCTAAAAGATGATGCTGTGAAAGTGCTGCACTCAATATGCCAGCAAATTTGGAAAACTCAGCAGTGGCCACAGGACTGGAAAGAGTCAGTTTTGATTCCAATCCCAAAGAAAGGCAATGCCAAAGAATGTTCAAAGTGAAAGTGAAGTCGCTCAGTCGTGTCCGACTCTTTGTGATCCCATGGACTGTAGTCTACCACGCCTCTCTGTCCAAGGGACTTTCCAGGCAAGAGTACTGGAGTGGGTTGCCATTCAAACTACCTCACAATTGCACTCATCTGACAACGCTAGCAAAGTAATGTTCAAAATTCTCCAAGCCAGGCTTCAACAGGATGTGAACCAAGAACTTCCAGTTATTCAAGCTGGATTTAGAAAAGGCAGGGGAACCAGAGACCAAATTGCCAACATCCGTTGGAACATTGAAAAAGCAAAAGAGTTCCAGAAAAACATCTACTTCTGCTTCATTGACCATGCCAAAGTTTTTGACTATGTGGATCAAACTGTGGAAAATTCTTCAAGAGATGGGAATACCAGACCACCTGACCTGCTTCCTGAGAAATCTGTATTCAGGTCAAGAAGCAATAGTTAGAACTGGACATGGAACAGCAGACTGATTCCAAATTGGGAAAGGTGTATGTCAAGGCTGTATATTGTCACCCTGCTTATTTAACTTATATGCAGAGTACATCATGTGAAATGCCAGGCTGGATGAATCACAAGCTGGAATCTAGATAGATAGGAGAAATATCAATAACCTCAGATATACAGATGCTATCATCCTTATGACAGAAAGTGAAGAGGAACTAAAGAACCTCTTGATGAAAGTGAAAGAGGAGAGTGAAAAAGTTGGCTTAAAACTCAACATTCAAAAAACGAAGATCATGGCATCCAGTCCCATCACTTAATAGCAAATATATGGGGAAACAATGGAAATAGTGAGAGACTTTATTTTGGGGGGACTCTAAAATCACTGCAGGTGGTGACTGCAGCCATGAAATTAAAAGATGCTTGCTCCTTGGAAGAAAAGCTATGACCAACCTAGACAGCACATTAAAGTGCAGAGACCTTACTTTGCCTACAAAGATCCATCTAGTCAAAGCTATGATTTTTCCAGTAGTCATATAGGGATGTGAGGGTTGGATCACAAAGAAAGATGAGCACCAAAGAACTGATACATTTGAACTGTGGCATTGGAGAAGACTCTTGAGAGTCCCTTGGACTGCAAGGAGATCAGACCAGTGAATTCTAAAGGAAATCAGTCCTGAATATTCATTGGCAGGACTGATGCTGAAGCTGAAGCTCCAATACTTTGACCACCTGATGCGATGTACTGACTCATTGGAAAAGATGCTGCTGCTGGGAAAGATTGAAGGCAGGAGGAGAAGGGGACGACAGAGGATGAGATGGTTGGATGGCACCACTGACTTGATGGACATGAGTTTTGAGAAAGCTCCGGGAGCTGGTGATGGACAGGGAAGCCTGGCCTGCTGCAGTCCATGGGGTCGAAAAGAGTCAGACACGACTGAGTGACTGAACTGAACTGAACGTCTAATGGCAGAAAGCGAAGAGGAACTAGAGTCTCTTGATGAAGGTGAAGGAAGAGAGTGAATAAGCCAGCTTAAAACTCAACATTCAAAAAACGAAGTTCATGGTATCCAGTCATCACTTCATAGCAAATAGATGGAGAAATAGTGGAAACAGGGACAGGTTTTATCTTCTTGGGCTCCAAAATCACTGCAGACAGTGACTGCAGCCACACAATTAAAAGACGCTTCTTGGATTAAATGCTATGACAAACCTTGACAGCATTTTAAAAAGCAAAGACATCACTTTGCCAAAAAAAGTCCGTATAGTCAAAGTTATAGTTTTTCCAGTAGTCATGTATGGATGTGAGAGTTGGACCATAAAGAAGGCTGAACACTAAAGAATTGATGCTTTCCAAGTGTGGTGTTGGAGATAACTCTTGAGAATCCCTGGGACTGCAGGGAGATCAAATCAGTCAATCCTAAGGGAAATCAACCCTGAATATTCACTGGAAGGACTGATGCTGAAGCTGAAGCTCCAGTACTTTGGCCACCTGATGCAAAGAGCTAACTCATTAGAAAAAGACCCTGATGCTGGGAAAGATTAAAGGCAAATGGAGAAGAGGATGAGATGGTTGGATGGCATCACCGACTCAATGGACATGAGTTTGAGCAAATTCCGAAAGATGGTGAAGGACAGGCCAGCCTGAAGGGCTGAAGTCCATGGGGTTGCAAGGAATCAGACATGAGTTAGTGACTGAATAACAACACATATTGAATCCTGATTGGGACCAGGCCATGATCCAAATACTTTTATGTGTAAAATCTTATTTATCTGAACAGTAACCCTATGGAGTAGGAAGCACCGTTAGCACAGCTCATAGCTAGTGACAGAGTGGGGATTCAAACTCATCCCTGCAAATACAGACCCTTCATCACTGCACCATTTTCCTTATTCTTCTTTTATCTTGAAGAAAATATCTCTTACCAAGGAACCAATGTGGTAAAATCACACCACGTTGGCCTTTTAAAAAATATTATTTTTATTTCTTTGGTTATTTCAGATCTTAGGGCTTCTCAGGTGGCAAAGTGGTAAAGAATCTCCTGCCAATGCAGGAGACCCAAGACACGTAGGTTTAATCCCTGGGTCAGGAATATCCCCTGGAGAAGGAAATGGCAACCCGCTAACCTGCTTGGAAAATTCCATGGACAGGGAAGCCTGGTCCACAGGGTTGCAAAACAATTGGCCATGATGGAGCACGCATACAAGCATTGGCTACATACTGACTTTGTAGGGTCTGCCTTGTGGCTCATGGGATCTTTAGTTGTAGCATGTAGGATCTTAGTTCCCTAACCAGGGATTGAACCCAGGCCTCCTACACTGGAAGCAAGGAGTCTTAGACACTGGACCTCCAGGGAAGTCCCCATACCAAGTTATTTTAGAACTAAATCCAGAGAAGTAAATAGCTCTAAGTTTTCTTGCTTTCATATAATGATGTAACTTCCCATATATGTTGTGTGTGTTGAACTATTAGCTTGTGTTTATATAACCATACCTCATCTATGTTGGTGGCAGTGAAGGAGTGAAATATATTTCTGAAATCTCTTAATGAAGAGCTGACATTAATATTTTTAATTAATTAATTAATTTGGCAAGGGGCTAGAGCACACCCTACTGGCCAGCTAATGGGAAATACAGCATTTACTTGGAAGAAAATGTCATGTTAAAATTTGAAGATAAAAATTAGATTAGTGTTTCAAAGAAATTTGAGAAAACTTGTCTTATAAACATATATACATTAATGTATCTACAGGAAAATAAAAAAAGGTTTCAAGTTCTAGAAATGGTATAAAACTAGAAATATAATAACTGCCCATAACATCAAATGTTTGTTAAGGGAGTATTAAACGAAAAAGTGGCCCAGTTAAAAGAAAACTATACAAACAGCCCTCCAAAACTCACACTAAGCAAAGACAGATAAGCCCTGGCCCTAAAACTTAAACCAGTAGACAGATAAATTGAAACCAGCTTGTTTGGTCTTTTCTCAGGTTGAATATATTGCATAAATATATATATATATATTTAGGGGGAAAGCTAAGAAGGTGAAGTAATATCTTTCATTTATAACCCTGGGGAAAATGGAAGTTGTGCAGAAAATCTTTTTCTGTGAAACTTTTCAAATGACTGCTAAATTTGAAGGCTCCATGCAGACTTTGATTCGATGAGGCAGTCCTCATGGGTGAATCTCAGCCCTTATCAGTGTGAATGTCTAAAATAATCCACAAAGTTTATTGGAAATACTGTATAAATATATATATATACACACATGTATATTTCCAATACATATACATGTGCATGTATCTATGTGTGTGTGTGTATGTGCCCAGATGTTTCCAAAACATAAAGTGACAACTAAACAAATGACCTATACAAAATGAAATTCTTTTATTGTCATGTATTTTTTAGTTGCACACATCTATAAATTAATTTTTTGAAAGTGCATATCTACATATATCATGAATAGAAAAGGCTCTAGGACTAAGCAGGTATGCAGAAAGTGTCTCACTTTAAAATATGTCTCTATAAACAAGTCAAAATACATAAACATCTGTAATCAAGATGAATAAATGCCAAATTGTGATCCTCTTCTACAGGATTCATGTAATATCAAAAGAGAAATTCAGAAGGGTTCCAAGGTCCCTCTCTGGCACAATGTGAGCTTACACACGACTTGCAAGGATGCTGGGAGAGGACAGACAGGAACAATGTCTTCAGGAAAGCAGAGATTGTGATCATAAGATTTCTAAGCTAGAACCTCCCCCTGTTCTTACTCCAAGGACAGCCTCTTCTTACTCTGAAAGAAGCACAAGTGCAAAGTGACAATCTGGGTCAATGTGATATAAGTCTAATGTTCTAGATGCTATGTTTAGAATCTTTTATACTAAATAACATCAGATAATATAAATTCCTTGGGAGGTGACCTCAAAATTAGATGGATTTGGAGAGATGTGAAAAAACATTCTGACTTTAAATTTCTTCCTTTCTAGAGATAATTTAAAACATGCTAGATTCAGTACAAAGAAGGTACTTTTCCCCCTAAACCTCTAGACTAGTGTTCTAATCTGTGAAAAGTCACCAAATGATCACTTGATAAACACAAAAGGCTCATTTCAACTTGCTTAGCACTTTCTTTTTAAACTCTTCCCCAAATATTCCCCAAATATTCTAAGATAGAGTCTTAGATAAAAGATTTGTGGGGTTAAGTCTTCTCATGTAATTCATCCACAGCTGAGAAAGCCGTATTATGTGAATATCATTATAAGCAAAATTCAGTAAGCCATCAGCTATAACTGGTTTTTCCTCCAAAATGAATAAATCAAAATGTTTATTTTGGGGAGGGGGATGGATTAGGAGTTGGGAACTAAAATATACACATTATATCTAAAATAGATAATCAACAAGAGCCTGCTGTATAGCACAGGAAACTACTCAATATCTTATAATAACCTACAACAGAAGAGAATGTTAAAAGAAAAAATTATACATATATATAGATAACTGAATCACTCCCTTGTATTTCTGAAACTAACACTACATTGTAAGTCGACTCTATTTCAATAAAGAAAAAATTTTAAGATGTTTATTTTGCAAGTTTTAAATAGATCAGAAGAAAAAAACTGGATTCATGAGGAATGACTCCTGTGATTTTGTGGGTTTTGTTTTTTTTTTATAATTTACCAAAACATTAGCCCCCTCATTTGGCTCCCTGCTCCCAACCCTATAGTGAGTATCCTGTTGATCTTCTTTCTCCAAAGAAGGGGTGTGTTTGATGGTTGCTCTAGTGATTATCACTGTTTAATGAATGGGAGAATGTAAAAAGCTCGCCAATAAGGCCAAAGCACAAATTACAGCTGTATTGTGGCGACTTGAAATAGTGCAACTAGGGTTCCTTTTGGGTGAAACTTGAGCTCAGCTAAGTCCCCATTCATTAAATGCTGGACTGTGAGGTCTGAAAAGATGTTCTCTGGCAAGTTCTCATGCTGATCCCTTTTTTACACTGATAACAGTTGTATGGGTAAGCTGTAAACTTTAGTGAAACCAAAAAGGGGGGGGAGTGGATTTTTGTAACTGTGAATCAAAAAACCTAGTTGACTGGGTAAGAAAGTTGGCGATTAGTATGCCTAATTGCCATCATTTCCTAAAATAATACCAAATGGCAGTAAGAAAACTTAACAGAAAGATGGAACAACTGAACTGTTGATAAGTAGCCTAGCCATGAAAATGACCCAAGAAAATGACCCAAAGGAGCCCATCAAAATGGGGGTACTGAGTTCTCTTGGCTAAACATCTTGCACATAAAAAGAGTTTTGTTTTCTTGTTTTATCTTTTTTTTTCCCTTTGGTGTTTAAGGCCTTGAATTCAAAATTAGGCCTTTGAATTAATTTTAAAAGAAAGTAAGTAAATAACAGTGCCGAGAAGGCAAATCATTTCATGCAGTGTAAAGTTAATAGTTAACCTGATAATGAGGTCGCAATCCCATTCCATATGTTAAACTACCCCAATTAGGCAGCGCTAAATGTCTAACTATCCGGCATTACTGCTGCAATGCAAAAAGGGCCTCTGCAGAGACCAAAGAGGTCAGCAGGAGGTCTCTGGCCTCTACTCAACAGAGTACCATTCAGGGGATTTGTTCTAGTTAAAACTGGAGGGTTTCTGTCTGTTTGCTTTTTTTCTTACTTTAGTTACTCTTGGTTTGTTATCATTTGTGTTATTTATTTTACGGTTAAACTATAAGCCTAAGTTGCATCACTGGCGCCCTGAGAAACCTCCTCCCGCCGGTTTGCTGGTGTTTTGTCCTTGGCCATCAGTGGCTGCCCTGATGCCAAGAGATGTTGCGGTCTGCGTGGGTCTATTAAGTAAACAAGAGATTGGAACTCAAGTGGACACCGGGTTGGGGGTGGGGGACACCTTCTGGAAGCCCATGGGCGGCCCTATCCGGGTCAACTGCCAACCGGGCCTGGCCTCCATGTGCAGACGTGTGGTCAGAGGAGAGATGGCCGGGCACGCTCACGAATGTGGCCTCGCTGACCCTCGCCGTCTCACTCTGCCACTCTGCCCACGCTGTCCTCCGATGCCCCGCTCTGCCCTTTCTTGCCTTGCGCAGACCCTTGATGCCCCGCGCTGTCCCTCCCACACCTCGGCCCGCGGGCCTCGTGGTGAGCGCGGGTCCTGCAGGTGGGAGACTCGCCCCCCACCCCCCGCCTCCCCAGGCCGGCCCGCAGAGGCTCCGCTCGCCTCTCCACGGTGCCCTTGGCCCACCCACGCGGCCGGCGGACAGAGGAAGAGAAAACCCTCTCCGGGGCTGCAAACGACGGAAACCCCGTGCGAGGCATGGCGCCGCCTTTGGTTCGGGCAGGAACCGCGGCCGAGGCCGGGCGGCCTGCACTTCTCAGAGGAAGATTCAGGGGAAGGAGTGCCCGGAGGCGTGCAGCGGCCTCCCGGATTCGGCAGAGCAGAGACGCCCGGGCCGCAGCAGGCCAAAAACACGTCCCTCGGGAGACAAAGACTGCTTCCCTGGCTAGGGGCCACCCGACGCCAGTGGACCCCACGCGAGCACCTTGACCGCGACATCGCCCCTTTAAGGGGCTCGAGGCCGGGATTGGCTGCGCGGCGGAGGTGGGGCGGTGAGAGGCGACGTCACGGCCCCGCCCCCTTGCTATATAGTGAGGCGGCGGCGGTAGCGACGACGGCGGCCGAGTGCGAGCTTGGAGTGCGAGCGGGAGGGAGCTGCTGGCGTGCGGCGAGGCGCCTGCGCGGTGTCGGGCCCCTGAGCCCGAGGCGCTCAGACAGCCGGGACGGACATGCGCGGGAGGGCGCCGTGGGGCAGCCGCGGCTCTGCTGGGGTAAGGGGCCTATGGGCCCGGGGCGGGAAGGGCGGCGCCGCGCCCCTCGGGACTCCGGGCGGCTCCCGACTCGGGGCGGGTCCCTGGGCACGAAGAGGGTCTCCCAGAGCGGAGTCTCCCGGGACGGAGGGAGGGGCCGGCCCGGCGCGCTGAAGACGCGCGGCTCCAGGAGCGGCGAGCCGGGGTCCTGCGGCCGCGGGTTGGCGGCGGCCTCGGGCTCTTTCCTCCTCTTTTCCGGGGCTGCGCGAGTCTGGTCCACACCGCGCGCCCGCAGACTGGGTCGGAGAGCTGCTGGGGGCCGGGATCGGCGCGGGTTCTGACCCGCGGTCCCACTGCTTGGTCTCGGCGACGACGGTCTTCCCCAGTCGGTGTTCTTAATTCATCCGAGCAGCCCGGTGCCCTCCTCCTCCTCCTCCCAGGAAAGCGAGTCTTTGCTAGAACGTCCTAAATGCTGTCTCAAAAGGGCAAGAACTGCAGAACTGTGTTCGAAACGTGAACGCTTATTAGATATTTCGCCTCTGTGCGTGTGTGTATTTATATGTATATCGTAGTCTGGTACAAATTAGATGACTCTTTCACCAGGATTAGTACTGTATTGGTACTTGCAAAGTCTTTATTAGGATTTCGTCATTGCTTGAAAGAAACCAGTCTCTTAGCTGATAAAAAATATGAATAGATTGTTAGTCATAAACTTAAGTGCAGTCAGAATAGAGACTGTAGCTTTAAAAGAGATGTGTTGGTGACTTTAGGTACACCTGCAACACAGGTAGGGCAAGACTGGTTTCCAGGCAACTGTCAGGGGTGAAGAAAGGTGAGCTTAAAATGCTTTTTTCCCCCCTTCTCTTCTGGAGAACAAGTGTTCTGCAAAATTTCAGGCTTTTATAAATCTGTTAAGAATGCAGTGAGAAAGCATTTGTTAAGAAGACTGAGGCATCTGATTAAGTTCACCATACCTTGTCTTGCTTTCTTTTTTTAAAATGCATTTCTGTTTTTTGTTTTTCCTTTTTCTTTTCTTTTTTAAACCTCACTGGAACTATAGAGTTGTAAGTGAAGTTTTCCTTAAAGGCATTTTGATACCCATTTCAGGAAATGACCAAATTTTGTTAAGACCAAAATGAAAGAAATCAGGTCCTTGTTAACAGGCTGACGGTGATTGGTTATCAGTATGTTATCAATCAGTCAGGCTCGTTTGCAGATATTAGCAAATTTGAAGAGAACCACAAATTGGTTATAGCATGGAGTTCATTGCCTTCACTTGAAGACACAGAGGTTTCCTTTTCAGCTGTGTGTTCTTGTGGACACTCACTGGGACTAACAATATATGACCCAACAGATACTAGATTGAACTCCTTAAGGGCAGGAACCCTGCCTTGCACAGTTTCTGTCTTAGGCAGCTTTGCACATCAGTTGATGATTGATAAATAATTTCAGGAAAGTGTGTTTTACATTTTAAAATTCAGCAGAATTGCACCAGTCACTGATAAAGCTCAGAAAGCAAATCTGCTTTCATCGAATGGCTGTTATGAAATGTCTGAATTATTCGTGTTTTTGACAGGTAGGGAGAACCAGCATTGTGATGCACTGGGTTTCCTACTTTTAAGTTCACAGTGGACACTAGTTGCTCGGTTCTGTGAGATTTAATTACAGTGTACACCTGAGTTTTGTGTGGAAAGAGCTCTTAACTGCCGCTCCTCGGAAGCCGAACCAGATAGTACTTCCCTTCTGCTGGTAGTAATGGTAGCTTTTAAAAGCAAGTCACCCAAATTACAGGTGCAATCTAACATGCTGGAAACTGACCTGAATGTCTGCATACCATCAGGTTTCTTTAGAAAGATGAGCAGAGGAGGGGAAAGGTGGTGCCAAGGGTAATTCCAGGAATTTGAATGTCACAGGCTCCCTCTAGCAGAGGCACAACTCTTTTCTTGATCTAAATACAGTTTAATCAGTGCAGCAGCAGCAGGATTCCTGGAGCATCCTTTGGTGCTGCTGTTTGGTCACGCATTTTAAAAGCTGATGGATAATCCACTAGAGAAACGAAATCTCGTTGTGGCATTCTGGCATTATCCGCACAGCATAAACACATGCTTTCTAAAGACAGATAAAATTGGTGAGTTTCAAGGGTTCTGAACCTAAGTGACTAGCTTCATAGAGCAATTATTTTAAGGTAGGGGAGAGTTAGCATGGGATTCAGATTTCAGAAGAGGGCAAAAGTTCTGCCATTTGAAGTCACTGCTGATCGTTGAATCCAGTCCCTTGTACCATCAAATTGGGCAATATTATCAAAAGGCCATCAAATATATTTTTTAAATATGGGGCTCTGGTACATGAGTTAGCCCTTTTCAACTCGAGTGCCATGATTCCACGAAACATTGCAGCCTAACAGAGGACACAGTAGGAAGGTAAGGATGAGAAGATACTGTCCAAGAGCTCTTGTTAAATAAAGGCCCCCCCCCAGAATATGAAATTCGACGAGTCGCAGGTTGTCTTTTGAAGATACTGTTCCCCTCTGCATGAAATGCTCTCCTCCCGAGTCTTCTCACGGCAGCCTTTTCTTCATCCTTTAGATTTGCATTTGAAAAATCACGCAAGAGAAGCCTGCCTTCACTGCCTGCGTGAATAGGTCCTCATCCCTCCTATCCTCTTACTGTTCCCCATTTGGTCCCTTGGCAGTGACCACAGTCTGAAACTGCGTGCCTGCCCGTTACTTCTCTCCTCGCTATACTGGGCCTTCCTCAGGCAGCACCATGTCCCTTTCAATGAGCGTCGTATCTAGTCAGAATAAGCATCTGGTAGCTATTTGTGAAAATATTAGTGAAACGCTGCCCTCTTAAGAACCCACGAGCTAAACACAGGAGCTGAGTTCAGTCTTGCTCTGCCCAGTGGACAGCGCTCGGGTCCTGTTCTGTGCATCCGTCTCCCCACCTGTAACCCAGAGGAGGAGAAACGTGGCTGTCACCTTCAAAGCAGGCACTCGAGAAAGGAGAGGTGAGGAAGGTGTAGCGAGGAAGATGCTGGACCGTGCTGACCTTTAGCAGATAGGAGGATGCTTCACGTCACTTCACTCCCTCCTCTGCAAAGCGGAGATCATGATCCCTGCCTCTTCTTACAGGGATGTTGTGGGGATCAAGTGGGATGACATGTTAGAAAGTGTTTTGTCTTTTGTGGAACACTTTCCAAGTACAAGACATTCTATCATTATATTCTGGATCTTACAGTAGAGCCCGATTATAAGACTCTATTGTAATAATGCCCCACAGAGAGCCAGGCTGGGAGAATATTCAAAGGAGGCTCTCTGGGTATATGTTGTGACCCCTTTTTATGGGTGAAGACAGACATGAGTTATTATCAAACATTATATGACGATGGAGCGTCCCTGTGTCACTAAAGGTCGAGGGTCTCAAAGAACTGTTTGAGGTGGTCACACAATAGATCAGTACCTTAATCCCCCCTCTCCTTTTAGAGGATAGATAGGACAGAACGGCAGGTAATAACTTAGTGGAGATTTGAGGGACTGGAGGTTAAATAGGAACTTTGATACACTAAAGATGACCCAAGAAAAACTGTTACCAGTCAACAGAGCCCCAGTACAGTCTGTCTGAGCCCCCCTGAAGACTTGGGCTCCATAGTGGCTCAGATCATCTGTTGGCGAGGTGTGTGGGAGAACCTGGCTCAAGCCTGGAGCCTGGGTCCTTCAGCTCTGTGCCTCCAGTTCCTTGTCTGTAAATGAGGGTAATCACAGGCACCCAGCTCCCAGGGCTGTGGATTAAATTAGGTAATACACATAAAGCACTTAGAACAATGCCCGTCAGATAAGCATCCAGGGAACTGGTGATTATACTTGTTGGGTTTCTGTTCACTGCAACAATCCCAGGTTACCCACTGGGTGACTGAAATGCTCGTTAAGTAAATTTGAAGTTTGAAAGACGCGCTTCCCATCATTAGACTATATTGTGCTCATCGTCATTAAGATTTGAATAGAAATCCTGTATCTCCTACAATTGGAAACCTAGCATGCACGTGTCTGAAAGGAATAATATTTTCCCCTCCAGTGTGTTCTGCTGATGCTAGCGGTGCTCTGTAGGGAAGGGACAAAGGACAAAAGCATCTGTTCTTGCCGTGGGGTGTTTCTGCTGTGTCACCGGGGCCGTGTGGGAGACGGCGAGAGTCCAGAGGCTGGCACTGACCATGGAGTTGAATAAATAGGTTTTCCATTGACTTGCCATTTCTTAAAATACTTAGCTAGAAAATATTCTGAATTATTCCTGAACTTAGGTCATCCAGCTTTGACTGTGACAGAGTGAAGGTGAACTGTTCTCCCGGTCACATTGGTTTTTGCCACCTACCAATGGGCTATTGTACCAGGCCTGGAGCTGCAGGAGAACAAAACAAGTTCATTCCCACTGCACTGGGCCACTCATGTCTTCACAGAAACCACTGAGTTTCATTCCATGTTATTAACTTCGTTCAACAGGGCATTCAGGGTAAGTCATCTGGGCATTCAGGGTGAAGCTGTTGATGCTTCCACAGAGCGGTCCCTACCTTGTGGCCCCCTCTCTTCCTCTCCCCACCGCCCCCTGCCAGATCACACCCGTTAAAATCCGAGCAACACCCTGAATTAAAGCCAGTGATTTTTGAAGAGCCTTCTGCTTTCAGTGAATCAACTCAGACCACACAACACCATAGCAGTTGTGAACACGGAATGTGTTAGGTGAGGAGCAAATCAGTAAGTTTTCTCATATTCCTAATAAAAGTGAAAATCCTCTAGAACAGCCAGACTGAATGTTCAGTGCAGATTGCTCGGCCATTAGCGCTGTAGACACTGATCACAGGAAAAATAGTGAGGTTTGGTTTGTTTTCCTTTTTCACTTTCCCAAAGGTGACTACTTTAGACATTTTCAGAATGAAAGATGAGTTGGTTTCTTTGGTTGGGGTGGGGGATCTAAAATCCTGGTATTTTCACAGTCTAAAGTCTGTTTCTTTTTTCTCAAATTTTGGCTCTAAATATAGTTACCTGATATCTCCCTGGATATGGAAATTGTTAGGGAGGTAATTGTTAAATGCAGCTGAGGAGACCATTTATCACCCTGAATAAACAGAAATCAGGTTCTTAAACCAGATTGAAAGAAGGAAATTACATCACACTTTTAAATAAGGAAGCACTGAGCAGAACTGGATGAGTCGTGTGACAAAAATGTGCCCCTCCCCCTCTCGTGGATTGCTTCTGAGATTTATTAATGAGATCTGTGGCCAGGTAAGCATATCTAGGTTATTGTCTTAAGGTAGACTGGTTTTTTAAAGAACAGTATCAAAGAGGTTATCCTCAAACAAAACGCATCTGATTTCACCTATTTAATAAAGAATGTGGAATGTGCTTTTGGGTGTACCCCCCCCCCTTTTTTTTTTTTTTTTTTTAGGAAAATGAACTTAAATTTAGCAGCAAAAACACAGTAGGTACCTTATAATCCAGAAGAGAAGGTGACATTGTTTCTGTTGTTAGGAAGCCCCCACCTGATTGCTTTAAGCAAGCATGTAGTAACAGCTGCTAGTTTGGAAAGTTACAGTGTTAACCATTTAAGCTTCTAATCTTTTTACTGCTGCTGCTGCTGCTAAGTCACTTCAGTCGTGTCCGACTCTGTGTGACCCCATAGACGGAAGCCCACCAGGCTCCCCCGTGCCTGGGATTCTCCAGGCAAGAACACTGGAGTGGGTTGCCATTTCCTTCTCCAATGTGTGAAAGTGAAAAGAGAAACTGAAGTCGCTCAGTCGTGTCCAACCCTTAGCGACCCCACGGACTGCAGCCCACCAGGCTCCTCCATCCATGGGATTTTCTAGGCAATAGTACTGGAGTGGCTTGCCATTGCCTTCTACTACCCAGTCTCAAAACCATCCGCTTCAGGTTTTGGAAATAAATTTAGTGATCTTTCCTTGCCGGTTCCATGTCTCTAGACTTGTATTATGATTGAGTAGTGTCACCAAATGTTAAGTTTATCCCTTACAAATCTGTGCTTTTTCCCTTCTTCACTGATTTATATTGTAAATTACATGAGTTTTTCATGTAATTACTTTTTAAAAAAAAAAATGAGGTGAATGTTTTCTCACAGTCCACTTTATAAGCATGTGTTAGAGATGAATGAGGCCAGGATCTGTTGGAGGAGGGGAGGCGGAGAGTCCTGTTGTAGAAAATCAGGATGATAGAAGGGGACTAGGGCACAGCACAGAATAATCAGGCCCTGGAGACACTTCTCTGGCTTTTCCAGAGGAAGCAGGTTCATGGAGAAGGTAGCGTGAGAAGCCGCCCTAGAGGATACATTGATTTCTAACAGCAATTTTGGGAAAGGAGAAGCAAGAGCTTGAAAAAGGTGGACTGGGGCCTTGGTCCGGAGGCCTTCAATGGCAGGCCGAGCAGAATCTATGGAGAAGCCTTTGAAGGTCTTTGAGCAGCGGAAGATCTAAGCTTGAGCTTAGGTCAGGTCAGGGACAGAGATCCAGCGAGTAGGGTGGACTGGGGATCTTCATAGCCGAGGCAGATTCGGATGGAAGGAAGATAGATTTGAGAAAAACAGCATAGAAATAAGCTCTGGCCCTTGGTGATTCAACGCACGTCTGCTGTGGCTCAGGATAAAAATGGTGCCTTTGGGAGACATGTGATCAGCTTAGACCGTGAACTAGTTTGGGAAGGGAGTGTGGCAAGAGGGGTTTGGTTTGTGGAGTTCCAGATGCCAGGGGACCATCCAAGTGGAAAGGTAATCACCAGACAATAGGACATGCAAAGTGGAGGCTTGAGCCAGGGCTGGACCTGGAATTCAGGAGCTGTGGTGCGGGATTGAAGCCCTCTATGGGGATCAGAACGCAAGGCGGGGCCAGGTTGTTAGGGCAGAAAGCAAAGGGGCAACCTCAAGAAACAGATGGTTTAAGGGTTGTCCTTTGTTTTTCCTTGAATTAAAAAAAAAAAAATCAAGTGATGTTAATAGGAAAAAGGAGTCCACACCTGCCATTGGTGTTGAACAGCATTTTCGACCCTAAAAGGCTAAAGATTAGTCCACGTATTTCAGAAGAGCTACCATACCCAAGAATATGGAGACCCTGGTCAGTGTGCTAGGCTGCCCAGATTCCCATCAGGTTTCGTGTTTCTGCATTTCATCACCCAATGCCATCTTTGACTTGTAGATCCTGGTTTTCCCCAGGGTGGGGGAGGGGAGTATCTTTTGCAGTTGTTTTCCTAATGAATCTTACGGCAGAGCTCATTTTACACATGCAAGGGGACAAAATTCACAACACAGCAGCATCAGCTTAAGTTTCCTTGAGCTCTGCACACATTTCTTTTAACTCAGGGTTGACCAATGGATGGATCCACCACCCCCACTCCAAGGAGTACATATATTGAATGCTTCTAGAGTTTTTTGAGAGGCATAAAAGAATTCCAGGTGGTTCCGTCCCACATCCACAGTTTATTGCCTGGGGAACACCCTGTAGAAGTTTGCTTCTGGACCCCGAGCAGGCTGCCCTCCTGGGAGTTCACCGTGGGGGGAGTTATTCTCCAGAAGGAGAGAGAGAGAGAGCAGTGACACTGCCGCGGAGCTCCCCGTGCGAGCCAGTGGGAGGTTTGGACAGTTTCATAACACAGCCCATTCACAATTCCCCATTGAAATGTAGAGGCAGGTCACCTTCGATGAATGCACAAAGACACTATTGTGGTCACAAGCGAGCTGCCTTAGTGAACACAATTCTTTTTATACTAAAAAAAAAAAAAAAAATTTTTTTTCCCCTTAAGAAAGCTAACAAGTAGGTGATAGAAACAATGACCGAAAAATAACTTTTTCTAGAACATATACAGAATGTTAAGGGACCATTGACATGGAGGGCCAGGATTCCGAGGCCATTTCAGCAGAGGCGATGGTTACACAATCACTCTGTTGAAAGCGAAGATTTAGATGGCATTAGGAGTCTGACACACAGTAATTACTGGTAGTTCTTGTTGGCCTGCAGACAGGTGGGGGCTGGGCCTCCACAGTCCCCCGCAGCACTTTCCTGTAATCTGGATGGGCGATCTTCAAACGTGTGCTTTCAAACCACTTAAATACCATATTCTTCTTCCTCTCTGGCCTTTCATTTTTCTATCACCGCAGATACGCTCCCTGTCGTCCTGCCAGCGCTTGTAGATCTCTTAGGAAGAGCACTCTAAACAGAGGGACACAGCAGGGACAGAGAAGAAGTGTCTAGCAAATCTTTTTCTAAAGCTTGTCTTTAAAATTTTTTTCTTAGAGCTTAAACTGAATTCAAAGGAAGTAAAAACACATTTCGCTTTGTTCCTAATCTAAAAACCAACCCTCAAAAACAACAGAAAAGACCTCCCCTAAATAACTTAGATTTCTGAAATGATGGGTTTTCCCCCACTCTTATCTTTAGAGACTGATGAAAGATAAAGTTTGACTATTAGAAATAATATTTTAAACCTATTAAGTCTCTGCCTAGTATATGCAGACAGCTGACTTTGGGAGAGTAAAAAACCTGAGAAGTGGTAATTGGGCTCCCTGGTCCTTTGTCACTGATACAGTAACTTCTCTGCATTCCTTTTTTCGAAAAAAAAAAAAATATATATATATATATATATACACATATATTTGCAGAGTGTTTTTTTAGACCCTTAAAAACAACTCTGTGCCTTACATATTGTATACATTCAGTTGATATTGACAATACTAATAGTTCGATGGCGTTGTACAAACATATATTCAACAAACGTCTACTTACCCAGCACCTGCTCCTGTTCAGGTGGTGATAATTAATGACTGGGACACAGCTTCTTTCCTGAGCTCACAGTCTCGTAGGGGGTGACAGATTGGCCCCTAAAACAGAACCCTGACCCGTGTGCCGCCTCCCTCTGCTCCGCACACCCATCTCTCTCATACTCGTGTCACCCACAGTCCTCAGCGCAGCACCCAGCTCTCTCGGTTTGTGCAAACACAGTTGCCAAGAGGATGAGAGCTGATCATGAAGTGTATGTACACATCACAGAAGGGGTCATTGTGACAGAGGGTCGACAGGGTATGTTCTCAACTTGTTCTAAGCAGATGTGAGTATCTGAAGAGGGGGCAGAGACGGGTGCTAATCATGAGTATACCTTGCCAACGAATCCAGGAAACTAAAGAGAGGCAGTGGGGACTGAGAGGAGAGGGGGGCTCCAGAAACGTGGCATCTGACCCGGGTTGGAGGTGTCAGAAGAGAGGGGCTGCTGCATTAGGAGAAATTGCACTGACTTGGCCTCTGTCACCCATGCCTCGCAGCGAGGCAGCATATAAATTACTAGGCACTCCACTGGGGAGAATGCAGAGAATGCAGACCTCAGTTTGCCTTTAAAAGGGAGGAGGATGCTATCCAGGCCTCTGCCCGAAGACCGTCATCCTGCAGAACTTGATTTTTTTTACAGGAGAACGGGAGTGAGTGTCCTCTGTGTGTGAGGACTTCTCGATTCCTGCACAAGTAGTGACTGCAGAATTTGTCTTCCCGGGGCCCATCCCCACCACCACCCCCTACCCCTGAAATACAGAATCTAAATAAGTGCTGGGCTTGTGGTGTCATCAAATGACAGCTGTAGACCCTCTGCTTCATCAAAGCGTTGGGTCTTAGTGAACAGTGGTGCTGCCATATTGAACACTAATTCCTGAAATGACTTTCTTAGCTTGGGACAGGGTGGGGTGCAGGGAGTAGGGAATGAGCTCCATGCTCAGAGCAACCACACACGGGCAGGTCGGTCTACTAGGAGGCTGGAGAGACGTCTGTGTGAGGCCTCTCTGTGTGCGCTTGTCTACCCTGGCCCAAGACGGACTGTTTCTCATTGGCTGAAAACATCTCAAATCTTAGTATTTATTGCATGCATGCTAAGTTGCTTCAATCATACCCGACTCTGCAACCCTGTGGACTGTAGCCTGCCAGGCTCCTCAGTCCTTAGGATTCTTAAGGCAAGAATACTGGAGTGGGTTGCCATTGCCTCCTCCAGGGAATCTTCCCAACCCAGGGATCGAATCCACATCTCTTGATGCGTCCTGCGTTGGCAAGGAGGTTCTTTACCACTAGTGCCACCTGGGAAGTCTGTATTTACCAGCACCACCCCCCAAAAAAGACTTTTAATGTCTGCATTTAAGTAACCTCATGAAAAGTAAGAACTCAGTCGTGTTATGACATGCTGCGGTCCATGGGGTCACAGAGTTGGACACAACTTGGTAACTGAACAGCAGCAACAGCAAATGTAAATATGACTGGGTGGAAGTCTGTGACTGGATGTTTCTGTTCTGCAGGCCCTGAAATTCTCTCCCCTCGAGTTCCTCGTGTTTTGGGATTGTTTACGCTGCTCTTAACCTCCTTTGTAACCCCCCCCCCCCCCCGCCAGGGAATGAAAGCCACTGGTTGACCATACACATCCCTGGGCATCACAAGTCTGAAGACATCCCAGAATAAAGCACAATGTCCATGGCAGGAGTGGCTGCTCAGGAGATCAGAGTCCCGTTAAAAACTGGGTTTCTGCATGATGGCCAAGCCTTGGGGAGCCTGAAGGCCTGCTGGGGTGGCCGCAGCGAGTTTGAGAAGTAAGTGCAGGACGTGGGGCCGCCAGAGTCCCCAAGCGGGTGACGTCGGAGCGAGAGAGGGGACGCGGTTGCCTCTTGTTTGTGACCCAGATGTCCGTCCTTCCCTTTCAGCAGCTTTTTAAACATCGACCCAATAACCATGGCCTACAGTCTGAACTCGCGGGCGCAGGAGCAGCTAACCTCCATCGGTATGTATCCAGAGCGTCCTCAGAACCTGGGTGTCCTCCGCATGGGGAGAGGAGGCTGGCAACCCCGAGGGAGCCCAGTGCTGTTTTCTAAATCAGGAAGTGACCAAGGCCATTTCCAACAGGAATCTGACCCCTAGTGGCAGCAGATCCTGAAGTAAGCATTTTCTTGTCAGGCTCTCGGTGGCTCAGCTGGAGTCACTGGGTCTCTGTGTGGAGGTGTGAAGCCACCCCAGCCAGGAGACAAACTGAACTCTCCAGAACCTCGGATGTGAGCTCTCTCCTTCCTTAGTAGCTTCGAACACCTGTTTGAAAGTAACAGAATAGTACAGATACCGACAGAAACTTAGACAAATGTATCATCAGCCCTTCTAAATTTTTGCCAAGGGCTGCTTGTCACATTGCAGGCGAGTCCACCGGCTCTGGGTATCGCAATGGGCCGGGTAAGGCCTCATCTTATCTCAGGCTTGCCCTGCGTGTCCTGGGTGGCCCGTCTCGGAAATGGCCAGGTTGGTGTGGCCTGGCTCCC